>NC_049210.1:22449069-22796569 GCF_013347855.1 Anguilla anguilla
ACTGCAGGACGCCATTAGCAAACAACAGACTACACACCCGGAGGCAGCCTTTATTATTGCGGGAGATTTCAACCACTCCAACCTAAAGACTGTACTCCCCAAATTCCATCAGCATGTCTCCTGCCCTACAAGAGGGGACAAGACCGTAGACCACGTTTACACTAACATGGCTGAGGCATACAAAGCCATTCCCCTCCCTCACCTGGTACAGTCTGATCACCTCTCATTGTTCCTACTCCCTAAATACACACCACTCATCAAACGTGTGAAACCGTCAGTTAGAACTGTTAAAGTATAGCCAGAGGGAGCAGACTCTGTCCTACAGCACCGGTTTCAACACACAGACTGGAGTATGTTTGCCACTCAGGCCACCCTGGATTCCCACACAGACATTGATGCCTATGCCTCCTCTGTTTTGACTATATCAACACTATCATCAACAGTGTTACCACCCACAAACAGATTACAACATTCCCCAATCAGAAGCCGTGGATGAACAGAGAGGTCCGCCTACTGCTGAAGGCACGTGACGCTGCTTTCAGATCAGGTGACGCGCAGGCCTACAGTTCAGCCAGGGCTAACCTGAAAAGGGGAATAAAGAGGGCCAAGCACAGCCACAAGCTAAGGATTGAGGAGCACTTCACCTACAATTCCGACCCCCGACGCATGTGGCAGGGCATCCAGGCCATCACGGACTACAAACCCACCTACACCTCCCCCCCAACCAGCGACACCTCCCTCCCTGACGAGCTTAATAACTTCTACGCTCGCTTTGACAGGGACAACCAGGAGGCGGCTATCAAGGCTGTACTCCCTGCAGACCACCAGCCCCTTACACTCGCCCCCACCGACGTGTGTGCAGCACTGAGCAGGATCAATGCACGCAAGGCTGCTGGCCCTGATGGTATCCCCTAATTACATACCGCGTTAGATTTTAAACTTTTCCCTGTGTGGAAACTGGTCTTTGTTTTAGGTTGCGTTAGGTGTCTTTGTGTTTTTAGGTTGTTTGATTCTTAGAATTGATAGATTGCGATTATTGCACTATCACAAACTGTTAACCTCTGTAATCAGTGCGTTATTCGACTCAGCTTTTCAGCTGCTAATTAGGTACACTCGGAGCGACGGTTGCGTCGCTCCCTCCTAGTTTATGAGCCAGTTCCCCATTCCAGTCTGTGCTCTCCCCCTCAGAAGGCGCTCCCAGCGACGTGGCCCCCCTCGACAACGGAACCCCTCTAACCTCTGCTACCCCCCGCTGACCCCCTGTGAGAACTTCACGGTCACAGGGGGACTATGGAACTGCCAGTCTGCTACGCGCAAGGCAGACTTCATTTCCGCCTATGCCTCCCTCCAATCCCTGCAGTTCCTTGCCCTCACAGAGACCTGGATCACACCAGACAACTCTGCCACTCCTGCTGCCCTCTCATCCTCCTACTCCTTCTCCCACACCCCCCGGCGATCTGGCCGTGGTGGTGGTACTGGTCTACTGATCTCCCCCACCTGGAAATTCTCTGTTCTTCCCCTCCCTGACCTGTCCATATCCACTTTTGAATTCCATCCTGTCTCTATCACCTACCCTGCTAACCTTTATATTATTGTTATTTATCGCCCCCCGGGGCCCCTGGGAAGCTTCCTGGATGAGCTAGACACCCTGCTCAGCTCCTCCCCTGAGGACGGCACCCCGCTGATCCTCCTTGGAGATTTTAACATCCACCTAGAAGCCTCCCAGTCTGCTGCCTTCCTACCACTACTTCACTCCTTTGATCTCTCCCTAAAACACTCTCCTCCAACCCACAAGGCAGGCAACCTCCTAGACCTGATCTTCCTGAGGACCTGCTCCAGCTCCAATCTTACGGTTACCCCCCTGCATACGTCTGACCATCATTTCATCTCCTTCTCCCTCCCCCTCTCTCCACACCCTCCCTCTCCCCCTCCCATCCCCACTGTCACTGTCCGCCGTAACCTCCGCTCCCTATCACCCTCTTCTCTTGCTCACAGAGTGACTGCTTCCCTCCCCACTCTTCAATCATTTTCCAAGCTCCCCACTAATTCTGCATCCTCCACCCTGACGTCATCTCTCTCCTCAGCACTCGACTCCCTATGCCCCTTCGTCCCTAGGCCAGCACGTTCATCCCCTCCCAGTCCATGGATGTCTGACATCCTGCGCACCTCCAGGGCCACCCTCCGCGCTGCTGAGAGGAAGTGGGCCAAATCCAGGGACCCATCTGACCTCTCAGCCTATCAGTCTCTCCTGAAAGAGTTCTCTTCTTCTGTCACTGCCGCTAAGGCAAAATTCTACCAAACCAAAATTCATAACTCCATTTCTAACCCTCGTCAACTTTTCTCTATTTTCTCTTCTCTCCTCAGCGTGCCACCTCCTCCACCCCAGTCTTCCTTCACTGCAGATGACTTTGCAGAATTCTTTGACGAAAAGATTGCAGACATCCGCAGCTCCTTTGCTCCCTCTGCGTCCTCCGCCCCCTCTGCGTCCTCCGCCCCCTGTTTCTCCACATTTTCTCTCCTCTCAGACACTGAAGTCTCCCAGCTTCTGCTCACCCACCGCCCTACCACCTGCGCCCTCGACCCTATCCCCTCATCTCTCCTTCAAGCAATCACACCAGACATCCTCCCTTTTGTCGCCTCCCTCGTGAACTCATCCCTATCTTCTGGATGTTTCCCCTCATCCTTCAAGAAGGCCCACATCACCCCGCTGCTGAAGAAACCCACACTAGATCCTTCAGTCATTCAGAACTACCGCCCGGTATCTCTCCTCCCTTTCCTATCCAAAACACTTGAACGTGCTGCATCTAACCAGCTCTCTGCTTTCTTCTCTGAGAACAACCTGCTTGATCCCCACCAGTCTGGCTTCAGGCCTGGCCACTCGACTGAGACTGCACTCCTCTCGGTCAGCGAGTCACTCCATGCCGCACGAGCAGCCTCCCTCTCCTCTGTCCTGATTCTTCTAGACCTCTCCGCTGCATTTGACACTGTGGACCACTCTACCCTCCTGTCCTCCCTGGCAGCAACAGGGATCTGCGGCACAGTCCTTGACTGGATTGAGTCCTACCTCTCTGACCGCTCCTTCCAGGTTGCCTGGGCGGGTAAGGTATCACCACCCCGTCCCCTCACCACCGGAGTTCCCCAGGGCTCAGTCCTTGGTCCCCTTCTCTTCTCCATGTACACCAGATCCCTTGGCCCTGTAATATCTGCCCATGGCTTGTCCTATCATTCCTATGCCGACGACACGCAACTCTTTCTCTCCTTCTCCCCATCGGACACACAGGTCCCCGCCCGCGTCTCCGCTTGCCTGAGGGACATACAGAGCTGGATGGACAATCACCACCTGAAGCTCAACCCGGGAAAGACGGAGCTAATCTTTATTCCTGCTCTATCCTCTCCCCTCCTCGACTTTTCCATTTCCTTAGGGGACACCGTAGTGACATCATCACCCTGCGCCAAGAATCTCAGAGTGATGATGGACAACAGGCTGTCCCTCTCCAACAACATTGCAGCAGTAACCCGGGCATGCAGATTTTTCCTGTATAACATCCGCAGAATCCGCCCCTTTCTCACCACCTACTCAACCCAGCTCCTGGTCCAAGCAATGGTTCTATCCCGCCTGGACTACTGCAACTCTCTTCTGGCTGGACTACCGGCATCTGCCACCAGACCCCTGCAGCTCATTCAGAATGCTGCGGCTCGTCTGGTCTTCAACCTCCCCAGACACTCCCACGTAACTCCCCTGCTCACTACCCTCCACTGGCTGCCTGTTATAGCTCGCATCAAATTCAAAACATTGGTTCTAGCATACCAGGCAGTCAAGGGATCAGCCCCAGCATACCTTCACAAGATATTCAAACCCTACATGCCAGCCAGATCCCTCCGTTCTGCTACCTCAGGACGCCTAGCACCTCCTGCTCTTCGCACCTGCACTTCCAGAACACGTCTCCTGTCTGTTCTGGCCCCACAATGGTGGAATGACCTCCCTGTGGAGGTCAGAACAGCTGAGACTGTGACCCATTTCAAACGACGACTGAAGACCCACCTCTTCAGGCTGCACCTCTCCCCATCCCTCCCTTCCCCCCCTGTAAATGACTAAACTTAGGGTTGTAACTAGGCAGCTGTTTAATAGGTGACTTAGTTGATGCGCCAGTCTTAACAACTACTTGTATTTTTTTTTTTTTTTTTTTTTCCATAGATTGCGTTGTTGCCGTTCTCGTTGTTAGTGTTAATCAGTTTAACCACCAGGGTCCAGGTTGAACTATGCGGTTGTTCCCTGTACTTGGACCGGTACTTCTCTCTAGGTGTTTCGTCATACTTGTTCCTGGTTATGGTTATACACTTTGTTGTACGTCGCTCTGGATAAGAGCGTCTGCCAAATGCCTGTAATGTAATGTAATGTAATGTAATCCCCGGACGCGTGCTCAGGGCCTGCACTGGGCAGCTGACTGAGGTCCTGACTCACATCTTCAACCTGTCACTGACCCAAGCAGCTGTCCCCACGTGCTTCAAATCCACCTCCATCATGCTGGTGCCGAAACACTCCTCTGCAGCGAGCCTAAATGACTTCCGCCCTGTTGCACTCACCTCCACCATCATGAAGTGCTTCGAGAGGCTGGTCCTGGCTCATCTCAAATCCTGCCTACCACCCACACTGGACCCCTTCCAATTCGCCTACCGTCAGAACAGGAGTACGGAGGACGCCATCTCCACAGTGCTACACTCCGCCCTCTCCCACTTGGACAACAACAACACCTATGTAAGAATGCTGTTCATTGACTTTAGTTCAGCATTCAACACCATCATCCCCTCCAAACTGATCACCAAACTTGGTGACCTTGGTATCAACCCCTCCCTCTGCAACTGGATATTAGACTTCCTAACCAACAGACCTCAGTATGTTAGGTTGTGTGCTGAATCCTCTCCTATACTCCCTCTTCACCCATGACTGCACTCCTGTACATGGCTCCAATACCATTATCAAGTTTGCAGACGACACAACGGTGGTTGGTCTCATAAATAACAATGATGAGACAGCCTACAGGGAGGAGGACCAGCACCTGGCGGCGTGGTGCGCCGACAACAACCTGGCCCTCAACACCAAGAAGACCAAGGAGCTCATTGTGGACTTCAGAAAGACCAAAGGATGCACGCACACCACTATCTGCATCGACAGGACGGAGGTTGAGCGTGTCACCAGCTTCAAGTTTCTGGGTGTCCACATCTCCGAGGACCTCTCCCGGGCCCTCAACACTTCGACCCTGGTCAAGAAGGCTCACCAGCGACTCTTCTTCCTGAGGAGACTGAGGAAAGCCCATCTGTCTCCTCAGATTCTGGTGAACTTCTACCGCTGCACAATTGAAAGCATCCTCACCAACTGCATCACAGTTTGGTACGGCAGCTGTTCTGCCTCGGACCGGAAAGCACTTCAGAGGGTGGTGAAAACCGCCCAACGCATCACCAGCACTCCACTCCCAGCAATTCAGACTGTCCAGCACAAGCGGTGTCTGCGGAAGGCACGCAGCATCGCCAGGAACACCTCTCACCCCAGCCACAGACTGTTTGCCCTCCTTCCCTCTGGGAGGCGCGACAGGAGCCTCCGTTCTAGGACCAGCAGGTTCAGGAACAGCTTTTTCCCCTCAGCTGTCACCTTGCTGAACTCTGCACCACGGTGACAGCCCTCCCCCCACCCCGGATACCCCCACCTGGACCCCCCAGCCCCCCCCCCCACTCAACTTACTCCATTGACTGAACCTTGCACTGCCGCACCTTGCTAATAATATATTTATCATATTTATACCGATCCACTGTCTATACTGTTTATACTGTTTATACCACATTGTATTGTATTCATATTTCTCATATTGTATTCATATTTATTCACTTATGTACATACACCTACTGCACTTTACTGCTTCTTTTGCACTTTTGGTTAGATGCTAACTGCATTTCGTTGTCTCAGTATGTGTACTCTGTGCAATGACAATAAAGTTGAATCTAATCTAATCTAATCTAATCTAATCTTAAACTGAACCCAGGTAAGACAGAGATGATCTTCATCCCTGCTCCATCCTCTAACCTCCTTGACCTTTCTATTTCCCTAGGGGACACCGTGGTGTCATCATCACTCACTGCCAAAAACCTTGGAGTGGTGATGGACAACAGACTGTCCCTCTCCCAGAACATTGCGGCGGTGAGTCGAACGTGCAGGTTCTTCCTGTACAACATCCGGAGAATCCGTCCCTTCCTCACCACCTATGCAACCCAGTTCCTGGTTCAAGCGATGGTCCTGTCCCGCCTGGACTACTGCAACTCGCTGCTGGCTGGTCTGCCAGCATCCGCCATCAGACCCCTGCAGCTCATCCAGAATGCCGCAGCTCGTCCGGTCCACAACCTCCCCAGACATTCCCATGTCACCCCCCTGCTCACTGACCTCCACTGGCTGCCTGTTATGGCTCGCATCAAATTTAAGACATTGGTGCTTGCATACCAGGCAGCTAAGGGGTCAGCACCAGGATACATCCAGAGGATCATCAGACCCTACACACCAGCCAGACCTTTCCGTTCTGCCACCTCTGGACGCTTGGCCCCTCCCCCTCTTTGTGTCTGTACTCCCCGTTCGTGTCTGCTGTCTGTCCTGGCCCCTCGCTGGTGGAATGATTCAGTCTGATTCTGATTAGGCAAATGTGATTTCAGTGCTAGTTTTGTACTTGGCAGGATTGTTTGTTTGTTTGTTTGCTGAACAGGTTACCCTACAGGGTTGGAGTCCTGATCTGTGGTCACTTCTGGCACTACGATCTTTACTTCACTCTAGTGTGTTTTTCTGCACCTCTGCACCTTGAACTAATGCACTTGTTGGATAAGAGCGTCTGCTAAATGCCTGTAATGTAATAATGTAATGTGTACATGTATATGTCTGGGCATGTGTGTGTGCCTGCTTGCAAACTTATAGTGCAGTTTGTAAGTATTTGGACAGTAGCACATTTTTGTTGTTTTCACTATGTACTCCAGCATGTTTGATTTAAAATTAAACAATGAATATGATAAAATACAGACTGTCAGGTTTAATTTGATGGCATTCACATCCATATCATGTAATCCGTAATAATATATGGTCCCCCCATTTTTGAGGACCAAACGTAAATGAACAAATTAATATAAACTTAAATAAAGTCATTATATTTACGTAGTACTTGACTGCAAATCATTTGCTTTCAATGCTTATTTGAAGTCTGTAGCCCACAGACATCAACAGACATTGGGTATCTGTCATGTAACGGGTAGGGGGGACCCAAACGCAGAGGGAAAAAAAAACACAAACTCAAAAAGGGAAAATTAACAAAGACTTTACTTACACGACAGGCAAACAAGCAGGGAACAGAAAAGGCTACGATGGGCAAAAACACAAACTCAAAAAATATCTAATAAAACAGAAAACAACAGGAACTCAAAAACACAGGCAGGGCAGAACACAGGCAGGCAGAGTACAAGGGCAGGTACATTTCAAACAGATCAAACACAAGTAGGAAACAAACACAGGCAGGCAGATACATGTAAGTCAAACAAACACAAGGAACCAGCACCCGAGTCAAGGGAACAAAGAACTTAAATAGACAGGGGGTAACAAGACACAGGTGAACTCAAAAAACAATCAAACCAGAAAAGGAAGGGATAACAAGACACAGGTGGGAACAATGATAGAATAACGAGACAATTGTAAACAATCATACAATTAACAGGGGGGAGCAGGACACAAAACAGAAGTGCCGCCATCTGGCGGCCCAACAAGGGAAACACAGACAGGAAAACACAGAACCATGACAGTATCTTCCATGGTGATGCACAGCCAGGCCTGAACTGCAGCCATCTTGAAGTCTTGTTTGTTTAGACAGCTTTTGGTCTTCAGTCTTGTCTTCAGCAAGTGTCTTGTTCACCTGGGTTCAGGTTGGCTCTTTAATTTAGCCAATCAAGAACAATCCACTTTTTGTTCCTGAAATTATGTCTTTTTTTGGTTGCTTTAGTAGCATGCGCGCAGTCATTGTCCTGCTGCAAGGTGAAGCACTGTCCCATTACTTTTGAGCAGGGGCGTAGCTATGAGTGGGCCTGGCTGGGCCTAGGCCCACGCACTTCTTGCCTAGGCCCATCCTAGGGTGCAACTCGCATCTCGTCTTTTAGCGATAACAGCAAAAAAAAAAAGAAAAAGACACGCAAACTTGTCACCGTCATTACTTTGAGAGCATAATTTCCCTGCTGATACGATACCCCTCCCCCTACATAGCCTAGTGAAAGCATTTTCATATATTCAACATCTATTCAATCGAGCTCATCCAAATTCAGTGCGCGGATTCCACGAATACAGTACTAGGGAATTAAGCCGAAAGACTAAGTAAAAGGGATGAAAATGCCAACGAACTTTGATGGATTCTCCTGGCTTTAAACGTTCTTTTATCTGATCCAAGAAAAAAATGAACTTTCAGGTAAGGAATTCTGGTAACAATTTCGGTAGCCTATATAGCCTTTTATCAAACAGCAACATGTACTTTTATATTTCGACTCAAATTTTCATTTATTTTCAGCAGCTGATTTATGAGACTTTCTCAGTGTTTTGAGGACATTGATTAGTTTACTTTACCTGTAATGTTAGTTGTTTAACATGATCTTTAAGTCTAATAGTAATGACAAATCAGTATTACTGCAAATAAACCTGGCGAAAAATCATCCACATAAGTAGGCAAAACTAAATAGATAAACAACAGCAGTGTAACACAGCAGGCCAACGTATAGCAGAACACTTTCGCGCTTGTAAATGCTATTGAGCTATTTATGGAATTAATTGTGTGGCCCACCCACTTTTATTCAGGCCCACCTGCAATTTCATTTCTGGCTACGCCATTGCTTTTGAGGCATCTGGTTGGATATGAGCAGATAAGATGTTTTTGTGTACTGCAGAATTGCATCCTGCTGCTGCTGTCAGCAGTCAAATTATCTATGAAGACAAGTTAGCCAGTTCCAGTGGCTGGCATACATGCCCAAGCCATAACACTTCCTCCATCATGTTTCTCTGATGGTTGGTTGAGAAGGGTGGGGTGGGGGCTACTTTGGATCATGAGCAGTTCCTTTCTCCACACTTTCCGCTTTCTAACACTTTTGGTCTAGGTTAATACAAATCTCATCTGTACATAAGACTTTGTTCCAAAACTTTGTTTTTTGGCAAACTTTAACTTGGCTTACCAGTTGTTTCCAACTTGTGGGGAACTCTCTGAGGTTCTGCCAGTGTAGTCTTCTCTCTATGGTAATTATTTTACTTCTTTCTATGACACATCTATGCCTACATCCGGGAGAGTGCTCTTGATCTGTTCGCCACTTGAAAATTGAAAATTTCTTCACAACTGATGTTCTCCAATCATCCGCTATTGCTGAGCTCACCAGTGTGTTCTTGCCTCTACCAAAATGTATCAAATGTACCAAACAATTGACGCACCTAATGTTTTGGCTATGTCTCTGATCAGTTCATTAAGAATTTTCAGCCTACATGGCCTGTTTCAGTGGGATTGACACTTTATCTGTCTTTATGTTGAGAACAGCAACAGACTCCAAATGAAAATTCCACACCTAAAATAAATTCTAGCATTTGTGTTATCTTTCTTGTGCATGAACTAATGATGCAACAACACAAAATTGGCCAAGAAACAGCTGAGCAGCCAATCGTCCAATTACTTTTGGCCCCATAAACTAGGGGGATTATGTATAGAAAGGGCTGTTATTCTAATATAGATCACCTGATATGGATGTAAACAACCTGATGTTAAAGCTGACAGCCAGCAATTTAACCTCATACTCATTGTTTCATTTCAAATACAATGTGGAAGAGCATATAACCAAAACATCAAAAGTTGTGTCACTCTCCAAATACTTATGGACCGCACTGTTGTTGAACTAGGTTCATTGTTTTTCCTAATAAAATTTTGTCATTTGTGTGTGTGTGTGTGTATATGTGTTTGAACTATGTCCACATACACAGTTATTTGTATAAGTAATTTGTTTGTGTGTGTGTGGACATGGTTCAAACAGAATTCCATTTTGGCCAGTATGTGCACAAGCTTGGAGACTGAATGCATCCCCAAGTCAGATAGAGAAGTTGTTTCCTAGGGGAAGCTATCCCCCTTTGAGGGCTCTTTCATACCTAGTTGGTTTATTTAAATAAATGTGATTATATTTTTTGATTACTTTCAGTTGAAGCTACATGTGAAACCTCTATCTAGGGTGTACTGTGTTATTATGTATGCACTCAATCAAATTGAGTCCACTCAGGTCTAGTGTCATTTGGAATTAAACTTGATGCATTTGTTATGCAAAAATCTTGTGCACTGTGGGAAAGCAAATGCATTCCATTTTCAATGCAAATTGACTGCTTTCAAAGTGTACTGACCTGTGTGGTTAAGTCACATGGTCACTTATGTGACTCATCCTCATCAGATGTAGCTTTTCAATGATTTACAAATGGACAGTGTCCACAACAGATACACAACACTCATGAATAGAAGAAAGCTACAAAAAAGATTCTGCATTCTGTATTGCACTTGAACATTATTCAGACACGCTCAATTGCAGATGAGCAGCAAGCAGATCAATTTCAAGAACAAACTTGCTGTTTATAAACAGCGAAATACATTTAGATTCATTAAAACAGTAACCGTGAAATCAAAGATACTGCTAAATACTCCCTGCACATCAGTAAAGTTTTGATTGATGATTCCAGACCAGGAACACAACCTAAATTGTACAATAATTAAGTTAACAAGAAAGTACCCTTTTATCGCAAGTCAATTAAGTTAAGCTTCTGTATTTCAGTAATGTTAACATTGTGTGGAACTGAGACTTTCTAAAAATATATATTAGGGGTGGGGGGAGATGCCACTATTTGTATTGATATCTGTATTAGTATTCAGATTTTTAAAAAAGTGGCGTGGCTAAAACTGGAAGTATGTGCAATTTAACCCAAAGCTGTATAAAATGCCTAAAATGCCTGACTTTTACCATTATAATCACTGGCACTGCTATTGTTGAGATATTAAACCATGAAAGTCATGGTTTTACAATGACATCAATTATAATCCAGTTTAACAACAGGATTATAATTTAACAAAATTTGCTTTTTAATGCTGTGTTTAACAATGGTCTATATGTTTCATAATCACGACAGGCTTTTATGACACTGAGGTTAACAAACAGTCAAATCAAGTTTCAAACATAAGCAGTGGCGTCACTAGGCTTGGTGACACCTGGCGCGGTCGACCGTTGGTGTCACCCGAAGTAATCGACGGGTGGGGGGGGGGGGTAGGTTGTTAAAAAACGACAAAACGGTTCTTGTCACATTAATACCACTAATTAAATCAACCGGCAGTTAACTGCGTCGGAGAAATTAGCTATTTCAACTCGTTGCTACACAAAACACTGAACGAAAACTATTGCCAGTAATTTTGGTGTCACCCCCCTCTGATGGTGTCACCCCCCGCACCCCCCTAGTGACACCTCTGAACATAAGCAAATGTTTTTAGAAATCAAAACATTGTTATTCGTCCTTAGTTTGCATGAGCCCGACCACCACCCCCACCAGAGGGACACTGAAGACAATTATAAACATAAAAAATGCTTTCACAATAAAAAAAAATTGTCATCTTCATTATGAACTACTGTATGCTATGAACTCTTAATGAAATAAAAAACTACAGAATGTAAGGCTAACATGTTTTGTAGTTTTTTGTTTGTTAACTTTTTCTCCTCTGTTTGATGGAAGTCCCGTTTACATGTATTTATGATCCGCAGAGGCTTGGAAAGAGAAAAAAGTGAAAAGCTTCCCTGGGTGGAACACACCTTCAGCTACAATGCAGGTCAGATATTTCAGAGCCACATGAGCCCGTGCTGGGTGTATCATTAGCCAACAAACTTTTTTACGACCTACCACCACACTGATGCTCAGCGGCTTCAGATGTATCCTGCATTACAGCATTGATTTTTGGTTCATAGCCATGTTATATTAACCATATACCACGGCTATGACTTCTAATTCCTTTGCACAATTCAGTATCACTTCACGTCTGAGAAAAAAAAAACGTTAGCCTAAACTATTTAAATTGGAGTGTGTCTATTACTTTCATATTGCCATACTGGTGACCGTTTCATAAAAGCAATAGCTCATGACAGGCCGTGGTATATGGTTATTACATCACAGCTAAGGGGCTGTCGAACGACGCCCCTTAGCTGTGATATAATGACTGAGCCAGAAACAATGTAGACTTCATACTGAAGGGGGTATCCCAGAGTTCTTTGTACAATCTTTGTGGCCCTCGATGTGATGCCAGCGAATTATAATACGCTGTCAATGCTGTCAATTTTAAACAACCCACTGTGATGCCTCTAACTGACAGTAGCCTAAATGCCCATACATGCCTTTGCAAGGAGGGGATGATAAGGAGGGAATGATAAGCTTCTTGATAAGCTACTTTCCAGTTTTTTTTTTCTTTTAAACTGCATTAGAACAATTTTATTTTGAGTGTTCAACAGCCATATATGCATTTCCATCTTTTACATTTTGTAAGGTTTAGACACTGATAAAATAGCATTCAGCCATGCATTTTCACTGTTACGGCCCAAGACTGCTGAGTTGCAATAACTGGCTGTCAGCCCAAAAGCCAAACAAGTTTAAAACACCACAACGTATGTATTTATTAAATGACATGAAGACAAACCCAATACAATACAAACCCACGTACAAACAGGTAGACTGGGCAGAGCCAGCAGATCTAACCGGACTGAGCTGTCTGAATAGAATATATCTGCCCTCACTTGCGTCGAGGATGGGACAAGAGAAAGAGCAAATTAAAGGGGAGAAAGGGGAAGTGAGTCTTCCGGTCCACTGCTACCCTACCCTGACTAGCTACAACAAAAAAGTGCAAAAGAAAAGAAAACCTTACCATTACATTACATTACATTACAGACATTTACCACACGATCTACCAAGTATAAGACACGATAAGATAGATAAAATATGCTTTTTATTGTGGCATACTTTTTATTATTGTATACTTTTTATAGGGGAGGTCATTTGGTAATTTGCACCTGGAACCGACCAGTGCACACGCCTGCGCGCACATTGCTGCAGCCTGCAGAGAAAGAGCGACTCCTACTGGAGAAAAGGAGATAAATTACTACCACATCTCAGCAACAATAACTAGGAGCACATAACATTCACTACTACTTAACCCCTTCATGCACATGCAAAATCTGGTCAATCCTTGCCCATTTAGGGGGGCACCCTATTTAAAGCTTTATAACTCCAGACATGAGCATCACAGAGACTTGGAAAATGGCTTAAATGAAGCGAGACATTTGTACCATTTACAGTCCTACCTTAGATTACTTTATATCCACAATTTAGGAAGAAATAAAGTGCCACAGATGCAGTTTTCTAGGCAAAATGCAAAAATTGATTTTTTTTATTTACAATGAAATACTGAGAGATTGCATATATAAAACAGGTTAAACTATGTCCTGGATCAAAAACTCCTTGGCCACAAGAGTGTAAATTCTAAGGGTGGATATGTATAACTCCTAAAGATCTATGAAGCAAAAAGTAAGCAGTGGCCCCAGTGTCTCCAAATCTATCTAAAATGTCAAAATTATGCATTGCTATAAATCACAAAATAATCATTTCACTACAACTATTTTGACTCAAGAAACTGACTGTTTCTTAAAGTGGGAATTACAAGCTTTTTTTTTTTTTACAAGCTTTCCTTCAGTACTGTGGTCTAAAACATCTAGGTCCAGAAACATATACAAAATCTCTCCAAAAATGACTAAAATGTGTTTTTTTCCATTATAAAGTATATAAATGTGCCGCTTATGAAGGTTTAAGATTAAACATTGATGGCAGATTATAAAATAATGCAAAACCATTGTCACATAATGTCAACTAGGGCTATCAGCAAACATATGGCTTAGCTATGCTCAAATGTCCTCAGTAATAATAATATTTTCTGAGAAATTACAAAAATTATCAATAATGTTTCACCAGGTGCAGTGTATTTTACTGCAACCACAGAGTGAATGTGTAAGGCAGGGATGATGAGAGAAATTTTCGGTTATGCCAGAATATAAAATGCTATTCCAAAAGTAAAATTATACATGTTATACATCGTTAGAAAGCTTATACTGTCACCTACTGAATAAACTAATTGTCAATCAAGCGAGATTGTACTAAAAAGGGTGACAATGCTGTAAACAACATGTGTGGTATTACACACAGCTATTTTGGAAGGTACCCAAGTGTCACAAATGTCTGTATATTTAACAAAAGGACAATATATGAAAACTCAGTCTCAAAACGGACACCTCTACGCATAAAACCAAAGGTTGTATATTTATTGCATATTTAGTCCCAGATATTGACAGTAGAATGTCATGGTATAATTTTAGAAAAAATTGCTTTTTAAATGAAAGACCGGTGCGACAATGGTGGCGCTGCAAAACTCTGTGTTCAGTATAGTTGTTGTGTATCGTCTACTAATAAAACTAGAACACAGAGTTTGCATTTTAAACTCAGTTTTGTTGCAGGAGCACTGAATGTCTGAGTTGAGCAATCTAGGCACGCTGGCGTGCAAACCACTAGATGGCTTGCGTGAAGGGTTAACAATGGAAATCAGCACAATTGGACTGGGGCCGTCAGCAGACACTTGACGCATTCTCATCAAAATACTGTCCTAGAATTAGACGAAATGCTCAACTTGAAAAAGCTGATAGGTTTTTGCATGTCCAGTGCTTTTCAAGTCTTTCAAAAGCTTGCAATGTGCATGTTGCACCACTGGCCTTATGTTGTAAAAGTATTTTTGAATAATTCTGTTAAATCAAGCACTTTGTATTTGGAAATTCAGTATTTTAAATGTTTTTTTTATACATATTTGAAAGTAATTGCAAATACATGCAAATGCTCCTTAAATGTATTTTCAAATACATTTTGTAATTTAAATGCTCAAATAATTTCTAAATAAGTCTTTGAAAGTAATTAAAATACTTTAAATATTTATTTGACCCTGGTCTGCACAGGAACACTGAGAAAAGTGTGAAAATGTGCATGACAAAACACAAAATGGAAAAAGTTGTTAAAGAAATGCAAAGTGCAATATTTTTTAAAGTTATTTCCTCATTCAAAATGAATTCAGCACATTTCTCTCTTCGATCTACTTGGTGTGTCCTTTTACATAACCTTATGCACCGCTGCTCTCCTCTTATCAATTCCACTGAGAACACACAGCTGAGAACACACAGCTGAGAACACACAGCTGGTTTGCTGGGACCACACATGCACAAATAAGTTGTATTTTGCACAGTTGTCATGTAGCTACTCTGTTCAGTGTATTCCAAGTATCAGTTTTACTGAAAACCTGAAAATATGTTGGAGTTTCTACAACTACAGTGTCCACAGTTATTCATCCCCACCTTAAAGGCTTCATAAACTTCATCACATGATTGCAGTGAATGGATTATGTATGATTATATTTTAAAAATACTTTTGATAGCACTTCATTGGGAAATTCAGGTTTAATAGCATGGAGGGAAAGATATGGGTTCATTGTTGTAGTGCAATACTTCTGTGCCAGTGCTAATGTGTTTCAAAGGTGCTGATTAATGCCATTCTCAGAACTGTATCTTTTTAATGTTTCTTTAGGATTTTGTCATTTTTAAATGGGACAATTGTACTCCATTGGACAATCATCTCCTTAGTCATTCTGCAACACTTTTTCTGTTGTATTTCTTTTGTCTTCCTCTCTGCAAAGCTCTGTAAATGCTCTTTCCCACAAAGGCTGTTTTCAGCCATTTCATGTTAGTTCTATTTTACTGAGTGGTTTGCACCCATACAGGCAACTGGCTTTTGTGGTCAGGTGTTTAGGGTGTTGAATTGAACTTCATCCTGAGAGGCTGCTGTGTTTCTTACATGTCAGGGTAGAGTCAAACTTGCTTAGAAGATCTTTTCGAACTGTTGCTGATTTTAAATGTCACAAAAATGTATGGCTTGTAAATGACATGAGGGAGCTTCTATCCAATCTGTCCCCCACGTTTGGTTGTCATTGACTTTTTTCATTGTTGCTGCTGCTTCCCAGCATTCATCTTTTCCATTGCTAATCTGGTTCTAACTGAAACCAGTTCCACAGTCATTCCACAGAACAGCTTGCAAAGGTGAAAAGGTCATTCAGTGATCAGTAACTTTGGCCCATTGGAAAAAAGCAATGAAATGAAGCATATATTTTTCTTGTTATTCACCTAACACTTTTCTTGCTGGTGAAAAATTATTACATACAGTAGGTATCACAAGCAACCACCCTTGCACCAGATAATTAAAACACACAGTGATTTAACTGAGTCTGGGCATTTGCTCATGAATGCAAGTTCGAATTCCACACATACTATTCATTCAGTTAAGCAAAAAATCAATATTTTAAATTCACAGCAGAATGTAAGGATATATGCAGACATGTGAATGAGAAAAGTTTTCTTTTGAGTGTTTTCACAGCACCCCCTCCCCCCCCCCCCCCCCCCCACCACACACATTCTCATGTTGGCAGATGGCTTATTGAATAGAGAGGAAATAGGAACCAGAGGCAGGGTCCCTGTACAGAACATGGCCATGTGCTCTATTATCCTCTCAGTGTGTGTCTGTGTGTGTGTGTGTGTTCGTATGAGCCGGTGTGGATGCATGAGCATTGACATTGTTCAACTAAGTTCATTGACTTGACTTACACGTGTGTGTGTATGTGTGTGAGTGTGAGAGAGAGAAAAAGAGAGAGAGAGTGGGAGGAGACAGAAAGACAGAGAGAGAGAGAGGGTGAAAGAATAAATGTGAATGTGTTTATACTTGCACGTGTGGTATGTGGTACAACTAATGTGCTGTGGGAGAACACACTGGTTGTGGTCAAAACATCTAATACAGTCTACATTAATGACACACTTTAAATATTCATATTTACACCAGATTGATTTGGTGTATGCAGTTTTTTAATAATACAAAATGGTCTTGAAATATGGTTTCAGAGGTGAAAAATCAACATCAACTTAAAAAGATATGAAGGATAAACTATTATGTGTTATAAGTATTAGTAATTAGAGCCTGCATGGTGCTTGATAACTTTAGCCTTGTTGAGTACAAATAGTGTCCTATATTATCTATAAACAGAGGGCTCCAGAATTATTGGCACCCTTAATAAAAATGAAGAAAAAAGGCTGCATATAATAAATGACACAGATAATAATCTATATGTTATGTTCAAACATATGGGAAAACTATATACTTTTATTTCAATACATTTTCTCTCATGCTTCAATGTTTTTTTATTAAGTAATTAATTTTTTTTCTGAAAACCATAGGTGCCATAATTATTGGCACCCCTAACAATTATTGTAAGTAAAATCAAACAAAATGAAATTGGCAATATAATTTTACTTAATTTAGTTAATCTCAGTCTAAAGGAACTATATTGTGTTTAATTCCATCACTTCCAGTTTCACTAGAGAATAAAAATGAGGTAACAAGCATACAAAATCTGTTTGTCATCCATCAGCATGGGGAAAGCCAAATAACTGTCAATTCAGAAGAGACCAATGGTAATTTACCATCACAAGTCTGGTAATGGGTACAAAAAAAGATATAAACAGTTAAACATGCCACTTTGCACTGTAAGGGCAATAATAAAAAGGTGTTAAACATATGGAATGGTTGCAAATTTGCCAGGAAGAGGAAGCAAGTGCATGTTGTCCCCACGGACGGTGAGGAAGATGATGAGGGAGACCATTAATAACCCAAGGCTCACTGTTTAAGAATTGCAGAGATTGGTTTGTTTCTTGCGGTCAACAAGTCTAAAAAAAACATATTAAATGGCACCTCCATACCAACTAACCCTTTGGAAGGGTGGCACAAAGACAGCCCTTACTGAGCACAATAAACAAAACCAAGAATCTGGAGCTTGCCAAACCTCATTGGAATTATGACTGGAAGAGAGTGCTATTGTCAGATGAGACCAAAATTGAACATTTTGGCCATACACACCATCGACATGTTTGGTGGCAAAAGAGGAATACATACAGGAGAAGCACCTCATACCTACTGTCAAATATAGAGGTGGGTCATTGATATTTTGGAGATGTTTTGCTGGCAGTGGCGTCCATAAGCGCAAACCCAAAGATATAAATGATTCTGAAACGTTCTACATGGAGCAATGGTCAAAAATACCTCCAAATGTGTTCTCTAACCTTATCACAAATTATAGAAAAAGACTCATGGCTGTCATCTTTGCCAGGGGTGTTTTCACAAAGTACAGTATTAAAACAGTGGTGCCAATAATTGTGTAACCTGTTTTTTGGGGAAATATATATTTTTTTTATGAAAAATTTTTTAGACTTTGGTTGATTCCAATGAATCATTAATCAAGCAAACTAGTTTACACATGTTGGAAAATAAAGCTTATGTCAATGACTGTATTATTTTTTAGCATTTTTTTGCATTTTTTGTGCATATTTATCAAGGGTGCCAATAATTCTGGAGTCCACTGTATCTGTATATCTCATAATTTATATAGGTAAAGAATACATTGAAATTTGTTTGCATAAATATATTTTTGGATGTGAAAAGGTGTTGACTCACAGTGGTAAGTGCAACATTTTATAATGAAGATTCAACTTAAAAATTAGCTGAAATGTAAGAAGGGTGCATTTCAAAAGGCTTTTGGGTGTGCTGGCAGGATATTACTTGGCGCAGAGCTTTATTTGCGAAGTGCTTTATTGGTTGTTGGTTAAAATATGTGATATATTCATGGCTGGAAGAAGAAAACAAGAAGAAAACTCAAGTTTAAATTTCAAGATGCTTACAAAGTTGGTGGACCAAGAAAGGAGAAGACAAAGCAGGGCTTTGGCGAGCTTTCAAACAGCTTTACAAAAGGCAGCGTGCAATGCCATGTGGCAATCGATCACTGATACTATTAATGTGATGTGAAAGCACTATTCGCACAGACACAAGCCAGCAATTTGTAGAGCTTGCCAGCAGGACCAACTAAATAAGAAACTGAACGAGTATAAAAACAGAGGAAAAGCAAGTGGAGGAAGTAAGGATGGTTCTGTCCACTTCACAAAGCTCAGGATGCACTGGTTTGTGTTGGGAAAACCCCAAAGATGAAATGACCTGATGATGATGATGATGGCATGGTGATAGCAGCAATGGTAGTTATAGTGATGATAATTATGGTACTAATGATGATGATGATGATGATAATGATGGTGGTCTGATGATCTCTACTTCCACATCCAGGGTAACGTCATGATAAGTAACAGTAAGCTGCTGCATTTTGCAAATCTTTGCAAATCCATGACCCAAAAAGATTTCTTGAACATGAAGGTTTCAACCACTCCAGAACTAAACAATGAGAGTGAAATTCAAGGTCAAAATTAACCTGATTACTTTTGAAATCAATTATGAAATATGAAAAGAAAATAGCTGTGGAAGAAGGTAATTGGTCAACTGGCTGCTCAACTGTTTCTTGGCCAGCTCAGAGAAAAAGTATTTACAAACAATGTTTTGGTACGTTGTTAAGAAGCAAGAATGCACTGGTGAGCTCAGCAATAGCAACCTGGTTGGCCACAGAAGACCACTGTAGTATATCACTGAAGAATACTTTTGGTTGTGAAGAAAAACCCCTTTTGAAGTGCTTGCAGCAGCTGCCGTCTTTTGGGTGAGATGATGAACGGAGGTCCTGACTGTGGTCATTAAAAACCCCACACAACTTATTGCTAAGTCTAAGAGGTTCCCCAGTGGCTCTTTCACCCGGCCACCTAGTCATCCCCAGTTTAATAGACTGTGGTGAGTGTTCTGGTGCAAAATGGCTGCTGTGCATTTATTTATTTATTAATTATTATTATTATTATTATTATTATTATTATTATCTGTAAAACAGATAAAGAGCATTCTCCAGGATGTAGGCATAGATGTGTCAAAGACAAAAATAAAGAGACTACACCAGCATAACCAGAGGGTTCGCTGCAAGATGCACACCTATCTGACAGGTCTCAACGTATAGCTGCTGATCATGCTTAATACAAGTTTCTCAATATAACTAAAGGTGTCCCTCAAGGTTCTATTTTAGGTTGTGTATTATTTACAATTTATATAAATAATGTTGTTTCTTATGTAATGAGTTGAAATCTACATCTTTATGCAGATGACACTGTACATTACAGTTCTGCTTCTACTGTATCCCAAGCTGTTGAAAATGTGCAGCTTGGCTTCAATGCCTTGCAGAGTGCCCTTTTAGATCTCAAACTAGTTTTAAATTCAGACAAAACTAAATACATGTTATTTACCAGATCTAAAAGGACAGACTATACTGAGCTCCAGATGTGCACATTCAATGATGCCCATATCAAGAGAGTCACACTATAAATATCTGGGTATCTGGATTGATGAAACCTGACTTTTAAGACCCATATTGATAAATTAATTAAAAACTGGACTGGTTAATTCTCCAGGTGCCGCGGGTCTACTCTGAACTGAGTAAAACTGCATTTAGGTATATTGCTCCTCATGCCTGGAATGAGTTTGTGTGCATTAAGGCTGAACTCTTTGATTACCATGGGCCAATTCAGGATCCTGATTAAGAAACTGGCTACCTTTGAATGTAAATGTTCTGACTGAATCAAACTGATTAATTGTTTTTATTTATTTTATTTATGTATTTTTTTCATTTTTATTTTATTCTATTTTATTATTTATTTATTTATTTTACTTTTTGTAAATTTGCATATATTCATTTTATCTCTTGGAACCTTCGGCTTTTGTCTGTTAAACTGTTTTTTTCTTTTCTTTTGACATCAGGTCTCCACTGAAAAAGAGACCCAGTGTCTCAATGTCATTTACCTGTATAAATCAAGGTTTACATCATTGGTAAGCCCCAAGAACAAAAGACCAGGATAGTTTGCTAAAAATAAAAAATAAAAAAGTATTGCGGGCAGATGAGATTAGTATTAACCAGTACCAAAGTGAAGGAAAGAGGAAAGAGGAAAGTAGTCGAGGAGCTGCTCATGATCCAAAGCACCCCACCCCCCTCAACTTTGAAATATGGTGGAGGTAATATTATGGCGTGGCATGTATGGCTGCCCCTGGAAAGGGCTCACTTGTGTTTATTTATGATGTGACTGCTGACGGCAGCAGCAGGATGAATTCTGAAGAGTACAGAAATAAGTTTTCTATGTATAAAAATTCTGTAATTTCTACATGGTAAAACCAAAGTGCATGTTACTCGTAAATAAAATCTGAAAATGAGCACTTTAACCACACATGAATTGTTTGATTACAAATTTAAAACTGTGGAGAACTGAGCTAAGGCGGTCTAAGAGATCTTTCAGAAAACATATTTTGACAGTTTATTTTGTACACATAATGTCATAAATGCTACAGTATAATCAAATAACAACATATAAACCGTTAACTTGCCAGAATATAACGGTTGTTTGGTTTAATATGATGTAAAAAAAAAATTAGCCGCTTCCCTCAGCATAAAATCACTATTGTTGGAGGGAGGCACATCATCGCCTGTGCAAATTTTATGGTGAGGTTATCTTGTTGTCTTCAACAGCATTAACCAATATCTATTGGCATTCTCATAGTAAAATCAATGTAGTGTACCAATTTACTCTGGTATATTGTTATGGGATGCAACATTTAATAAAATATGTACTCCCAAAACACTATACATGTCAAAGCGTCTCAGTTTCAGACCTAACAGCCCCGTGGCTTCAGAATTCCATTGTAGTTGGGGACTCAACCGATGAGGCTCACTTCCCACATTTTTCACTGTAATTAACAAAACACCCATTTGTTAAACTAAGATGCTTTATACCACACTGTAGACAAGATCTTGGCAAAGAAATGCATATGAAAATATTGTTGTTCAATCGAGGTTTAGCTGTCTAGCCATGTCAGAAAACAATTTATAGGGCCTCTTTCCTGGCATAACTTGGGCAAATCAGAATTGAACAATCAGGATGATGTCAAGACAGGGATTGGCTACAATTTTAATAATATTTGAATAAGATAACGTGCCCTGATTTTTTTTTGGTGCCATTTAATTTCTGAAATAGTTGTAGAACTGTAAGTCCCTCAGGATGCTGGCAGCTGTAATGTTTTTAGGACACCTAAATATACAAACATACAAATAAATAATAACCAATTAACATCTAAAACATTTCACAGTGATAAAATGTGTGGTAACGCCTTTGATGTGGTGATATTTCTTTTCATAATTCCACTGATTTTGGTGAAGTGTTAAGTCAAGGTACAAATGCTTGTAAACAGCGTCAAATTAGCATAGTCATTTCTGAAAAAAATTAACATTACTGAACTGTCAGTGAACTTTTGAAACATTTTAATAGCTTTGTCTACTCAGATTTTATATATTTCCTTGTTAAATGCCCTGCTAAAGTGAGGCTAGATGCCAATTTCATTTTGTTTGTGTATGGAATGCCCATTATATTGCAGGTATCAATAAATAATGTCTTTTTCCCAAACAATATTTAGGGCACTGTATATTGACTTGCAGCCCATGATCAGCTATTTGGAGAAGCAGGTTATGTTTGGCGACAAGCAGGTGTACCTAATAAAGTGGCCATTGAATATGAATGTGTATGTGTCTGTGTATTCGTATCCATGAACGTGTACGTGCGTGTGTGTGAAATGTAACTCAGAACTTGCTGAAACTGGAGATGCACGCTACTTTCCAGTGGGTGTTTGCATCTTCCTGAAATTGCAGAGGATGGAGATGTTTCTGACATTTAAAGTGCTTTCATTTTAGAATGGACTTTTTGTAAGGTGATATGCATGGATATATGACCAGGGGAAAGTGACTGTTAGTGATAAATGATGATAAGATGATGACAGGATTATCTGACACTCAAAGATTTTGGCATAGGCAGCAAGTGCGATTGACTGACATGAATACTCTCATCTCTTTTCAGATGTGCATACATCTTCTGAATATGATTTAAAGTTAGCAACTCGTTATGAAATTGAAAGTAGTAGCATTATTTAATCCTTAACCTCTGGCCATGTACAAGCAATTGAGTGAATGCACCTGCTGTATAGAATAGATACTCTGGTGGCCTACTAAATGACAACGTACATTTTTTTTTCCAGGAAAGCAGCCCATTAAGACTGGGTTAGTACAGTCCTAACCAGCAGCAAGATGAGCTGCTGTGTGTCATGCATGGGATGCATTTTCATGTATGTCCAATAGATGGCACTAATGGTAGCATTCTGGTATACTCTGGCTGTGAAAGGTCTCTTCCAATGTAAGGGCAGTACCCTTGTGATACCACTCAGTGGTGAACAGGCAATCATTTAGGGTAGTCATTAAAATACAATAAACATCTGTCTGAACGTCTGAAAAGTGCCTGCGCCTATATTTATGGTCCTATCAGTTATTCCATGGCCCAGCATTTCCTTTACATTTCCCTTAAATATTACACCGTTATTTTGTTAAGTGGGCACATCCTTCAGCATAGATTGGCAATTAGGTAGTTTAAGGTTTCTTTCAAGCCTACATACTAATAAAAAAAAAATAGTTTGAGTATCGGATGAGGGTGCGGTACTGATGGCAGTGGAGTTGTGAGTTGTGTGGTCATTAATGCTCAGATAAAATAAGTCAACTGATAGTAATTCACTTCCTTGTGTTGTGCTGCAGTGCGGGTGGCACTCAAATTCAAACAGCCCACTGGGACATGGATAGGATTTCTAAGTTCATATAAATCTTGAAATTCATTCATTACTTTCCTCTGAGTCTTTCTCGGCCCCCTGGTGACACGCTTGTTTAAAATTCCTTTTCCGTTTATTGTAATTCCTCCAGCGCTCCACTCCTCCTTGCAGATTGATGTTCTAATTGAAAACGTCCAATTTGCATATTCAGATCTGCCTATTTATTGAGCGCTTTCTGCTAGCTTCAAAAAAAGAAGAGACGGCGGAAGTATCACAAAAAAGTTAATGATATAAAACCACAAATTATGATGAGGTAGGTCTTGTGGATCACTGACTCTGGCAATTCTTCGAAACGTCTTTGCCCGACAGTAGATTAGAAGTTGTTGTGAGGTAGACGTTTAATGTTATTAGTAGAAAGGTATCCAGAGAACGGGATTTCTTACAAAATAACAAACTGAAATACTGAATACCATCCCACGTGAGCGTAAGTCGCGGGGTTTGCCTGCAAATGTACCAGATAACAGAAATCTTTATGCTTTATGTGTAAATATTTATTAATTCTGAAATTGAACAAGCGCGATGGCACTAGAGGATGCTCGTTATAAGAGCGCTGCTAGCAATCCGATATTTACCTAGAAGTTATAAAGTGTATTTACCTTAGGCTACGTCACTTGGTGCACGAATGCCGTTTAATTCAACGCAGTATTGCATACGAAATGCAGTACATTTTATTTTAACTGCGCACAGAACTATGCAACACTATTCTATTCTAGGCAATATTTGCTTCTCATCCGCATCCCAGGCAACAATCACTGTCCTTAGCATATTTTGAAATTACAGTTTGGAGGAAAGGGAGGAGAAATGATTCGGTTTCCCTAAATTCACCTGTACTGCCGCCTCCTGGACGGACGCGCCTCTTAGCGCGAATGGTGTAGTATAAGCGCTCTAGCCATATATGAGACTCATCCAAAGCGGGAGAGCAGCGCGCAGCCGACGGGATGGACAGGAGTGTGATGCCAACGTTCAGTGCCCTCTTTCTGCTCGGGGTCTTACTGACGGGGACGGGAGCCACGGAGAGAAGCCGGGGAACAGGAATGCTCGGGGAGAGGGACAAGGAAAACGGCGTGGAGAGCCCGTGCGAGGTTAAAACAGTAACAGTGTCTACACTGCCCGTTCTCCGGGAAAATGAGTTCAGTTTTACCGGTGGAGGTTCGGGGAGTGTGGCTGGTGGTGGAGGTGGAGGAGGTGTCGATGGTGGTACTGGTGGCGGCGGCGGCGGGGGAGGAGGGGAGTCTCAGCTCCTGCTCTTCGTCAGGACAGACGTACCTGGAAGAATATCTGTTTTGGATGACCTCGACAACACTGCTTTGCCGTACTTCACGCTTGGTAAGCTTTACTGTACTTGCGGTATTCATGACTCTCTCTCTCTGACTGGATCTTTCACAGTCCAGTCAGCCAAAGATAACCTCCCTTGTAGTACATTGTGCGTAAAAAGAGCTAATATATAGGCTACCACGTTGGTTTTCACTGTGTATTCGTCTACGAGGTGGACTGGCTGAACAGTTATCTAGCTTTAATGTTTTGTCATCTTTGCAAACCATTTTATCGTCTTTCAAATTGGGAAACAGTGAAGATCACCACAGTTTATCAGCTCGAGTTCCCTTTTCTTTCAGTTCTTTCCTGTTTAGTTAGTCCACACTGCTCCGAACTTAGCATGTTTTGGTTAGAAGAAGCTTTCAAACGGTGCTACTAGGAAAATAAACCCGAACACGACGTTTGAACCATACTGAGCGTCCGATAATCTCCAGTCAGAGGAAAACGTCTTTTTGCATCCAGTGAAAACGCCAGTTCTGCTCTTTTAAACACATCTTTCGTGGACATCTCTTTCGCCCAATATAATTGCATTGACTCTGGATCAGCGTTTAAAAAACACCACATGCAAATGTCCTATACATTTCTATTAATAGATATTAATGTCGCGAGTGTATACCCAAACAGAACTATGTGATTTTGAATGATATGAGTATGGCTGCTTCGTCCTTCAAGCAAATCGTCTTTGATTTCCTCGACATCTATCCTACACTTTTGAGTAAAATTTGTAATGTCCTGACTGGCACTTTTATAATGAAATGGGTAGCACTGATACAAGTGATTTATAGACCTTATATTTCCTTAAACTGTACCTACCCTAATATTTTTTAAACAAGCCTATTATTATTATCATTATTATTATTATTATTATTATTATTATTATTTTGAGTATTTTGAGTATTTTAGATTGTTGATGATTATGTTTCAAAGTTTTAAGTTGTACCCTGACTGGAAAAATATCATCAGAGAGCAGGTTACGGAGGGAGGTAGAACAAATGTAGTGCTTTCTGTACCTTTTCTGGTGAATTCTGTAATGAAGGAGAATGTCATCATATTTTAAAGAGATCATTGAAAATTATTACCATTGGTTTTCTCTGTGGAGTGATAGATTCAGTTTTTTGGGATTTTCTAGATCTGTGTGAATTTTTCAGACATAACACATAAACACATTTTTTCTGCCCCTTCAGAGGCTGGGGAAAATGATTGTGTCCATGACTCTCACATGTTTACAGTCCTGCTGGAAAGACAAAATTTCCTTTACAAATGCCCTACAGAGTTGGCAGCACAGTGCAGTGCTGTTACCCTTTTTCTTCCTAGAAATGTAGTCGTGTGACTGTGAAAATCATCGGATCGACCACTGTTCTTTTACCATTCTTGTGGAATGTAACTGCTCTTTTACCATTCTCGTGGAATGCGACTGTGCCTTGGCTGATATGGAGTAATTCCATGTTGAAATATTTGAATGTTCCTCAGGGCTGTTGTGCAGATGGCCAGTTTGATCCCAGCATGGGGGAGGTGTGTATGTGTGTCTGTGTCAACTGTCTCATGTCCTGAGGTGAAGTTAAATGCACTTTACAGACTGCATTTCTACTCTCCTTTTATCTTTAAACATAGATCTTGTTAGCCAACCTTCTATAAAGCATGAAGTGCCATGACGTCATTTCCACCAGTGTGCCTATCAGGTCACATCCTGTCCTTCCCTTTTTTCGGAATCTGTCAGTGGAATCCATTTCTCAGGTTAGCATGTAGCCCTGAGCACCTGCCTCTCAGAAATAGGGAATGCATTTGCTCCGCTGCAAACAAAATTGTTCACATTCCATCTTATTTTCTCGCAACCTCCTTCTTTGGCATGACAATGGACTGCTTATTTCAGGGGCATTGATTGGGTCAATGTTCCTCCTGCTTCTTTGAAAGATGTGGTAGCTTAAACAAATGATTTCAAACTACTGTAGCTCAGAAACAGCTGTGTCAGTGAGGCCATGGACTTTGCAGATGGGTGAACTCTGAAAGACTCTACCTGTATAGAGCTCATGGCCCAGAGGGCTGCTTTCAGGCCTTCTTGTTATATTATTATTCAGATTTCTTTTGGACACAATTATATTGCTCAATATGCACAACCACTATGCATATTACCTAATTTTATTCATATTCTCCATTGAGAACATAAATGAAAAAGTCATAAAACATCATTTTATTTTATTATTGCATTGGCTTATACCATGGAAATCTTGGCAGACCTTGAGTGGAGGTGGAGAGTTTGCATTCTCTGGGTTACCTGTTCATAAAAGGTTCAGGCCCATTCATGAGAGGCTTTATGACAAAAGCTTTTTATGCTCCAACCATTTATTAAAGATTCATACAACCACAAATGGAAGTTTTATTACTTTTATATTTTATACACATTATTGTGAGGAAAATAAGTTCATGGAAGGAGGCAGGTATACAAAATTGATATGAATAGGTGGGCAGTAAAATAATAAACCATAACAAATCAGTCTGTTTTAATACTGGTGATCCAGTATGATCGATGCTGCAACATTTTGTTTGTCCTTCAGCTTCAACAACAGATTTCAGCAATAGGATGTTTAATATATGCAGTTGCATAACACTTTAGTTGCAAAAATTAATTAAAGACTTTTGTGTGCTATAACAGCTAAATAAGTACTCTCAAATTCATTGCAAAGCATGTTGTGATTGTATTGAATCCAGGGTTATTGCACTTGTTAGCTTATGTCTATATTGAGATAACTTTTTTGCCGTTTTCTCATCAAGCCACAATGCAAATTAGCTGCCTTCTCCTATTACCCAACTGGGTCAGGGAAATGTTCTATATAATCAGAACCTGATTTAAGTTAGCACAGGCTCTCGAAGGCAGAGAGCAGTATCAAAACATCCACAATTACACGGGTTACATTTAGGAGCAACTGAGTTTGGGGAAAAAAGGGGTACATTTATTTTGGTCTTCACATCTCCCTGACTGATCAGGACACAGTTGTATATGATGAAAACCTACTAGCCTACCCTTTGTACTGTATTCTATATTTGACCTTTGACAGTGTTTAATGTATCTCTCCTGCTGCATTTATGACACGATTCAACTAATTAACTAATCATGTTCTTCAATCAAGACCTTGATAAGTAGAATCAGCTGAATTAATTCTGAAGATGCATCTTCCCAAGTTCAACCAAATGGGTCCAAACTACAAACAAAGGAGCTTTTCAAAGCCAACAACTGGAAAATTATTGACCGGCCAAGTCATTCACCTGATCTGAATCTATTTGAACATGTGTTTCATATGCTGAAGGCTGAAAACGTAAGGCCCCCAACACAAGCAGGAGCTATGGGTGGCTGCAGTACAGCCCTGACAGAGCATGACCATAGAAGATACTGAGCACCTGCTGAAGTCTCTGGGTCACAGACTTCAAGATGTCATTGCATGCAAAGGATATGCAACAAAGTACTAAATATATGACTACTTTCATTTACATGACACTAATATGTGGCGGCATGGTGGTGCAATGAATACCGCTGCCGCCTCACAGTAAGAAGCTCCTGGGTTCAAATCCTGGCCAAGGAGTTTCAGTGTGGAGTTTGCATGTTCTCCCTGTGCCTGTGTGGGTGTCCTCTGGGTAATCTGGTTTCATCCCGCAATCCAAATCCAAAAACATGTAGGTTAGGCTACTTCAATCTATTCAGTCAACCTACCCTATATAAATAAAAAGGTTAACAAAAATATGTCCCAAACATTATGGTTCCCTGAATGCGGAACTATGTGTAAAAAAACTGTAATTTCTGCATGGTGAAACTGAAATGTGTAAAAATACCCTTTTAATAAAAGCTGGGAATCTGCCCTTTTGCCACGTGAAATTTTTGATTACAAAAAAAAAACAATCGTGGAGTACAGAGGCATATCAAGGAAAAATGCCTGTCTCCCTAACATAATGGATCTCACCGTATATATACTTTTTTACAATGATTGTGCAGATATGCAAAAGGAAACGTTGCAGGTATTACATGTGCCAAATGCCCAAACAGGCACCATACTTATAATACAACATAATGTTAAGGTCATTACAACACTATAGCCCTCACCGTATGGTTTTTAATACGAGATGTAGTAGGATTCTTTAAATTTATTTAAGTTATTAACTTTTAAATGTCTAAAATAACTACCATGTATAGGGTTTTTATTTTCTGTAAATGACTTTGTGGAATAACATGGGGTGGCTAACCTATGTCACATGGATTTTAGAGAGACTTTGAGAGCCTGTTCGGATGGGGAGCTGGGTACCTTTGAGCACAAACAAAATGTGACTGAGGATTACACTAGCTGTCGGAGCCTTTTCTAAGACATGTAACTGTAGTATTGTTTCCCTCTGTCAGTGGCCCGGTGATGCAGGAGGGAGAGTGTTTATGAAATGACAGCCCTATTTATTACTCAATCACAGAGGAGAAATGTAAACTTGCCAGAACTGTCATTTCTGAGGAAATTTCTAGAATTTCAAGGCAAGCCTCATTGTGCCTTTTCTTTTTGGGTTTTCTAATGAATTCATTTTTATGGAAAAACCTTCTCCTTGAATTCTGTCAGTACAAAGGGAGCAAACATCACTATGCTCTTGAGCAATGCTAGAGTAAGAGAGATGGTACACACATTTTTTTTAGAAAAGTGGCATGTCTTCTATTCATGTGGGGCTGTTGTGTGAAATTTTGGAAGTCGAGGCACTAGCATTGCCAGTTTATGGCTGAATTTAAATGTTCTATATTGAATGTAGGGTGCTTAAAATGATGAAAAATGTATATAGTCTGATATTCATGTGCACATGGACATACACCCACATAAGGCTCTGCCTCCCTAAACTTGTAAAAACAGGGAATATACTTTGGTATTTAAGGAATCATGATTATAATAATTTTATTTAACAACAATAACAACAACAACTATGATAACTTTGACATTGGCCATCCCTGAGGAGATAGAACACACTGATATTTATATTACATTATTCCATATAACTGTGTGGTACTGACAGTCTAAGAGCTTGTATGGGAACATAAGTGAACATTGTCCTTCACTTCCACTGTCCCCTGTTTACAGTAAGTGAATCTCAGCCATATTAGGTTACGCCATGGTGTGTCCCTAATGAGATTAATCATCATTATTAACATGAGGATCAAGGCAACTGCTCTGCTTTCTAAAAATGAAAAATGCAACTACAGCATTGTGCACTGAGTTTGAGGTAGATCATGCTGTATGGCCAGGACATAGATTTGCTAGACGTCCGATTTTTGTCTGGTTTTCAAATTATTTTTACATGTCCGGTTTGATGTCCTGACTGCATGATGTAATGTCCGGTCCAAGTAACTGATGTTGTTGCTTTGGCTGTTCTATTTCTATAGGCTGTGCTGTTTTTCTAGGTTGTGGCTGTGCTGCTTCTCCAGACTGTGGCTGTGATATTTTTTGGGCTGTAATTTGGTTGCTTCTCTGGCTGTGGCTGTGCTATTTCTCTGGGTTGTGGCTATGCTGCTTCTCCAGACTATAGCTGTGCTATTTATCTGGGTTGTGTCTGTGCTGTTTCTCTGGGCTGTGGCCGTGCTATTTCTCTAGCCCATGGCAGTGTTATTTATCTTGGCTATAGCTGTGCTGCTTCTCTAGCCCATGGCTGTGTTATTTATCTTGGCTATAGCTGTGCTACTTCTCTAGCCCATGGCTGTGTTATTTATCTTGGCTGTGGCTGTGCTGCTTCTCTGTGCTGTGACTGTGCTGCTTCTCTGAACTATGGCTGTGCTAGTTTTCTTCCCTGTGCTGTGCTACACTCCTGCTTCTGCATCTTTGTACTGAGACTGACTCCGCTATGCATGAAATGAAGAAAACAAAACGATCGACTGCTAATTGACTGGTAGGCTGCATACTTTGCAGTTAATAATTGAGTCTGAAGATAATGAGGTTAACCTGTATGTGCTTGTTTCTGCTTCTAAATGCAGTTGTGTTTGTATTAACAAGAGAGCACTATCGACACCAAAAATTAGGCTATATATTATACAGCCTCTGCATATTTGTTTTTGATCTAATTTAATCAGATTATTTCATTGAATGGAGACAAATATTTTGAAATGCAATTGCCATGTTACTTTAATACAATAAAATAAAATCATTCATTTGAAATGGTACAATTCTATGAATTGGGATAGTAAGCTGTTCCAGAAAATACTGAAGAGGTCAATTTGCCGGTCATCCACCTGATCTCGTCTGTGACTTAATGGCTTCTTTTTAGTCATTTTACCTGCACAAAATTAAAATGAGTCCCTTGTAAAATAATGTGTATGTTTCCATGTACTGTTTTTTTTTCAGTTGTTTATGTATGTTTCCTAGAAATCTTACTCATTTTCCCAAAGCTATAAGCATAAAATAGTCAACTGTTTTGGGAAAACTCCTGAAATCTCTTTCAAAATGAAATGCTGCATTCAGAACTGTGATCTCTCCTCAAAAGTAGGCTACACTTTGTAAACCAAATTACACGCATGCACCATCAACTGAATAGACTCTCCTGAGTACCAATTAGATACTGTTGTGATAAATAAAATTAAATAATAATAAAAATTGCTAGGGAAATCCAGTCACTAATCTATTACATTTTCAGTGTTCTAAACTTAAAGTTTATATGCGGAAGCCTGTTCTAACAGCTTGTAACTGTAAGTATTAAAATATGGGCAGTATTCAAAATGAGAAGTAACGATGAAGCCACACTATACGCGGCGACGGCCGCCTGTCGCCGCGCCGCGTCCCCACAATCGGCTGTTTGTGGGCCTGTCACCTATTTTTGACAGTTGTGTTCGTTAAATGTTGACTGGGTTTAATATCGTGTTTCATATTCATTGTCCTGTCTGAATAAAAATCATTTTTGCAGTAACCTAGATCTGAAAGATGTTAGTCAGCTGCCTTGCTAGGCTGTTCAATGTCTAGCTAGTGAGTAACAACCAACAACAAAAATATTGTCTGGCTAATTAGCCAGATAATGCCTTCAAAGTTATATCTGGTTAGCTAGCTAGGTGGCTGGTAGAAACGAACAACTAGCAACTAATACATTAGGAAGATTTTTTTTATTTTTATTGTTTGTTGTTACTCACTATAGCTAGACATTAGACAGCCTAGCTAGGCAGCTTATTAACATTTTTCAGAGCTAGGTTACTGCAAAAATGATTTTTATTCAGACTGGACAGTGATAGTAGCTAACGGCGATAACTACATTGCAGAGACTTTTCTCCACGCTGCATTCCTCTTATCAATGTCTCTGTCGGAGATACGGAAATTATGAGTTAGGTCCTCCATTGTGGAACGATAGAATGTGGAACTAAAATGAGAAAAAAATAGGGACAATTTACTTGACGGATCATTAGATAAAATCAGATTGGTTACCACAACGCGGCGGGGGGGTCAAAGTTGAATTTTTGCCATCTCCCCCGCGGCCTCGCCGCCTCCCGCCGCGTCGCCGGCAATCCCAATATGCCTTGCGGGGTCTGGCCACCACCCGCCGCCACCTCTCATTGAAAATGAATGGAGGCGGCGCTGCTGCGCGGCGGGGCCGCGTATAGTGTGGCTTCACCGTAAGGCTTTGTAGTATAGCCCATTTTAGCATTATGGTGGAAGAACCCCAAGTAAGTACGTAAATTTTATTTATAAAGCACATTTAAAACAACTGTTGAACCAAAGTGCTGTACAAAATACATGCATGCAAAGTAAATATAAAACAAACATACAGGACAACAAAGAAAATTTTAACACAAAACATTTGAACATTTGGAAATGTTAGGGCAAAGAGGTATGTTTTAAGTCATGATTTAACTAGAGTGGTGGAAGGGGCAGACATGATGTTGAAGTGGTAAGCTGGAATGCAAAAGCACAGTCACCCTTGAGATTTAACTGAAACAGCAGAACAGCCAGAAGCTACTGGTTGGGCATCCTCAGTGGCGTGAGGGCGAAGTAGGTTGGTAATATAAGAGGGAGCCAGTCCTTTGAGTGCTTTAAAAACAAGAATTAAACCCATAAAATTGATTCTAAATTAGATTGGAAGCCAATGCGAGGATGCTAAAAAAGGGATGGTGTGGTCCCTCTTCTTAGCGGCAATAAGTAATCTAGCAGCGGCAGTTTGCATTAGCTGTAAGAGTGAGACAAGACAAGAGTGACTTATTGATACCAGCATAGAAAGACAATTATCTATTTGAGAAGAGATGAAAGCATGGATGATTTTCTCTAAATCACGGAAGGAGAGAAATGATTTGACCTTAGGGATTGCTCTGAGCTGGAAGAAGCACCCTTTGACAACAGAGTTTATCTGCCCTTAAAATAGGGGATCAGAATCATAGATAACCCCCAAATTTCTAGATAGTGATTTAACTTGTGAAGAGAGATGACCTAAATTTTCACCAAGGCTGTTAATGGATTTAGTGGGGCAAATAAAATTACTTAAGATTTGGAGACGTTTATTTGGAGGAAATTGTTAGCCATCCAGCTCTTAATCTCCATCAGACAGTCATTTAGGCTCTGCAGAGAGTGAAAATCATTGGGTTTCAAGGGGAAGCAGAATTGGGTATCATCCCCATAGCAATGAAAAGAGATATTGTTCTTCCGGATGATACACTGTATGACTAAAAGTATCTGGACTCCCCTTTGGTCTGAAGCTGTTTTTCATGTTTTGGGCTAGGCCCCTTAGTTCCAGTGAAAGAAAATCTTAACGCTACAGCATACATTGACATACTAGATGATTCTGTGCTTCCCCAACAGTTTAGGGATGGCCCTTTCTTGATTCAGCATGACAATGGGGCACACAGTGAGGTCCATATATAAACTTTTATTGTTTGTGTGCATTGAGAACGTGAAATGAAGACCGACTTTTGAATTAAAGAAAAAAATGTATGCTCAGGCAACTGAGATGAGATGGAAAATGCAAACTAATGCATTCGAGAAGATGAAGCCTCAATGCGATGGACGAAATGTCTGAACTTTGCTTGCTAGATTTTTTCAGATTGCTTGCTTGTTACTTGATTTGCATAAGTACTTTAGTGAATCAGTAGTTAATATGGTGTAATAAAAAGTGTGGATAGCCTTTAAACCTGTTGTTCAATAAGCATGAACCACCACAGTGTTTTGTCTTAGTAGCTGTATCCCTTTGTGTCTCAAAACCCAACAGTGAAGATGTGCAGTCTTGACCTCTCTTAGTGAATGTGCTGAGTACTTAGCTAGTGTTTTAATATTCTCATTTCTGGAAATCAAGGCTGTGCCTTATGTGCATCTTAAGTGAGGGGTCTTACGCACAATGATAATGAAATGGCGGTGAAAATGCCAGACCTGTGAGAGATGGCTGATCCGGGTTAATTGCACTTATAAAGCGGACCACCACGGATAGCTTTTTCATTTTTTACACTATCGGGTAGACGAATGTGTATATTTGTGTGTGACTGTGTGTATGAGAGTGTGTGTGTACCTGTGTGTGTGCCTGTGTGCGTGTGTGTGTACCTGTGTGTGTGCCTGTGTGCGTGTGTGTGTTTTATTTGTGTACATGTGTTGGTGGTAAACACCTATTCTAATGCCCTCACCATATACAGTAAGGTATACCAGTTTTGAAGTTGCATTATATCTGAAGATGCACCTATCTTGAAAAGCTCTGTAGGGTGATTATTATCAGCCATTGGTGTGCCTGTATGTTCCCAGAAAAAACTGATTTACTACATACACAGCAACCGCTGTAACCAATGTTGGTTTACAGAATGCGCTGTCTTTATGTAAAATCAGTGCAGAGAAACAATAGAACAATAATGACTTAATGACGCTAAAAACAATCCTCTGTGGCACCGCACACTCCGTACACCAAACTAAATCACCAATGGGGTGAATGGTTTTTGGCTCTATAAAGAAACTGTTGGATGATGTCTGAGTATACTTACAGAGTATTTTAAGTTAAAACTAATGTTTAAAAAAAAAATAAAAAAATTTTTGGAACAAATTCATTAATTGTGTTCACACATACTTTTAAATATATGTTTTAAACTTGATTGAACAGAATATGCTGTGATAGGCTACAGGCTGGCACCATGTGTGTGTGCGTGCGTGCATATGAGTGAGCTTGTGTGCATGTGTGTGTAGGCAAAATTCCATTGTGAACTTCACTCACATAGGAAACTGGCCTTAAGGTTTGATTCCCAGTCAAGACCCTTCTGTTGTACCCTTGAGCCAGGTACTTTACATAAATCATTTCAGTATGTGTTCAGCTGTATAAACGGATATTAAGCAAAAATTCAAAATACTCTGGATAAGGGCATCTGCAAAATGCCTGTTATGTAATGTAATGCAGCACTGTACTAATGTATAGCTGTTTTTAAAATAGTCTAAAATCATGTTTAAAATGTGATATGCAATACAGATGATGGGTCTATGCAAAATGAGATGTCGGTCTGGTTTTTGAAAAGACACACACACACACACGAGTGCGCGCACACACACACACATGCGCGTACGCGCACACACACACTTATTAGTAAAAGACTTCATCAACTTAAAATATGTGGTGAAACAGTTGTCTAAGCTGCTTGCTTGACCACATTCTACATTCTCTTCAGATGGTAAGATGAAAAGACACAAGGCCAGGTTATTTGAAATAATTTACGAAAAATTGGGTGGCATTGCATTGGAATAGAGCTTGTTTAATTCTCTGTGAGCTAAGATATTATTTTATTGTTTGTTGTAACTTGGCCTCATTTTTATAATAGCACTTTTAATGACAAGATTAGATTTTGCAAGTTTTGATTGATAACTTATGGACTGCATTTATATAGTGCTTTTATCTACAGTGGGCTCCAGAATTATTGGCACCCTTAACAAAAATGAATAAAAAAGGCTGCATATAATAAATGACACAAATAATAATCTATATGTTATGTTTAATCATAGGGGAAAACTATATACTTTTATTTCAATACATTTACTCTCATGCTTTAATGTTTTTTTATTAAGTAATCTATTTTTTTCTGAAAACCATAGGTGCCATAATTATTGGCACCCCTAACAATTATTGTAAGTAAAATCAAACAAAATGAAATTGGCAATACAATTTTACTTAATTTAGTTAATCTCAGTCTAAAGGAACTATATTGTGTCATTCCATCACTTCCAGTTTCACTAGAGAATAAAAATGAGGTAACAAGCATACAAAATCTGTTTGTCATCCATCAGCATGGAAAAAGCCAAATAACTGTCAATTCAGAAGAGACCGATGGTAATTTACCATCACAAGTCTGGTAATGGGTACAAAAAAAGATATAAACAGTTAAACATGCCATTTAGCACTGTAAGGGCAATAATAAAAAGGTGTTAAACATATGGAATGGTTGCAGATTTGCCAGGAAGAGGAAGCAAGTGCATGTTGTCCCCACAGTGAGGAAGATGGTGAAAGAGGCCATTAATAACCCAAGGATCACTGCTTAAGAATTGCAGAGATTGGTTTGTTTCTTGCGGTAAACAAGTCTAAAAAAACATAAAATGGCACCTCCATACCAACTAACTCTTTGGAAGGGTGGCACGAAGACAGCCCTTACTGAGCACAATAAACAAAACCAAAAATTGCCAAACCTCATTGGAATTATGACTGGAGGAGAGTGCTATTGTCAGATGAGACCAAAATTGAAAGTTTTGGCCATACACACCATTGACATGTTTGGCGGCAAAAGAGGAATGCATACAGGAGAAGCACCTCATACCTACTGTCAAATATGGAGGTGGGTCATTGATATTTTGGAGATGCTTTGCTGGCAGTGGTCCCGGGACACTATTTTAGATCAATGGCACAATGAATTCAACAAAGTACCAGGAAATTCTGGCAGAAAATTTGGTTGTCTCTGCTAAGAAGCTAGGACTTGGTCATAGGTAGATTGTCCAGCAGGACAATGACTCCAAGCATACATCAAAATCTAAACAGAAAGGCTTAAGTGAAATCAACAAATCCCTCCAAATGTGTTCTCTAACCTTATCACAAATTATAGGAAAAGACTCATGGCTGTCATCTTTGCCAGGGGTGTTTTCACAAAGTATTAAACCAGGGGTGCCAATAATTGTGGAACCTGTTTTTGGGGAAATATATATATATGTATATATATATATATAATTTTTTATTTATTTAAGACTTTGGTTGATTCCAATGAATCATTAATCAAGCACACTAGTTTACGGATGTTGGAAAATAAAGCTTATGTCAATAACTATATTTTTTAGTTTAGCATTTTTATCAAGGGTGCCAATAATTCTGGAGCTCACTGTATATATATCCAAAGCGCTTTACAGTTGATGCCTCTCATTCACCCATTCACACACACACTCACACGCCAACGGCGAAAGGCTCCAATCAGCTCGTTGGGAGCAATTAGGGGTTAGGTGTCTTGCTCAGGGACACTTCGACACTCCCAGGGTGGGGGATCGAACCGGCAACCCTCCGACTGCCAGACAACCGCTCTTACCTCCTGAGCTATGTCACCCCTGTTATAAGCAGTACCTTTGTATGCGTGAGTAATGGGGCATTCTTGTATGCTTGAAAACATGAAATTACTTTTTTTTTTTTTTTTTTTGCAAACCACGTTCATACATAGCTAGAAAATAAATAAAAACATAAGACGCATTTCATGGTAGCCTCTTGGTATTTATATTGACAGTATATTGAGTTTGGTAGTCCAAAATGCAAAATGATAACAGTACTGAGCAACCGGACTACTGAATTGTTACTGATATTTCCTGATCTATAGTATATACGCAGTCATTATAGTCAGTTGTGTACAGACAGGGAGGGTACAGGCTGTGTTGCTTCAGTTGACAGCTGTCAGATTTGTAGACTGTGTTTATTGTGTGAGTGTTTGTGGCAAGTAAAACTGTGTGTACTTTATTTTGCTGAGGGCAATTTTTTTTTCCTGATGGCACAGGCTAATGACAGGCCTGGCCTTGAAGGGGGAGGAAGGGTGGCGGTGGAAGGGGGGGTGTTGCTATGGTGTAATCACAGGTTTATAGAGTAACATTACATCTCTCAAGTGCAGACTAGCAACAACTGTGGGACTTGCTGCCCAACCCTTCTGAGCTCACCCATCTCCTCGTGATCGCTGCTGGGACTTGCAAGTCGTGAACTTTCTAGCAAAAAGTGGCTGAGGCGTTTTTTGTGAAACTGCATTGCGCTCCACGGCCTGCCTGCGCTTATCAAAAGCCCAGTGGAGCTCCTGGTAATTTATGAAGTTATTACTCTTCGGGTTGTAAATGAGAAACATACTCCAAAGCCTTGTCCTTTGCCAGTAATTGAATTGACCAATGGGTCCTTGAAATTGGACTGTCAATTCCAGAGAACTTGGTCTATAAAATATTTCTGCTTTCTATGGATATCAGTCAAACCATGATGGGATATTTGAAAATCTTTATTTATTGTTTTTGAAGGAAGACAATAGTGCAGTGGTAGCAATGGTAAAATTAATAGTAACGTTAAGAAATTTAGCTATTATGATTAAAAAAAAATACCTGTTTCAAACTCATTATCTCATACAGGTTGGTGACTATAACACTGCACCACTTTCCTGGAGAATGTTCAAGAATCCAACAAGATATTTTTTCCACATAAAGGAAATGAATAGGCTTGAGAAGCTCTTAATCTACAGGAATACCCGATTGGCTCCCTACAGGCCTAACCCAAGGCAGTTTTTGATCTGTTTTTCTGAGGGAAACTTTAATTGTAAAAATGGCTGAATCTATTTTTCAAATACATTTTTCTCCATCCTTTTTTACCCCCTTCCAGAAGCAATAGAATTAGCATCAACATTTCAAATATGGTTGTTCCAGACATAGATTTTATTATATCAAATAAAGCTATATTTAACAGGGTGACAGCTATGTTGGCATCTTAAGATGCAGAAAGAGTTCTCCTTAGCATCATGCTAATGAAAGTTCCTGCTTTCCATGTATTTTAGCTAAATGGCAGTATGCACACCCATATTTTATTGATTAAAACTGATGATCAGAGCTTAAATATCTCATATTGCGCTTTTTTTCGATAAATGGTATGGCTTTTCTGTTTGAACTCAAGTGATCTCAAGTCATTGTGCCAAAACTGCAGAGTTGTGGCACTACGCTGAAGCATTTTTATTTTAATTTGAGCCATGCAATAAAGACATTCTCTGAAAAGGTAAAAACACCAACAAATTTAAATGACTAACACTGGCTGTTGGGCCTGGCTTTTATGGTCGACCTCACTGAGCAAATGAACACTTTGAATAGGACAATTCAAGGACCCAAGCAAGATATCAGAATAAATGGTGGAAGTAGTAAAAGCTTTTCAAGCATAGTATGATTTATTGGAGAGACAATCTAAAGGTAGAAATTTCTTTCACTTTCCCTCACAAATTCATGGAACAGCACGGAAGTTCATTATGTAAAGAAAACCTCATGCCGTGCAACATGAAGTTGTCGATTGGGAAGAGTGAATTTGAACATCACTCTCGAGACTGCTAGTCACATCATCAGATAATCCAGCTGTTTGCCAGTCCTCTTCACTGTTAGTACAACTACAGCTCTAGAGGAACTTATATTGGAAATCATTGATTTGTAAAGCAAATTTGAGATGTATTCTCAGGAGCTGCTGCTTGAGTTCGCTTGCAAGCTCTCTTTTGTTGACTTCTTCAAATGAACAAAAACAAGGATACTCTAATCTGGCCCTCGAGGCCAGTCATGGTTTTCAATTCTTTCTGTCTAATCAAGAATCATGATTTGGGAAACTAAATGAGAAGGGGTTCTGGGCAATTGGTGACTTTGTAATTGTACTGGTAATCAATCAATTAACCTCAAGGTAGTCAAAAACATCATTATGTGACTGGTCTTGAGGGCCAGATTTGAGTATTTGAGGGCCACCCTAGAGTAAAGTTCTGTGTCTCTTTAAAGGCACTGAAACAGTGAACATGTCATGATTACCTGTCCATCCATCTGCCTGTCCATCCTATCTGGGAGAAGTTATGGATTTTATTCAGCTCTGGCCACACTTTGGAAGCGGCTGGGAGAACACACGGGTACCTTTCCAAGGGAAAAGTTAATAAGCCTGCTGTATTCACTTAGTGAAGCTTCATACTCCATCCAGTAAATAAATACAGTAAGAACTGGGCCCAGAATTAAACACAGTGGTCCATCTACGCCCCTGCTACGTTCTCCACAGCTCCGTTTGTTTCGCTGGATGTCTCGATGGAAGCCCACCGCAGCGCAGACATTCTGAAATGAATCTCGTCTCAAAACTGTTTTTCATTTTTCGGGCCCAGGTACTGGGGCGGGGGGATTGAATTCTGTCGCTCGGCATTCTCCACGACATCCCCATGGGAAATGGGATTTGCGTCCACGCTGTCTGCAAAGGAAGGGGTTTAACAGCATGCTGTGCTCGAAGGGGTTTGCTTCAAGGAGGAGTTTGACAGCTGCCTGGCAGTGTAAAACAAGCGAAATAGCCAAAATCACATTTCTCATTTGTATCAAAAGGGTAGCCAAGGCCTGAAAGAAAAATAAAGAAAATTATTTTCCAGATTTTCTGAAGGAGGATGTGGGTTTCATTGAATCTGGCACACACATAAAATTGATGTAAATAAGTTAAACTACCATATGCACACACACACACACACAGACTCACATACCTACTGTATGTGTCTCTGTATGATAGGGCATACAGCACAGATAGTTTCGGCACTTTATATGCACATTCTACTTTGCTTCACTGTTGTAATTATCCTGTCTGCTAGCTTATATAAATATTTGTGTGCCTGAGGACTTTTATCCTGGGTATATGCTCTACTCCTTTTGAGGGCGTGTGTAGTACTTTTGTTTGATGGGCAGAGCAGAGTTTCCCCAAAGACTGCAAAGACTTGTCGAAACATGCCCCAGCAAACCACACCGATTTATTTATGTATTTATATGTTTTATTGTGGAAAGGTGGAAATTTCAAAAAAGTTTGTATAACTTGTTTCACATGTCCTAACGTGCTAAAGATAGTCCCATGAATAGGGGAGAATTATGTGAATTATGTAGTAATGCTGAGAAGGAGCAGAATGAACTAATCAGGATTGTGTGCAAGCTGAGAGCAGTGTAGAGTTTAAAGGCACTGCTGTGGACTGCAGGAGCAGTGACAACATTAAAACTGGAGTGATAAGCCATCTCTCCCCGGGGGTGGCGTGAAACAGATCTCTGCAGAGATATCTTAATATGTAGTTTATATTTGACAACCCAGCCTGACAGGAGAGTGCTACCTCTCTTTTTCTGTTTGTGTACTCCACTGCATATTTATCCCCATTCCGGGCCTGAGCAAATCAAATTATAGCAACTGTGCAGAGAGAATAATGTCACGCAGGTGCTTGATGCTGGTAGATTGAGAGGAAATTAGTGAATTTAGTTATTTCTATATTTTTTGCATATGGCTCAGATGACCTAGCATGCTATTGAAACCCTAGCAGTGTGGAAAATTCACAGCTCACATTTGGTATTCATTTCTGGGGAAAAAAGTTAATCAGGTTTCTACATTTCTTATTTATTTATTAGCCAAAGAAAAAACATATATTTTTAATAATAGAGCGTAAAATAGAATGTATTCTAGGGGCTGGGTTTGTTGCAGTAAACCTCAGCAGAAAATCAGGCCTTGGGATATGGTCTGATTACTGCTCACTGTCATATGACTCAAGCCCTTTTTACACTTTTAAGTTAGGGGCTGTTCTGATGTTCTATTAGAATTTCACAAGTTTCACCTGGAATTGCAGTGGGTAGCAACACAGGGCTAAAGAATGCATGTTTATCAGTCATTTTCTCTCAGACCTTTCCATCGAAGCAATACACAGGATAGCACAAGGACCTGCAATAATTTTACGCATTGTCATTCTTTGACAGAAAGAGCAGAAACTTTTCTATTTCCTCTGCAGTGCATCATGAGGACTTCTGGGAGGCCGGTTCTTTGTCATATTCAAAAAGGAGAAAGCCCTAATCTGCACTGGGTTATCAGATAATTACTATGTCAGTATATTCATTCCTTGTAGAGAAACTCATTTTAGATATCATTAGCTATATACTACGTTAGTGCTATTTGCCGGTTATTAGGGTACAGGAACATGCTCACTAAAGTAATGGTTAACTGGCATGTCGACATGCCCCCTTCCAGTGTAACCCATTGGATGTTACTGCATCAAAATTGGAACAGTGTGTAGGCGCACACAAGCTTAGAGCTCCTAGGCAGTAGTTCCTGCTTGTTAGCACAAATTTAATTAGCACATTTTCTTAATACAATTATGTTAGTGAAGGTTTTAGCTCAGGGTTACCATCACCAGCTGTGTTAATAGTGACTGCCAGCACAGGAGCTAGCTATATATATATATATATATATATATATGGAGAGAATGAAAGAGAGAGAGAATGTATTCTCTGTATGTATGTGTATATATATATATATATATATATATACGCATACATACAGAGAATACATTCTCTCTGTCTTTCATTCTCTCCATATATATACATATATATATATACTGAAATAATATTATCTTGAAATATGAATGATATTTCATAAGGATATTGAGAGGAGACAGTTTATTCATTCAGGTTTCATTTTGTTGTATAACATGGCATGTTGTCTGAGATATGGAGCCACTCTTTATAAATGATGCACTAATGCATTCTTGTAATAGGATTTACTTAATGTCCTCACATTTTTTTCTTTCTATTTGAGTTTGGGGAATACTCAAAATGGAAACTTTTCTCAGCTCTGTAAGCTTTTATGTGCTCTCATTCTTCATAGCAGTTGTTCGATGGAAACGGATGCTACCTGAAAAATGTACAAAATTAGGACCTTTAAAAACAGATGAAAAAAAAAAAAAGAAAACAGATGAGTCACAAATACACAGGCACTGAAGCACACCTAGGACATAAAAGCACACAAACGCACACACTCACTCATACAGGCATATACAGTAACACAGACACACACATAAAAGGAAAGACCATTAACACCTGCTTTGCACTGGCTAAGCTTGAAACTAAACAGCATTTGATTGGCCTGACTCTTGTGCATACATTACTGGAGCTTATAGCTAGGTTGTCACGGTTTCTGCTGTAAGGTCTCACCCCGTTTGATGTGATGCAAAAGATGACACCAATAGACAGGAGAACTGAGATTTTAGTATCAAGGCTATCTGGGTTTTACGTAAACATGTTCACTCATGGCTGAATATTGATATACTGATGCACTTCTCTTTGGAGAATGTACTGTGCTCAGTGGTTTGTGAAAATGCAATTGTACAAATGTGCGATGGAAAATGCACTTTGATTGCTTGACATACAGGTGGATATTATCTGTGCAGTTGTGGAAGTTCTAGCTACGGTGCCAAACGAAAGGTGCAGTACAAAAAAACTACATCTATACAAAGCACTTCATTTATAAACCTAGAGTTTGCAAATGGTTTTGCCTTGTAGTCATGTCACAGAACCAATTATTGTGGCTTTAAGCTCACTCATCCTCAAATGTTTTACGGCACACTCGGTAACAGCCAGAGGAAGTGACAGAGCAACAAATTTATTTCTTTATCAGAGACGCGATAGCGATGAGAGACACATGCAGTTTCTGTTTGCTCTGGCTTAGGCTGAATCGCATATGGGGAAGTGTGAGAATCAGCTGTGCTTTGCACACTGTGAAAGTGGGGGGTAACTCTTCACAGAGTGTAGGATGCGCAGTAGCTGCATGGGGAGACATGGAAAAACAGATGGTGGAAACGCTTATAATTACACTATGGACTACAAAGCATGATGGGAGAAAATTGATATTTATACATTCATATTTACTTACAGTTTCAAAAAAAGGTTTGTGAACCCTTAGGCATTGCTTGGATTTCTGCATTAATTAAATGTGGTCTGATCTTTATCTCAATCACAACAACAGACTAACCAAATCTGCTTAAACTAATAACAAACAAATAATTGTACTTTTTCTTGTCAACACTAAATTAATCATTAAAACATTCACAGTCTAGGTTGGAAAACGTATGTGAACCTTAAGCTAATAACTTCTTCAAAAACTAATTTGAGTCAGGTGTTCCAGTCAATGAGATGAGTTTGGAGGTGTGGGTTGGAGGTGTCCTGCGCTATAAAAAAGGCGCACAAAGTTTGGTTACTGACATAGTCTGCTCTTTGCAAGAAACATCTGCTCATGTGATGCCCTGATCAAGACATTTTTCAGAAGAACTTAGAGGAAGAACTATAGAGATACAGTTGGAAAAGGATACAAAAGTATTTCCACAATAAGACAAGTTGTCTACAAACTGAGGAAATTCTGTACTGTTGCTACTCTCCCTAGGAGTGGGCATCCTGCAAAGATGATGGCAGGAGCGCACCGTGCAGTGCTGAAGCATGTCAAAAAGAACCCTAAGGTACCAGCAAAGCACTAGCAGAAATTGCTTGAACTTGCTAAGGCTCTGTTCATGTGTCCACTGTAAGAAAAACACTAACCGAGAATGGTATTAATGGGAGGACATTATGAAGGAAACCAGTGCTCTCCAAAAAGCATTGCTGCACATCTCAAATTTTCAAAAGACCAGTATATTCTGCAACACCTGTGGGACAATGTTCTATGGATGGATGAGACACAAGTTAAACTTTTTTTGCAGAAATGCACAATTCTATGTTTGGAGGGAACAAAGCACTGCTCACCAACACCAAAATCTTATCCCAACTATGAAGCATGGTGGAGGGAGCATCATAGTTTGGGGCTGCTTTGCTGCAAACAGCTTGCAATCACTGAGGGAACAAATAATTCAAAACTGCGTCAAGAAATTTTACAGAAGGTCAGGGTAGCGGTCTGTCACCTGAAGATTAATAAAGGTTTGGTATACCACACGACAATGACCCAAAACACAGCAATAAGTCAACAGCAGAATGGTTTAAACAGAAGAAAATTCATGGTTTGGAATGGTCACAATCTCAAGAAGGATGTGGCTACCTGAAGTTGAAGAACAATATCTCTGAACAATATCAAAGTTGAGGCCAGGGTCAGCTTTGTTGACATTGACTTACAAATTAGGTTTTATAAGGAGATTTATTGATTGAACAATTTTGTGAAGAAAATACAAACACATACCTATGGAAAAAGGTTGCTTAACTCTGACTCTTTTTCTTGCAATTTTGACTTTTCTTCTTGCAATTGCAAGTTTATTTCTTGTAATTCTGACTTTATTTCTCACAATCTGACTTTATTTATTGGAATTTTGCCATTTTTTATCATAACTGCAATTGCAAGTTTACTTGCAATTGCAAGTTTATTCCCAGGCCTGGATCTAGACTGCTCAGATTGGAGGGGCAATTAGAAATTTGGGATGGGCACCTTTTCACACAGTGGGCTATACTACATTGTTGAGCTGTTTTCCTAGTTTTAATGTACGACTGATGTGTCTATTCTTAAACATTACCACTCTACATACAGTTGCACTCAAAATTATTTACACATGAGGAATAGGCTAAGATTTTAATAGAGAATTATCAGGTGTGAGCACTAGCACTTACTGACTTCTGGGGGTAGAACAATTTCGCACATGGACATATTTCACATTTGAACTATTTGTGAACTCTACATTATGTTCTCATAGTCATCCCTTTAATCAGGACCGTGTCTCTGTCAGCCGCGCCAGCAACTGGCGACAGGGGAAGCAGAAGCATGCATCTAGTTTGGTTGAGTATTACAACCACGGCCATGATCAGTACCAGCTCGGATTAAACGAACGAGACGTCTGACTAAACATTCGTTTAGGAAATACTTTTAGTATTGGTTGGGATGGTGCACTATTATTCAGATCACTTAGATGATTTTCAGCAGCAGGAACTACACCGCTGACTGCACTGTGTTGGTGCGAAGTGGGCAGGGAAGGTGTAACATTACTGCTTGAACATTACACTTGATCCGAAGGCGCCGGTTCCGAAGCCTGGGAGTTCGAGCTAAGAGCAGCTGTGACTGAATTGCTGGTAGCAAGCTTTGATTTGGAAACCAAAAATCGTTGCATGGTGTTTATGGCTGTGTATGACTACTTTAAGTGAAGTCTAGCACGTAATCTATCTAACCAGGTAACTTTATTTGTACTGAGCGCTGATATAAACATTAGCAAACTGTCAAATGTTAAATACTGTTATAGTGTGCTTGCTAACTAACAGTAACGTTAGCTAGCTAGCTAGCTATTTATCTAGTAAACTAAACCACTACCAGTAAAGATCCTTATTCAACACAACAACAAACTACAGCAACAACAAGATAAATTTTAACAAGAATAAGCTTCAATAAGAATGAACTGATATTCCTCCTCCACTGTCACAGGCGACTACAAATGCTCCGCAGAATGTTAATTTAAGGCATCTCCATTGTTTATTTTGTCCAACCAGCAAATCAGAAATCAGGAAATTCTGACGGGGCGAATGAAATAAACGTGATTGACAGATTAAAATGGCGCAGAATAAAGTTGACCAATTGGGTGCGCACAGCAGAAATTTGGGTGGGCATTGCACACCCATGCCCACTTCTAGATCCGGCCATGTTTATTTCTCAAAATTATGACTGTGTTTTTCAGAATTCTGACTGAATTTCTCGCAATTCTTCTCGCTCTTCCGGCGTCACATAACTTTACCTGCAAACGTGGTGCCATCAACAAGAATATGCTCCTTCTTAAAAGGACATACTAGCTAATACCTGGGCAAAATCCATCTAACACTTCACTGAAGTGAAATGAGCCCATTTGGATGTTTGGATCTTTGACCGGTGTCCTGCGCCCAGCAGTGCGGATCTCGGGCCAGAATTGATCCAGTGTCACTAGCTATCTGGGTAGGTTGCTTAAAATAGGAAAGTGAACAAGACATCTCTTTCATCCACTCTTATCTTGGTAGCTAATGCATTTAAATTGCTTCATTCGCAGTCATTTTCTATACCCAAAAAAGGTACCTAGCGCTTGTTACAACATGCAAGTATGTACCTCAAAGGCAGGCTTGGCTAACTTGATTCAGCCAAACTAGCACCAGCAACAAGTTAGCCTAGCCTTGTTTAAAATTGCTCTATGTACAAGCTAACATCTAACTAGCATTTACTGCAGCACACAACTCTGCTTACAACTTTGCTACACGTTGTTACAAGAAAGGCTAGTACAGGCAACTTTAAATGAGGAACGACTCAGCTAACTTGTTCCTGCTGCTAGATGTTTTGTTCACTTTCATATTTTAAGTGGGCTACAACCCAGATAGCAAGTGACTCCAGGCTGGATCTGCATGGATTTTGACCCAATGTTAGCACTGCCAGGCCAGAATCGGCACAGAACACTGGTCCGAAGATCCAAGCAAAAATATATCGATAGTTATCTGTTAACAGCTATCAAAGAAAATACAGTATGCAGTGGTGGCTAGCAGAGCTAGTTAGCAACTAAGGGAAAGTATGTGTGTTTTGTAGACGGTAGTGTAGCTTGCCTCAAAAGGGCTTATGCAATATGTTCCGGATGTCACAGTTTCCAGTATTGTCACCAGTGGGCCTATTTCACTTCAGTCCTGAAGTGTTAGACAGATTTTGGCAAGGTAAGCTTGTATTCTCTTGTGAGAAGGAGCATATTCGTGTTGATGGGATACTTTTTGCAATGTGAAACTGGAAGAGCAGATACAATACATTTGTTTACTTCCGTCCACGTCAGAAAAGTGAGAAATAAAGTCAGAATTCCGAGAAATACAGTCAGAATTGTGAGAAACAAAGTCGGAATTGTGAGAAAGAAACTTGCATTTGCAAGAAAAAAAGTCACAATTGTGAGAAGAAAATTCAGAATTTAGCGAACTTTTTTGTGGCGGAAATGGACTTCCATACGTTCCTTTGTATATAAACATTTAAGACACTTGTTAATTGGATCTAAGTGTCAGTTCTAAAATTCCTGAAGGGGCTCTGTCCTTGTTTGGAGAACACAAGTCTCAGCACTGTGTCTTTACATTCGATTGTCAGTCAGAGGATGGAAAAAATAAGCACTGTTAATGAAACTTGAGCTCTGGACTGTAAAACACTCAATGGATAATTCAGCAAGCTCATGAAAAATCTGCCTCTCCCAGCATGGCACATTCCTGCAAAAAAGTTCAGGGTGCTGAGTAATGAATCAATAGCTGCAGCTGCTTTGACAAAAATGAATGAAACATTTTTGTGGAGGAAAAGCCTTGAACATAAAGATGGTTCTTCTGACAATTGTTCACATATTGCTGCAGTGAGACATTTGATTGCAGCACTGAGTGCTCAGTGAATTTGCTGTGAATCATTCTAAATTTATAGGAGAAAGCATTGATGTGGGTAGCATGCAGATCCCTGTCTTAAATGTATGCCAAAACTGTAGTTAATTTAGGACTCTCAGGCACATCTGCCTTACATTCCAAACCAAATTCAGGCTGAACAATTTGAAAAGAGTTTCTTTGTGTCATGTTTGTCTCATTTTTCCACAGATATAAGCCTCCGAGCACGAGAGAAACATTCAGTTAATGATGTTTATGTTAGTTTTATTGGACACAAGCACACACACACACAAATAAAAAGAAGGACATTAATCTTGGGTGTAACAAATGAAACATTGATCATATAATGCATCTTTCCCTTTTTTATTTTGTTATTCAGCAAAACTTTGCCCCACCGGGCTGTAATGTTGACGCACGGAACTTGGCAGACGTTTCCCCAGCACCTGGACGGTCTCCCTGTAATTATGCGAGACACAATACCCACGTTGAAGGAGTGCGCCTCTCTCTGTCTCTGCGAGCCAATCCTAATGTCGGTCTGCCTTCTCCCTGCCCTGCAGCCACCCACATCACAGGAAACAGACAGCTGGAGTCATCTGCTAGCGCCGTTCTTAAGGGTTATACCTGCGCTCAGCAGTTAACCATCAGCAAAACCAGACCTGATTTTAAATCATACTGCTGCATTAGTGATGTCCCTGATTCTGTGCTTCTCATCATCAGCCCCTGATTGCAGCATCATCAAGAGATGATTTAAACACATTTATACACACGTTAAAATTATAATGATAAAACATATTCATAGAATTCCTTTTTGGCCCTCTCAGTTCAGGCAGATACGGAGACCTTTGAAGAATTAGTGCCACATAACAAGCTGCATCTTAAAGTATGCATAAACAGTTCTTTATTAAGTGAATTCTGAGTACTATTTAATACTAATATAATACATAATGCAGTGCTTTTTAATATGATTTATGTATCACACTGATTGCAATCCGTTTCGGTATTTGATTATTTTTCTAGATTTCTTATTAAACTTGCAGCAATTCATCAGTTGAACGCCGTGTTAGTTAGAAAAAGTTAGAAAAACACACACACAGCCACTGTTGAAATGTAGATACTGCAATCCAGGGGCAGAAAGCGTTCTGTGGTATAAAGAAAAAAAGGCTGTATAAATCATTGTTACTTTAATCTTCGTTCGAGTTTTCCTCTCTATCCCTACGAATTTTCGTGGACAAAATTACTTTCTCATTAGTGTGGGAAGTGTTGGCATTTTGGCCTTGGAGGGAAAGATTAACAAAACTGCTGACGATGACACAGACACTTTAGAACTGACTGACCCTTCTTCCTCGAGGACACGTTCAGTGCTATTTATCACTTCGGTAACTGCTCATTATCCCTCCAACTCCGGCATCAGTTTCCCTAGATGTGCTCATTACCGAATAAAAACTAGAGAAGCTTAAATCCATTAGTTGTGATTGAGTTGTTTCGAATGCCGGGAGGGGAGACATTTACCAACCCGCAGGGAAGCTGATATCTCGGTGTGTTTCCCAGCGGAGATCACAAATACCCGCTATGGCGCACTGAGTCTCCGTACTCTGCATTTGATTCAGTCGCGGTAGTGAAGAACAATGTAGGCGAGTCGAGCACACTTTTCTTTCTTCACTGGAGCTGAATGCAAACGCACAGCCTTTGCTTGTGGTGAAAGCCCCCACTACCTCGTGAATAAATCGTTTATCCTCATAAAAGCCATGCCTGGAGCAAAGCAAATATCAATTCCCACTATCAGAGTGAGGGGGGAGAGTAAAGAGTCTTTATGTAAGGAGTTTGGGGAGTCTGCGGTTTCTGCACATCAAGGTTGTGGGAATCTTGACAGGAGACTCAACCCTCGTGTCTCTTCTGGAAAAGCTCTTAGCTTGGCAGGGATGTCTCCAATGGTTTAACATAACACAGTGGGTGCTCCACACACTATCAATCCAGTTTCATCTGGATTTGCTCACTGATAATTTCATCATTTGAGGCTGAAATAAATGCAGTATAGCAATATAACAGCAAGTGTAGCTGACTTTAGAAAGGTTGACATTTTATATATATATATAATATCTAGGTCTTGCTGATATGGAAAACAATGGTGCAATTCGTAATGATGTAATGACTAAGCTGTGTTGAGGTAGATAAGACTTCTTGGAAGTGCCAGTATACCAAGATATACTGTTCCCTCTGTCATTGCAGCAGACAGCGAATGGCAATTATCCGTGAGATGCGTCACTTCCCTCCAACAGGAACATGAAGCCCTAATGATCAGAGCCATTGGGCCATGGTTGGAGATATGACATGACACAAACATACTGCATGCCAGCTCCATCTGGGATCACACAGGATGCTACAGGCATGAACACGGCACACATATATAACAGAAACAACCTTCTCAATGGCAAAATTGCATTACATGAAAGTTATATCTTTCCACATTTCTTATTAAAGTTACAAGAATAGCTGCCTACCCATGATCCAAATCAAAAACCCACTATATGTTCTGTATCCAGTACATTCCTGTGCCTGACACTTTTTCATTCATTCATTCATTCATTTATTTATGTATTTATTTATTTATATGAATTTCCTTTTCTCCCTCTGCAATTAAAAATAAAGCACAGTGTATATTATTGTTAGGGCAATGGGCTTGTAATTGACAGGTTCATTCCTGGGTGGGATACTACTGTTGAACAAGGTGAAGTTAGTCGCTCTGGATAAGAGTGTCTGCTTAATGCAGAGAAGTAATGTGGAGGAGGACAAAAATTGACAGATGTTTGCAGTATTATAAAACATCTCAGTGCCTCTCTTTTTTCTCTCTTTGCATCAATAATGCAGGGTCCCTTTTCCGCCATTTGAACTCTTGTCTTGTGCTGACACATATGCCTACCTTGTAAGAGGGTCAACTGCAAGCTTTTGATAAGCATTTGCAGTTCTCTTACTGTGTTTTCCCATTCATTTGCTTATGACAATATTTTATCTGTTCATTATACAGTGAGGAAGGTCTGAGGACGAAAACCTTTGCATTAATGCACTTTTGCGGACATTTTTTGCACTGTTGCGAGAATATATTTAATATAATTTATTTTAATCGCATATGCACAAGTCAGTCACACAGCAACAGAACGGTTCATGAATCCCCACACCCCCTCCGGTCACTTCCTACATTCTGTTAGGTATTCAGCCCACTCCTTTAGCTTGTGTAGAAATAGCCCTAGTTCCCTGCATTCTAGCAATGTTCATGCCTCAGCAGTGCAGGAGGTCAGTGTTTGTGTTGGTTTTATTTATTTGAGTATTTGATTGTGCAAGCGGATTTGATCTCTTCAGACTGATCCTGGTCTCTGCATTGTGCTCAGTCCTTTCGACCCAGTTCCCCTCATGAAGCTGTATGCCAAGTTAACCTGGAACCTTGGGGATTATTTCCAAATCCCCAACAAATCCCCCTCCCCCCAACCAGTGCAGAGATCAGGTGTTTACAGGAGCTGCAAAGTGCAAAGAACTACCTTGACCCCCCTCCCCTGAAAAGAAAAAAAAATGAAAAAACTTGAGTTGCCCCCTCATTAATTTGTAATGTGAATGTAGCACTGCAAAGACTGAAGGACAGTGGATAGTGCAGAAAAGCATGATCTGTAGTGCCTTGTCTTGTTTTTCCATGAAAACAAATTCCATAAAATGAATTGGTTATGGTTATGAATATGAACCGTTCATAACATTTTGTTAACTGTTGTCAAAAGTGTAGTTATTTATTATTATTATTATTATTATTATTATTTCAAATATTACATTCTAGCAGATCTGAATGAATTTTCTACCAGTGGAAATACAAGCTTGAGACCGAGATGCCCTGAATGGGTAACCTCTGACCTGCTTCCCAATGGACCATAGCATAGCTGTGAATGAAGCGAACTCGCTTTCTCAGGGCTCACAGTGAATTATGGCCAGATCGATGTCTTCCTCCGCTCCTGAATGGACTGTAGTGACATTTCAAGGGTTTTGCTGAAATGGCTGAGAGATAAAATGGACAAATTCAAGATCATCATTTGGCAGTAAAAAAAGGGAAAAAAAGCCCTTAAAGCTCTTATAAGGTGTTCAATGCTTAGTGTTGACTGGAGAAGTAGCTTCAGAACAAAAACATTAAACCCTGCTGCCATTATCTTCCTGCAGTCAACACAGCAAGCGACAGTAATATGAAACATTACTTAAGTAACATAAGTATCACAGATACAGAGACAAAACTACAAATTGCATTATGAGGCTGAGCATATAATAATCCAGGCCCTGTTGTCTGAGGGTCACTACAAGGAAATGCTAACAGTACATTGATTATGACGTACGACTGACATTCAGGACAGTAACACTATGAAATGCTCCTTTGACCCGATTTTAAGAAAATATAAATAGATTAGTAGAAGTGAACTTTTAAAGGAGAGGGCTGTCAGTTTAATATTTGCACAGGTCTTTCCAGGTGATTTCATTATTAATTCACAATATTTAACATATATAATTTAAAATGGCATTTAAAATGTTTTCATTTTATTGTATAGTAAAATGTCAATGCCACTGTGTAATTCTTCATTTACCAGGTCACCCATTATGCTATTTTGTCAGTGTCAATGGCCATTTCTCAATAAGTATTTCTTCTCTTCTAATAATAAACAATTAGTCATAATAATTAGGCAATAATCATCATTTGAAAAATACTGTTGACAGTAAATTGGCTGTTACATAAAATGGTTCAAATACTTGTGTAAATCTTAATATTCAAAGTATAAAGTTCAAATTTTGTCAGCCTTTATAATTTAAAAAAATAATTTGAACAAATTGGTTTTAGGTCTGCTTAGAGTAAAATCTACTGCTTAAAGATTTGAGTGCTCAACAGATGAAGATGCTGAGTCACCATCTTTTCGTTGGAGGACTGAGATACAGGAAAAACAGTATCCTCTGAATACTGACTGCTTCTATCTCACTATCATCCACTTTGCCAAACTGTCCATAGTGAACATACCTCTGGTCACTAAAAACACAAGGTCTTATTAATTGTTAGAAACTATGATTGTTTATACATGTGGTTCTAATTCAGTGTGAATCCAGTTCTTAAAAGCAGAAAAGTTATAGTATAATTCCATAGTTTGTATTCAAACATATTTAAAATGTATTCATTCATGGGTTGGGTTTTAAAACTGTCTGCATTGCCTGCTTTCAAGTCATTTTGTTGAATAGTGTGAGAGTATATTGTAATTTTTGTCTTGTAATATTGTATTTTAATATTGTTGCCAATATTCTCACTTCAGCAGTAATACATTTTATAGCAAATTTATACCAGCAATTTAAATTACTTGCTTGCATTCTGGTGTACTGGACATTAATCGGAGCCTGTTTCAGTAAAAAAAAAAAAATATATATATATATATGTATATACAAAAAAATATATATAAGCTCGGCATTACTATGTTTTTCAATTTTGGATTTAGTAAATCTCTCTTTATTTGGTGTAAGTTTAGTGACACATGAGTTTTTTCCTTACAAGGATCTATTGAATGTGCTCTAAAAACAGAACTTGAGTCAGTGGCAATATGGCAATATTATTGAGTAATATGAAAAGTTATTGAATGTGGTTATGTTCCAGCACAACCCAAAATATTCCCGCACACATATTCCCTTTGCATAATTAATGATATGTAGGCTCACTCCAGCAGGAGAACACTTAGAGCCCAATTTGTGAGTCCCAAATCGCCTCTGCAATCTAGAGTTGTTTTTCTATCATGCAAAGCAGTGGGGAAACTAATCCATTTTAATAGTTAATTAAGGAACCCAAACACAACTTTGGAACAATGTATGTCTGCTTTGCAAGCCATTAGTTCACCTTCATACACACACAGAATACCGAATCCTCAGAGATCATTATACTGTATTGTAGTTTACTTTTTTCATTCTTTACATGGTACTTGTGATGCTTATTCATTGAGTTTCAATGACTATAAATAATAGAAAACTGAATACATAATTTAGTAAGTTAATTTTGCTTAAAAATATCTTGGTAACTGCCAATATTTAGGCACGTGCAATAACATGTATACTATCAGAGGGCTCACAGAGGTCTAAACAAATCATGTGCTTAAGCGTTTGGTTTGAAGACAACATGTCTGCAGACAATCTTCAGATGTTTATTTAATTTATTTTACTGTGATTTTGAGCTATGCTTCAGTGCAAACAAAGCCAGGTCAGATTCAACTGGTGACAGGAGTTAGCCCTGAATTCTGTAGAAAATATTTGCCATATACGCTTTTTGCCAAATGTTCAACCCTACTTGATTCCTGCCTCCATCTTTCAGAACAAAAATGTCAGAAATATCTCTCTCTCTCTTCCTCGGTCTCCTTCTCACTCACAAAGCAACTCTTTCTTATCCAAAGAGAGCCATCAATCACGCTCACATGGGTCCGACCCCTTAGCATGTGTTTGCGCTTGCACATGTGCTGTCAGGTGGATAGGTTGGTCCCTTGGAGTGCTAAAGATGGATTTTAACTGTTGGCTGTCTGCTGCCATGCTCTGCTGCTCAACACACTGCTTCACCTTTCCATACTTTAGGTTTTAAAAAATGAGATGAAAGCACAGTAGGACATTCCTCCATTTCAGAATGGAATTAAAATGCAAAAAACACATTTGTGTTAAGAGTAAAATTCTATTATTTATTTTAGTTATTCATTTTTTTTTATTAACTGCATCAAAATAAAGCATAAAAAGCATGTATCATACCAATCATGTGACAGTAAAGATAAAGCATGACATAAAATGTAGCTTTAATGTAGCTTCTGATTCTATGAAGGTTGTCAAACTGCTCATTATATCTGGCTCCTGAATCTGCGATTATGGTCAGACCACTCATTAAATCTCTGATTGTGGTCGGAGAGCTCATTAAAAGCGGTTTTGGATTCTGTAATTGCGGTCAAACTGCTCATTGAACACTGTTTATGATTCTGCGATGGTCAACGGGTGATGGATCTGTCTTCAAAGATTGCCACAAAACCATTTGCTCTCCACTGGGCAGATCACAGATACAGATGTTAAACTGTTGTACAGCTGCAGCTGTTTCTTTTTCCTTTTTATATTTTGCCATATGCAAGGAGCCCAATGCATTCATATGTTTTTTCCTTTTGTCTTATCTATTTAGCTTCACATAACAGATGGAAATGCATTAGATGTGGTCATTAATTAATATTACAGTTGTTAAAAATATTTACCAAATGTTGAAGTGACAGTTTTTCTTATATTAAGTGTAGGGGAAAAGTGTGGATGTACATTTAAGGGATGTGTGTGCAGTAATAGGTGCTGATAAAAATAAGAGATGAATTCCCAACTAGGGAGAAAAAGGGAAGAAGTTATAAAAATTCATAATCATTTATTATTAATTATCTATAAATTATATTAAAAGGACAGATAACCATGTATTGTAGTTGCAATTCAGTAATAAGCATTTTATAGTTCCACTTAGCCTGTTGTGCGGTCAGTTTAAATGGGCTGATTTTGAGGTCAATGTATTTTCCCCTTCAATCTGACAGTGTTTCGCAGTGTTGAGCTGTGCGTGGGTGTATCTGAAGAACTAAGGGGAATAATAGGTATTGCTTTTGCAGAATTAAACATTTTATATCCTCAGAAACATCTCCACTGCACACACACACACTCGCACACATACTCACACACGCACACCCACGCACAACGTGCAACTTTGCGTTTCAGCACCGGACAGCTTCTTTTTTCCACAGAAGCTTGGTCTCACTTCAGCACTGCATGTCGGACAGCTCCCACCGCAGGCAGCTGTTCTCCAGCCTCACTCGGAAGACAGAGTGAGGGAGGCCTCAGAGAGTCCCCGCGTATGCAGTTCAGCCGCATCCGTTTTTAATTCCGATTCCCAACCTCTAATTACGCATGCTGGGATCGCCATTCCTCGAGAGCAAAACAGATGTGCTGGGAATTACTGCTTTGGCTGACGGCACGCCCACGTCAACGCTTTGCCTCTGCCGTTTTGCCGCAAGTCTCATTAAGCATTCACTCGAGTTGTGTTTTAAAGTGGCCAGTGGATCCATTTCTTATAAAGGGAAATCAGCTGGGTACGTCTGGTCGTAGCGGAACCAGGGAGGAGTCTGACTGAGCACTGATGTCTAGAGGAAACAAAGCTTTTCTCTAATGACGGCTGACAGGAGCCATCTATCATGGTCATGCAATACACTGCTTCAAAGGAGGAGAGGCCTTCTCAGTATGACAACTGGCTAGTGCCTGCACCGTAAAAGAAACCCTTCTGTTACCGTGTTTCCTAGCCTATGCCATACCCTGTATTTTATATACCGTTCAGACAGAATGACTGTGTGTGTGTGCATGTGTGTGTGTCTCCTTCCTGTCAAAGATGTAGTAGTATGTGTGGAGGGAGAGGCCAGGAGCTCTTGAAGCATTGTTTCAAAACCTCTTTCTCCTCTCACTCAGATCTCATCCTGAAGTCCCTCGCCAGACAGGCATTCAGTTTTACGCTGTGCTTCCTCTGCTTTTGTGTAAGAAGTTCTGATCTTCAAATGTCTGAGAGGCATGAAACACCATCAGTTCTTAGAATGAAACAAAAACTGAAACGGACCAAAAAAACAGGCCTTTTATTGAAACACGCTGTGTTTTAACCTGAATGGCATCAAAATAGAACACTGGAATGTTAGTCCTGGTCTCTAAACACAAGCTGCAGTACATACATTTTTCTTTTATTTACTTATCTTATTTAACCAGGTAGGTTAACCACAAACTCAGTTTTCTTTTTAAGTGACTACCTGAGGAATCAAAATGGGTAGGGAATGTCAGGGGATTATGCAGAGTCAGATGCAGGTGGCCAGATGTACAGAGCCAGTTTCATGGGGATTTGGCCAGGGCCCTGGAGTTAACACTCCTGCTCTTTCAAAAAGGTGTCATATGGGATCATTAATGACCACAGTGAGTCAGGACCTTGGTTTAACACCTCGGCCAAAGGACGGAGATTTTTATGGCTCAGTGCCCCATCACTGCACTGGGGCATTGGATCTGGTCCAGGGTGAAGACTGCCCCTTATTGGCCCACCAACACTTCCTTCAGGCAAATTCATAATGAGTTCTCCCAAGCAAGTACTAACCAAGCTCACAACTGCTTAGCATTAGTGGTCTTACATGAGAAAGGTACACGGTAGTGTGACCAGTGGCAGGAAGAAGTGCTGATATAAGGAAGTACTGAAGCTGTGGCGGCGTGTGCGGTGTTGATGGAAAGGGGCGGGGGAAGGGGCAGAGGAAAGGGGCGGAGCTGTGGCACTCACTTAATGCACACCTGCTCCATCAGCAGGGTCACAGGAGCTGCTTATCTTGTGCAGCAGGATTAGCAGCGCCCCTGCTCCCACACCTGAAGCAGTGTGCCACACTGTCCAGCAGACATGCATGCCAGACATGGGACGTCCCATGTCATACTCTTTTTTTTTTTATTGTGGTGAATAAACGCAAGTGCTATTTTTTGGTCTTCACGAGCATAGCTGGGCGAGTACATTTTTGCAATCACTTGAACTCGCCGGCCAGTGTTTTGGATGAAAGATATGCCATGTGATGACAACAGCCTGAGAAGCATGCACTGTGCCTCAATATCCTCACTTTAGAAGACCAGGTACCGTTTACACAATACATGCCATGTTTAATTAAAATTAGCAAACGGAACAGTGATTAGTTTCATGAGCGGCGTTCATTTATTTACAAAATTTTCAAGGTTTAACCACAGGGAAAATGGATAGATCACTGGGCTAAAGAGTTCAGAGACATGTTGAGCATCAAGTTCTGACAATAAAGCACTGCTTCCCTATAAAGAACTGATTGATTTTTCTATTTTTTGTTTATATGGGATGGAGGCAGCACCCATCTTTGTATCAAAGGGATACAGACTAAAAGTGGATCTTTGTACCAGAGGAACGTTAAAGTCTGCCAGGGCCTTACTATCAGAAGGGTATATACAATAACTGTCTGGGTCTTAGTATCAGACAAAGGGTATATGTAATAACTGGTAGGGCCTTGGTTTCAGAGGAAGGGTATGTCTAGTAACTGCTAGGGTCTTAGTATCAGACAAAAGTTATATGTAATAACTGGTAGGGCCTTGGTTTTGGAGGAAGGGTGTGTGTTGTAATTCTGTAACTTAGTATAAATTGCAGATCATTTCTACTATAAATTATTAAACACTTTTAATTATTTGCCTAAACCTTACAGTGCCTTGAAAAAGTATTTTCCCCTTCCTGATTTCCTCTATTATTGCACATATTTTTTGCACGGAATGGGTTTCAACAAATATTTGAAACCATTCAGTGTGACAAATATTCAATAAAAGAGAAAATCAGGTAGGGGGCAGATACTTTTTAACAGCTCTGTATGGATAAGTTTCTAAGATTAAATATTTATTTAATAGGCCTAAATATTTGTAATTTTTATTTGCATTCATTCACCATGTTTCTCTAGTGTAATTAATTGTATATTTCTACGTAGAAATTAGTCCCTCCAGGATTTTGCAGAGTTTTTTGTGATTGTTGCGATCAGAAATGCTTGATTTTGCAGCGGCTTTTCTCAAAAATTGCGATGCAATTTGCAAAGTTTTATGTGATTTTTTTTGCGGTAAAATTGCAAGTCGAGGAAAAAAAATTGTGATTTTTTTTAGCTACTACCTAATAAATAAAGAGTCATATGTAATCACTTCCTATGATAATATGCATACAGTACATCACATAAATAGCTGGAAATATTTTAGTTCTCATCTTTTTTTTATTTTCTGAACATTTTCTGATGATTAGAGGAGAGGTTGAAGGCCTTGCTAACTGTAAATGAGGAGTTATTTTAATACACAGTTTCTGAATGGACTTCTGGAGTAAACCAAGTTGTATGCAGTGATGAACCTTCTTTCCCTGCAGAGCAACAAGTAACGTTAGACAGGTCGAGCTACGCTATGCTTGCTAATTATGCTATTATGCAAAATGGATCACCATTCAACATTGTTGAAGACTCCTGTGACATAAGTACTTATGATTACTTTCCCTAACCATTTTGTCATGCATTTCTTTATGACCGCAGCCCCTACAGACACATTTTGCTACATATTTTTTTATATGAGTTAACGCATATATACGGCTCTGGATTTGGACATTTAATGCGGAGAAACCGCGGAAATTTTGCAAAATTGCAAGCCCCGCAGATATTGCGGATTTTGGTTGAATTTGCATTCATTATTGTGATTTCCTGGAGGGGCTAATAAATGTCTGTTTGTAAATGTGAATGTTATATGCTGCTAGAGAAATGTTCTCATGGTGATAATGAAGTATTCTGTCTGTTTATTGATTATCTACAGTTTCTTTTTTTTTTTTTGTTGCAATAAATACATATTTAAATTGACTTGACAGCCAAGTATAAACATGTCCTTTGTGGAGTGTAATTTTTCATCAGCTGTTGCAAACACTCATTTAATGCTGTCTTCTTCCATGAGGCAATTCTTGTTATTTCACGCTATGATGTGACAAAGTTTGAATGGTAAGATGGTAAGATAAATAAACACAGGGCCAAGATAACTGAAATCATTTAGGAAACATTAGGTAGCATTGCTTTGTAATAGAGCTTGTTTAGTTTGTCTGAGCTAAGATCGACAATATTGTTTGTTGCAACTTGGCCTCTTTTTGATATCAGTATTTTAGTGGCAGGCCTAGATTTAGCAAGTTGTAAATAATGACATATGTACAGCGCTTTGTATGCCTCACTTAGCATTTTTGTACATTGTAGACATTTTTTGTTGAGATGATTATTTATTTTGAGCAGCTTTGTTTTAAGCTGTTAAATTAGAATTATGGAGTCTTTTTGTATTATTTTGCATAGAAGCAAATTTTGTTGGATGGTTTGGCTAAGCTTGGGTGCTGCTAATGCTAAGCTGCTTAACATGAAAATCCATTGTGAGAATCTTGCCAAATTAATGATATTATTTATTTGTCTTTACAAAACCCCAGTAAAAGAGATTACATGCTACTTGTTTTGGTTTATTTGTGAGGTGTGTGTGGAGGCGGGTAAGGTGGCTTTGGAGTCTAAGTGCAGTTTCCTTCACCCCTCATTTACTGCTTCAGTTCCATCTCGTTACAAATATTAACTGTGAACGTGGGTGCAATTTGAAAGTGCAAATGTCTCTGCTGGCGTTTCATGTGCGCTTGCTCAAGCATACAAGTTGGCAATGTGAAGTTCCTGCTCCTGAGTATATTTCAAAACATTTTGTCATAGCAATTTTTTTTTTTTTTACATATGCAGTAAAATGCATCTGTGGTTCAGAATAGTCAGAGGGAGAGACAGAGAGAGAGATAGAGAGAGACAGGGAGAGACAAGAGAGAGAGAGAGGGCAGGAATTGATGTCAGCACATTTACCACTGCTCTCTGTACCCATTCATGCTGAACGACTGTCACCTTTATCTGCCTGGTTTTATATGCAACTGGAAGCATTAAGCCAAGTGGAGCTGGCAAAGTTCATTTCAATCTTAAATGTGTCCCCTTTTAATAAAAATGATAATGAATCAGCAGTGTTCAAAAGGTGAAATGGCGGTATTGATGAGGCTGAGGGAGGAGAGATTAGGGACTTGGGAGACAAAGGCGTGCATTTGGAAGAATTCATCGGTGTGTGCATGCATGTGTGTGTGTGTGTGTGCGTGTGTGTTTGTGCATGTGTGTGTGTGTACGCGCATGTGTGTGTGCCCTTGTTTGTTTGCGCATGTGTGTGTGCAGTGGAGTGAAGGAGATGAGTTACCTGGTCATAAGCATGACCTTGCCCTTGTTCAGGTAATGCACAGTTGTGATTTTTCAATGGGTTGCAGATGGAAAGTTTTCATCTATTATGATTCAGTTTATTATGACTGTATCAATTTAGGATATTTGCTTTCTGACATCAGTCTGCTTTGATGTGCAGAGATTACATTGTAGTTATTTTAAATGGATTGTAATTAAACCTGTGGAAATCAGCAGCCAGGACCTAAAACATTTAAATGACAGCTTGCGCACATGTCTTTTAGCGTAGCGCCACTTCTGCTTCATGTCTACAAAGTATGAGAGATCAAATGAACATGCTTTTTAGACAGCCAGCCGAGTCAGTATCCAATAAGAATTGTGCTCCTTAGGCATTGCTGTCAGTATCCAACAGAATACATGCACTGGAGACAAGCAGAGCCATCAGTATCCAATTGGAGACATCCTCTGGAGACAGGATGCCTGGCTTTCTTAGTTTACACGGTGCAGAGACAGGTCAGTGGCATTGGAGACTCCCTGTTGATCACCGTAACGCAGCTAACGAGGTTAAATGGAGGTTAAACGGTCACGGCAGCAGCCTGGCCCAGCACTGGCATGTGATTGGTTCTGTTCATTAAGCATCGACTCCCTTTTGTTTACGAACAACTTGATTAGCTCTTAACAAGCAACCCTAGGGGTATTATGACCAAAAATGTATTTACTTTTTTACTATCTTATGGATCCTGCAACGGCTTCCTGTTCTTAACCTTTGGTTATTTTTGATACTGTTTCAATTCTGATGCATTTTGTAATTGGCCCAGAGATGATTTTGTGTGGGATGTAGGGTAATTTCAATATTAAGATTCATTTCTGACTACTGCCGATTGTACAGTGGCTGGTATAGGGGGTTTATGCTGGTATATGGGGGTTTGTCACTTAAAACAAGAATACACTTTAAGTAATGAAAGAGTAGCTTGTACAGTGACGGTATTTTACTATTTAAAATATTGCAAGGTATGATTATTATGTAAAATTGCCTTAATTATTTTAAAATGGTTAAATGCTGGTGGTAGGTTTTTATGATGAAATTAAATCTTTGAATTAATGCCTTTAAACGAAGCCATTGTAGGAGTATTTTATGCACTTAAATTTAAAAGTGTTAACAACAACATGAGTACAGAGAGATTATTGGAGAGATTTTGTCATTTTTATTTATAATTGGTCAGAATATGCCATGGGTGTTACTTATGCAGATGTTTTTGTCTGAGTGTTATGACAATACTTGTGCAATTAATAATTTTCTGCCAGATAAGGTCCAGAAGTTATTCAGTAATTCATTGTTTGGAAATAAGATTTTACTGTTCCAAATCCATGCTTGAATATTTGACTGTGTACTCAATATTTGTATCAAATCCAAGCAGTGTTTGATTAAAGAATGAAACCATTGTTGTCAAAATGATTTTTCACAATGTACAATTTTAGAAATATGTTTAGCTAAAACAATGTCTGCTGCGCACTGTTGCCTAATCAGCAGCCTAATCAGCGCTTGAAGGAAACTGAAATGCAGCCCCTTGATGAAATTAAATGGAGTGAAATGTTGTGCGTCTGCGTGCATGTGTGTGCTAGTGGTCTCCTGGACCCGTTGGGATAGGGTGGTTTTGAGTGTTTGAGGAGGCGAGGAGATTCGGTGAGTCAGAGACAAAATAAACATTGGTTTCCACTCAGCGGCTTCCACTCTTTCCGTCCCTGGTGACTGTTTTAATGCTCTTTCCTCCCATTGAATATTGTGCTGTTTCCCACATGGAAAGATTCTTAGCGAACCCTTGCAGTACTAATTCATTTGTAAGGATCCAGTGAATAGCAGGCCTCCTCTCCTATCCTGACTTTGTGTATGAAATGTATTTGAAGATGTTTTTCCCCTTCCAAGGAACTCCCTTTATGTGTGCCAGACAATGCTTTACAGTTTTGCAGATAGCACCCCTGTGAAAATAAATAAATAATTTAATAAATAAGTAAATAATTTGTGGCTAATTGTCACAGCAATCAGCACTTGAGCACAAAGCAATAAACAGTGGTTTGATTGAGGACACATTTGAAGTGTGTGTGTGTGTTCGTGCATGTGTGCATGTGTGCATGTGTGAATAAACAAAGCCATGACTAGTGTCCATCCGGGGATGGACACTAGTAAATTAAATGTATTGTGTTTGTGCCCTACAGACTCATGAAATTAATATGACCCTCATAGACAAATTACATTGTCAGAGACACCATGTTTTACCATTCACGAATGGCCTTTTCTCATGTGTTATGAAAAGCAAAGCAGAGCCTTTATTACAAATCTATCTGTGGTGTATAGAGATGATACAATTGTGAATTATGAGTGAAGAAACCTGTATACAATAAACAATGCAGGTGATGAACTGTTTGGTTAAAAAAATGTGTTTACATTTTTACAAAATGTATTTACGTTTATACTAATACAATTGCTAAAAGAAAAAAATATTTTGTTTGATTTTTTAAGGATATTTTTCAGAATAATTCACAGTCCTAATAATTAAAAAAAAAAAAAATCTGCATTAAAACATGCTACTATTTACAGTCATATAAATGGTATAGAGGCTTCAAATGGCTTCCTGTTTCACTTGATTTTGTAAATCAGAAAATCATTAACTCCATCAAATACCAACACAGTTTGTCAACAAACCTGTTATCCTGTACTTAGGAAGCTGAAACCTGACCTGGAATGGATTTTTCTGCAAGACAGTGATTCTGAGAATACTTCATGATGGCTTTTGTGAAACAGTAATTCTGTGGTCAAAATGACTATTTTGCAAAGGCCATCATAGCCTTGAACCCCATTAAGGCTGTTTTTTAAAGCCTCTGTTTTGGAGAACAGACCCCAAAATGTTCACCAAACTAAAAATGACTGAAGACAGTCTCATTTTAGTAAAGGAATATTTGATGAATTTTATGAAAGGGTGTGAATATTTGTAGTATTTTTTTTTTTTGGAAAATATTTTACTCTTACTCTTACTGTATTAGTATAGCATACATAAAATTCCAATTTTTATGGATGCAATATAGTTCATCACCTGTATTCATTATCTCCATATATACATACATACAAAGCTACATACATGTTTTATGTATTAAGTGTTTCGCGTGTATGTTTGTATGAGTGTGTTTTGTGTGTACCATTGAATAAGTGTGTGCAATTGAGTGTGTGTGTGTTTTAATGTTATAGTTGTTTCTGAGGGTTTTTGATGCTATTTTATTTTTGGTGTGTGTTTCCAATGGGCCCAGACAGTTCTAAGGGATATTATAGATATCTACAAAAGTTTCTGACAACCTGCCAACTTCACGGCTTCACAGCGGCTGGTATGGGTGCATCTGGGATTTGTGGTCTAAAGCAAGAAAGTACACTTCAGAGCAGCTTATACAGTGATGTTTTGCCACCAGAGGTTGTATTTGTGTATATTCCTCCATTATTCTTCAGAAACAACATTTAGTCTGATATCTGCTGGGATTATGCTTGAGAAGCACTTACACCATCTGAAAACTTATAAGGAACAAATACTAATATAAAATTATTTATATTTATAATTGTGAATAAATGCTATAAAATTATCCCCTGGAAGTATAATCTCACTGTACAAACAGCTTTTGGAGCATTTTTCTTGCTTTAAAACCATGCTGCCCAAATGCCTCTATTCTCATCAATATATTATATAAAAAAACCAAGAGAGTGCACTGTCAGTTCATGCTAAAAAGCAAAAAATTAATAAAATTAAAAGGGCTGTCATAATTCCTTATTCTTCTTGTAGACAGAGCTTGAAAACGCAATGTTTACCTAATTAACGTGGATTACAAGCATCAGGCAGGCAACAGAGTGCATTCTGTACTGAAATGTGCATGGTTCTGATGCTCTGTTCCTCCCCCTGCGGGCCAACACAGGCTTGTCTCTTCAACCAAGTGCTTTTTTTCAGCATTAAATAAAGTTGAGACAGTGTATCATGATGGTCGAGTTTGGGTACTCAACCATGATCACGTGTTACGGTCAGTTTACCCTGTCTGGCTTCACGCTGGTCCAGGTAGCCTGTCGTGCTTGATCCAGAAATGTGGGTCCCTCTCCCAACCAGTGATGTGAACCGTGAATGCACATCAAGAGCAGCTGCTTGTGTTGACCACTCCTGTGGCATGTGGAATTTAGTGAAATGTCATGGGCTGTGTGCTTTCTAATGAAATCCGACATCTCTCTATCCCTTTCCTTTAGTGAAATGTCATGGGCTCTGCGTTCTCTAATGGAATCCGACATGTCTCTCTATCCCCTTGTTCACTTATGTGGTACCATGGTTACAACATAACTCCTTCTGACCTCATAGATGACGTATTCATTTCCCAAGAGGGGAACTGTTTTACCAAAAACACTTAATTTTCAACTAAATAGATTTCTTTATTGCTTTTCTGTTCTTCTGTAAGCTGGTAAAATATTTATAAAAGAAAATGGGACAACAATAACACCTAAATTATCTGTTATCTTTATCAGTGCTGATGTGTTTTACACAATGCAAGAAATATTGTACTGACAGTAAATATTGTGACTACATCCATGGATTAATACAATATACAGCACACACCAGCCTTATTGGCAGCCTAAATTGAAATGAACAAACAATGCTGGATAAAATTCACTTTATTGTTAATCAAATGTTTTCTAAGCTCATCAATTTGGAAAATTATATGATCTAATTGTGATATCATTGCTCGGAGAAAGAGAACAAAAATCTTAAACACAAAATCATTTGTTTTCGGAATATGACACAATAATTGGCACCCCTGCATATAGTTCTTTATGAACTCTCCCACTACCAAAATAACAGCACTGTGTCTGTTTGATGAGATACTGTATCAAGGGTTTGGAGAACATTTCTCCATGCATAATCTCTAGATCTATCCTTCATTTTTGCTTGTGGAATTCAGTTCACCCCACAGGTTGTCAATGGGGTTTAGGTTTTTATTGAGGGAGAACAGTCGTGACATGTCAGATCTCTTCAAAATACCTGGTGGTGCCCCTGCTTCACACTATAGGATACTGGGTCAGGGCAGGTAATCAGGTTGGACTAGCTTCAAATGTGTGTTTTCGATCTGCTAGATGAACTCAATATAGCGCTCATTGCAGAGCTTAATTAGACGCCTTGCATTCTTTTCTTCCATGCTTTCCTCGATCATTAGCTCCAGCCAATGGAGGACACAAGGGAAGAATGCAAGGACGGAGGAATCAAAGAAATATTTATTTGGAAAGTGGAGTGTCCTTATTCAGTCAAGTGTCAATTTCAAGCCATGTCAATTACAGATGTGGCAGATGGGGAGAGGTGGATTATATGTCATATGTTCCAAAATGTATCCTCCAGGAGCTTCGTCACTCCTACAAGAAGCATTTAACAGACTGTAATCTCTTTTAAGATGCGGACCAAGTAGGGTAGAGGTATAAGCACTCGCCTACCACCGCACAGACCCTGGTTCAATCCGCAGCGGTACTTCCGGCTTGATCAGATGTTCCTGTGAACACAATTGGCAGTGTTCGCGGGTGGGAAAGCCGGTGAGGGTATGAGTCCTGATCGTTGCATTAGCGACTCCTACTGGTTGGTCGGGGCGCCTGTTCAGCGGGGAGGGGATCTGGGGGAGATAGCATGAACCTCTGCACGAGTTACGCTCTCCCAGTGAAACTCCTCGCTGTCAGGTGAAAAGAAGTGGCTGGTGACTCCACATGTATCGGAGGAGGCATGTCGTAGTCTACACCCTCCCCAGACCGACAGAGGATAGCGCATTGACCAGGACCGTGATGCACACGGGGGAATTGGTATAAGGACTAAATTGGGGGAAAATGGTAGAAAAATGGCAAAAAAAAAAAAAATAAAATAAAATTTAAAAAATGCGCGGACCTAAATTGATTTCTGGGTCAGGTGAGGACGAAGGAGACGAGGACAGATATAATAAGAGGTTCGGGCAATGTTCCAACCACTTATTTTCTCACCTCTTTGCTTCTTTTCCTTGCATCCTTTCCTAGTATGGAAGCCCAAATGGATCAAAAATATGTTAGATTGATGTCTGGAATCATGTATTGTCAACCTTGGTGCATTCCATTCACTTATTTTATTTGTCTGTTGTCTCCGAGGTCCTTGACTGACCCAGAAATCAATAGAGGTGCGCCATCTTTAAGGACATCGCAACCTGTTAAATACTCTTTCAAGGAGTTAGGAACTAGGAGGCTCCCAAAACATTCTTGAGCAAGGAAACAGGAGTGCAACCTTTGTGGAAGTTTTCTTTTCTTTCTTTTTTTCCAGAATGTGCTATGTATAATAATTGACCTGTTTATCCACCTATCCACCTGTAATTGACGTGGCTTGAAAATGATGCTTGAAAGCAAGGACGTTCCAATTGCCTTCCTTGCGTTCTTTCCTTGTTTCCTTTCCTTCCATCCTCCAATAGCTGGAGCTAGGAGCAAGGAAAGAAAGAAAAGAGATAAAATGTACATTGAGAATCTGTGATTCCAGATGTAAGTTTCACATATCTTTGACCCATTTGGCCTTCCATACTAGGAAAGGAGGCAAGGAAAGGAAGCAAGGAGGTGAAAAAAAATAGGTTGCAACAACCTGGAATGAGCTCGTAGTCTCACCCATTCATTTCCTTAGGCTGGCCATATTTCACTGGAAATACTACAGATGTACAGAATTTGAACAAAACACCTACAATTTTATGAAAGTAGTCATAACTTTCATGTTATGTTCAGATGCCTAGTTAAGTAAAATTTGGCAAGAACACAGCGGAAGGGTTAATTATTTCCCTAATATTGGAGATGGGTATTTTAAGGCATTTAGTCTATTTTTATAGCAATTCCCTGATTCATGAAAGTCAACAACCTTCTGTCTCATTTCATTGCTGTTTTCTCTGGCCTTCGCGCTGTTGATGGATGGCTAAGGGAACTTAGCCTGTGTGTCACCTCAGATTTATTTTCTGGTGAAACAGGAAGTCGTTAATGTGAAGAGTTTTTAAAAACTCAGATGAACTTTAAACAAGTTTAGGAAATATATAAATCAAAATATAAATGGCAATATATTTATATTCAATTTTGTTCATAATAATTTATATGGTTGCCAATAATTGTGAGACACCTTTTACTGAAGAAAAAAAAAATCAGGCAATTTCACCTCCAGTAAAGGCTATGTTTATTTTAGTGCAGGTGCAAGCTGATAAATGAAAATGACATTTTCCCCATAGCTTTTATTGCTCATCTTTTCCAAGGGTGCCAACAATTTCAGAGGGCACTATGAATGCTCCTTACAATGCAGCCCTCTCTGTTCTTTGGATGTCCTCATAGTGAATGATTTCCTATCTGTTCTGTGTTTGGAGGACACTGTGAGCTGGGTGAATGGCTACTGTGTTCAGAGCTCTTCATAAGTGCTTCACCATCAACCTGTATTTTCACCTCTTTAAAAGACAGTGAAGGAGGAAGGTCACAAAGGGACAAGCAGTAGGTCCACTAAACTGTATGTATGCATGTATACACACACACACACACACACACACACACACACACACACACATCCCCTGTGCTGCCAAGTCCCGTAGCCAAGCTGTTCCCAGCCTAGGTCCCAGAGCACTCCTCATGGCCTCGCAACTCTTTAAAAAGGAAAATGGACTCTCTCAGCAAAAATAATTAATCAATACATCTTTTCAATCACATAACTGTCCCACAGTAGTTCACAGTAAGCATTATAACCAGAAGAAAAAATAAAGCCTATTTGTGACATTTAAGGAAAAGCCTGAAAAATGATGTCCGGCCCCATTAGTGGGGCATTGAGCTGAACGTGAAAATTATATGATACACATATTTACGCACTAAAGACAAACTGATTGGGGGGGGAGGGGGGTGTAAAAAACCAGCAGTTTTAAAGGGGAATTGCACTTTATAACACTTCTGGGCTCATTTTCACACCTACCCTGAGTTTTGTGTGCATCCCAGATGGTTTTTATGTTGCTTGCTTCAATATTTAGATATTTGTAGATTTTTGATTCGCGTGTGAGCAAACCCCCCCCCCTCATTTACATGAAATTTTTTTGCCTGTTTTATTTTTAATATTTTCTCCTACTGAACTAAGTTTGTATAGACTGCAAACCATCTGATGTTCTCATATTTTCAATTGGTGGCAACTGTTACCATGAATGGATTTCATGTTCATTATAGCCAAGACCTATGACTGATACATACAGCATGTTACATCTTAAACGGATAAATATTGACTGAAATACAAGGTAAAACGTCATTTTTTTCTATATTTCGACTGGGTTTTTTTAATGGAGGAAATTAACACATACAGCTAAAAACTACAGGTTCTAAGCTTCATTTTGACGTATAGGTTGCGGGGGTTTGAAAGAAATCCAGCTGCCACACCAGGCTTGTGTCTCGCTAGCTCCCGCACCTCCTCCTCGGTGCGAGAGTTTCCCTGAGTGATAGCCAGGAACGGTCAGCTCTTCAGCCCGCTGCCTGCTGTGCGCTGACTCGGTGGGGGCGATTACAGAATATAGCGATCACTTTTCAATAATGTGTAGTAAATGAAATGACTAGTTAGTGAAATCAAAGCCCTATATTGCAAACAGAATGGGCATTTTTATCTAGTGGCCATCCACAATGATATGAATCGATTTGAAGAAACACAATGGCTGACGCACAGAACTTATTTATGAAACGTTTTGCAGCGCAGTGGCTCAAAGTTTGCTCGTGCGTGTAACTGGTGCCACCGCTGCGCCCCCCCATGCCCCCCCCCCCCCCTCTCCCGTGTAACGTTAGATAGAGGCTATGAGAACTCGACATGGAGCTTACTTTTTTTTTTCGAATCCGAATAATAACGAGCAACTTCGAGTAGAAGAAATATCTGTTTCCTTCGCATTATTCGTGCTTTCTCGAATACAATATTCGGATTCATCCCTACTGCTCGCTATAGCAGCTTCATATCATTCTTCTTCTTCTACTGTCTACTTACTCACGCTAGTTTTAGAGAAAACTGCTGTGGAAAACTCGGCCAGAAGCTAGCAAGTGTCAAGTGAATCCACAACATCACCACAAACGTCTTCTCAAGACCATAGTTTATTACAGTACAACCATGGTCAAAATACATGAAACCGGAATTGTCCCCCTTTTTTTATTTCATATGTAATAACATTGGATATTTTAATGATATATTGACCGCCGAACTGGAAATGTCCCCGGTTTTCATTTCAGAAATCTGGTCACCTTACTTCCCGAGGAAATCAGTGAGGCAGTGATGATGACTCTGACGTAACGTGCACTCTCACGCAGCAGCACGCAGAGGCTGGGCCTATCTGTCTGGAGCTCACAGTCACCACCAGTAAAATTACACTTCTCAACTCCGCTTGTAAAACTGGTTTGAATTTTATTCTCAGCACGTTGAAGACCCCGTGTTTTATATGAAATGACGTGCACGAATATATGGGACAAACTGCGTCCCGTATTGAATCAATACGGGACGTAGCATTTTACTTTTAAATCCTGGACGATCCCGTATTATACGGGACGGGTGGCAGCCCTAGCGACAGGGGCAGGGCACTCCGATTTCAACCCCGGAGTTTTGGAGACTTTGTTCCGAATGCCAAGGATCAATTGGAAACGACATTCCACACCGGATGGTCCAAACGGGACTCTCTCGGAAATGTAAGTGTGTTGGCTACATACTGTAGTAATGTCAGTGGATAGCATAACGTTATCGTTAGCTAATGGAAATCCTAGTTTTGACAACTGGTGTTCATGTGTGGTAGTCTATGCATGTGTCTCGCTGAGAGTAACGTTACCGTAAAATCCAGTTTTGAACACAGAGGTATAGGGCTTGGCGCATCAGCTAAACTACAAGACTGTAACGGTACATCTCTGTCACTCTTGCTAACTTCATTCATGTGTCAATCAAAATGATGCCTAGACATAGTCTGCCAATATCTGCATGAGCCTTAACGGAATGTTTTGCTTCGCTTCTTCTGGATTTTGCCGCGAAACGAAATCGAAGAAGAAGAAAAAAACGGAAACTGGACTACTATGTGGACTTCCGCTAAAAAAATAGGTCTTTGTTTCTAACGTTAGAAATTTAAAATGAAATAACTAATCGAAAAATGAAGGGCGACAAATTCATTAGAAGGACAATATCAGTAATGAGAAGCAGGGACTTGTGTTTACCTTGAGTCTAACGTGGAGTTTGATTTTGATTGGGCTTCTATTGGATGGGTGGAGGGTTTGCTCATACGGGAATCAAAAATCTACAAATATCTAAATATTGAAGCAAGCAACCTAAAAACCGTCTTGGATGCACACAAAATTCCGGGTAGGTGTGAAAATGAGCCCAGAAGTGTTATAAAGTGCAATTCCCCTTTAAGGGTAACAGGGTGAATCATGTCCTGGTGACTAGTTTTTTTACATACATGCAGCAATAGCACACTGTCAGGAATTAATCCATGTTGTCTGAAGTAATGGCAAATGGTACAAAGCACATTGGACCAAAATGGCCTCAACAAACACAACTGCAGCTTGTCAATATTATGCTTATTTACTGTTTTCTATGCTCACAACCGCATCTACATTCTTACACTATCATGAGATCATCCCTTTTTCCTCTGCTATGATGTAAAGTGCGGTGAGTCAGGTCATAATTTTAATTGGATATTACACGTTGACTTTGGTTGTAGACCGTACAGACATTATGCAGTGATGCCCACTATGAGATTCACAGTGCTGGCTGCACCCTGTGTATGATCCATCAGTATTTGACAGGGTCTAATTGTGTGGATTATCAATCCTTTGTGTGCGCGAAAAAGCCCTTCCTTCCTGACTTGGCATGGCATTGGGCTTCAGAGAGGGGAGATATATAATCACTTTGAGTATGGGTTTATTAATGGGATTTGAGTGCCTTGCAAAATCTATGTACGTTAGAGATAAGGGAATTGTTTATCCTGTTAATGTCTCACTTTAAAGACATTATTCCTCATTTGGCTGTGTGCCCCTTTAATCCTGAGTGCTGCTAGACAAACCATTTATTGAATTGCACATTAATTAAAATGACGTAGTTGTTTTTTTTTTTTTGTAATAGCTGTAATTTCCTTGTCAAGGAAAGACTTTTTAAGCCGAAACAGGCTTATGTTAAGGCTCGATCACTCATTAAATTTGCAATGCAGGAATTTTTGTTTTGTCAATGTGTAAGGTCAGGGGATTGATGAAGCGCAGTAAAACAGGAGTCACCTTGGACGACTACGGAACGGCAGGCGGGAAACAGATCGGCAGCGCAGTGCGCCGGCTCAGCTATTGCATCCAATGAGGTGAGCCTCAGCCATTCGCAGAAGAAAAAATATAACCCAGTCACTAGGTCTGCAAATCATGTCGGTTAATGAATTTAATTTGTTCAGTCATTTATGTTTAATAAGGAGGTGTAATTAGCAGGTCTTAAATAATGCAAGGCACCATAGGGATGTTTCAAAGTGTAATTTATTTTGGCAAGAAAGAAAGTATAAAACCCACATTCTTTACTTTTATTTTTTCTGAAAACCATACGCAAGCCAATATTTCATTTTATACATCCAGTATATTATGGAAGAGAATACCAGAGGGTAGCTGTTGAAAGTGTGGCAATGAATGTTAGTTAGGAGGTTCCCTGCAGACGTTGAGTCTCCTCTGTTGATTAAATAGTAAGCACTTCCTTTTAAACCCATAGGCCAAATGCCATTGTAAGATGCCATTGCTCTGCAAGCAAATGTGAGCCTATTGCTTCTTTAAAAAGTGTGCGTTTGTGCATCCTCAGTTTCCAGCACTGGTCTAGTTAATTGTTTTACAAAGAAGAAGAAGCGCAGACAGTGCTATGATCCACATCAAGCCAGGGCTGAAGGCAGCCCCCCATGGGAGGGTGCATGATATTCAGTAGCGTCACCCAGGGAGGGAGGAATCCAGTCCATGCCATCAGCCGGCCGCTGGTGCAAACACTCTATGCATCTGTTTAGCACCACAGCCATCCTCGAGCCACACAATTCATGTATTTTTAAAAAAATGTGATTTAATGATTTACAGTATGTTTGAGCACTCTGAGGCCACAGCAACATTCTTGTTTAGGGCCAGAAAAACCCTTGGTCCGCCCTGTGAGTAATGACTGTGACTCATCGTGGCCCAACAGCCGAATCAGGTCAACTGGGCGCCTGCTGTCTGTCTGAATAGGCTGTGTGAGAAAGAGCATCCCTCAGAAAGCTATGGCTGCACACGCTCGTCAGGCAGACTACTGGGCAAAAAGGAGCGGCGCCTCTTTTGGTAGCGAACCCGTTGTGGCACTGCTGAACAGCTGGAGAAGATTGCAGTAAAAACTCGCTGAATAAAAGCATTGCTTTTCAGTACTGTGGGTGTATGCTGTCACAGTTGCATCAGGGTTTTCAGTTCTGTGTACCAGCCCCCATCCTTGTTCCCGGAGAGCCGTAACAGTTTTAGCATTAAAAGCATACATGATAGTGTTCCTGTACGTCTAATCCTGGGGCATTAAAAGACCAGGGTGGGGGACCTGTAGGTCAAACTGTTGCAAGAACACTATTGCAAGAACATCAATTCTGGCTGCCATTCCAGTCTAGGAATGCACAGAGAAGCATTTCAACAATTAAAAAAAAAAATCTTATGCATTGATTCTCCTCTCGACCTTCCCAGAAGTTGAAATGAATATGATGAAAAGTCTAATCTCCACGGCTGTTATTGTTCTGGTTTTTAATGTCTGTGTGTCTGGTAATAGAAGCTTTGCCTAAGGTACTTAGCAGGAGGAAAAAAAAAAAAAAAACTTTGTTGGTCTGAATCTCTGGCTCCGGCTGTTCTTTTTCTTTGCCATTTAAGAGTTTTTTAAAACTGAAAAATTGCCTTTTTCCCCCCATCCTGGGGAATATTCCTTCAAGTTAATTGAAATAAGAGATGAAAAAGGGAGAATGGTTTCTTTAAATATTTTTTTAATTATCTGTCTGAGAGTTCAACTGAAGAGTGATACAGTCTGTAGCAGTAACCTTTTTTTTTGTTAAAGGTGTTTTCACATACTTATTTTTAAATAAACCAAACCCAGTTCTTTTAAAGTCAACTAAAAAGTGAAACCGCTGCAAATGAACTCAATCTTTTTTGTGACTTGAAAGAGGATTCAGCTTTCTGGACCACTTGAGCATTGATGAGATCTCAGATCGCTTGTTCACACAATATCATCTTTAGCACTCAGATCTCACTGCTGTTACAATGGATCATGGTGTGCATTTTAATGTTATTGCCGTTACTGCATACACCTTATATCACTTAAGTCAGTGGTTCCCAAACTTGGTCCTGGGGCCCCCTTGTGTATGCTGGTTTTCATTCCAACCACGATTGCAATGCCAGAATTTTAAAAATCTTTAATTTATGTCACACGCGTGACACTCCAGGGAGAGAGATGGGGCAGTGCCTGGGAACATTGTTGCCTGTCGCATGGAGAGATCGCACACCCACACAAACAGGAAATAAAATAAACGGACACCTTCACAGGTACGGGCAAAAACAATGAACTAAAACAACAAGCTAAAATAACAAAGACAAAAGAAATTAAAATGGTGCGACCACTTTCTCGTGCGCTGCCCATAGCTGACCCGCCTTCCAGGCCAGGTCTAGCTCCTCCAGCATCCCAGCTGAGGATTGCTTTGTTTTTCTTTAGTGCTCAAAATAGACCGTACCGAAAATTGTAACTGCACTCTCGGTGTCTCAGCCCAGAACTGTGACAAGCAGCACACCTTTAAACACCTGGGCTGATTAGCTAACGCAACCCAGGTGCGTGTGCTCTCTCCAACAGCCGGCACAGCTGAGACCAATCCGCCTCTCTGGCGAACCAACTACATTTCCTTAATTAGGTGCTTTTCTTGTTTAGTGCAGTTATTTACCCTTTTAAGCCACGTTATTCCAGAAATAGCTACGCATGCCACAGAGAATGAAATTCTCATGTTTATGTATTGTGCTTGTGTTATTTTGCGAACAACTACATGAAAAGCGGTAATGCTTTTGATCCAATAAAGACTGAGGTTAATCAATAGGCTAACAACTTAATCAACCCAATTAGGTTGATAAAAACATGTTTAATTTGTTTCATAATTCATTCCTTTAACCTTATCAAAATGAATGTTTGGATTGTTATCATTTGCTTGGTCTTTGAATTCTTCATTATCTTCCAGATGGTCAGTTTTAGTGGCCAGGTGTCCACACATTCACCAATTAGGTGTCTATCGATTGACCTCAGCCTTTAATTTGATCAGTTGTCAAATTTACCTTTTTTATGCAATTGTTTGCAATATAGCGCATTTAAGCACAACATGAAAATTTGATTCTTCATGGCATGCATTGCAATTTCTGACTTAATGTGGTTTGAGAAGGTATAATCCCTCTGAACATGAAAAACACCTAATTAAGAAATTAACAGATTGTTATAGTTCCAGGATTGCAATTACAGCATACACAGGGTCTCAGGACCAAGTTAGGGAACCACTTACTTTGGCTAACCCTTGGCCTCTGCAGATATGTTTATCATTTGGTTGTACTACATTTTGAGGAAGCTGATGTAAGAAGAGCATAGGTTTATTTTGACCACACAATCCCCCGAACACCATCAGCATCCATTCTGCTATTTATATTTAGGGTAAGTTCAGAATTCACTGCAGCTGTTTAGGATCAATGTATGGCAAATCTCAAAATATTAAAGCGTACAGCAAAACACAAAGCATTGTTTTCACAATGCGCACATTTAGCGGTCGCACATCGCACATCGCACATCGGAAAGAACCACAAAGGAACTCCCAAGGTGGCCTGAATTTGGTTTGTTTCAGAGGGGTCTGAGTTTGTTTGGCATGTTCACATATGCTCAAAAAAGACTGAGTCATCAGTCTAAGTCTAACTTCAGATGCTGAAATGAACCAAGCATGAAAACACCATGAAAGCCAACTGGCACATGACTACCAAAGCTATCGATTCCTGTACATTGCAGTACCGCACGTCACTCCATTAGCACATCTCCATGGCAACTAAATAGGAAGATCATTAAAATTTTCTTCTGTACATAAACTATTCAATTGAAAAAAATTACCTGACATTTAGGAGAGGATGGAAAGTTATGCACTGTTGTAAAATGCAATATTGAGTGAAAGATCCTGCCTTACAGGTACATAAAATGTTTGGAACTGCTTTGTAAACACTTCTTAAAACATATACCACGCAATACTGACATGCCAAATGAAATGAAATGTGTTTTAAGTGACATTACTTTGAATTACAGGGAATTTCATGATAATGTATTTTATAATATTTCTTTGGGTGGCGTAACAGCACATCTTATGATGCTCAGTAATGTAGTGCATGCGTAGTGCCCATGAAGGCGTTACGAAGTGCTTATGAAGGCTTCATGTAGTTACATACAGCTGGACAGATCTTTGCTGCTTAATACCATCCACTACATCAAACTGACCATTTTCTATAATGAAGAGAACTTGGGTGTAAAACTGAGATGGCTCAGCTCATTGGCTGGACATGCAGTCAGAACAGGTTAGAACAGGTTGGAGCAAAGCCTCGGATAATTTTTTTTTCCTGTGGCCCAGACCGGATTGTGGCCTGCTGCAGCTGGTCTCCAGTGAACCGGCCTGACGTGTGATTTACACTGAAAGGGCCGCAGGGCTGGAGGACAGCAATTTTACCACTCACCGACGAGGGCCAAGAGTGATTGAATGTGTTTGCTGGAAGCCTAAAAGCCCAGACCGGCTGTACCTGCCACAGCATACCTGCCAAGACTCCGACAGGACAGACACTGACTGCTTCCCAGGGGACTTTCTGGGGGGAAAAAAACCTTCTGGCACAGACAGAGGGTAATATTAGAGTGAGCTTGGACAGACCTGAGAATGTGTCACCAGAGTAAACAGGCACAGTTTCCAAGGAGCACAGCCGCAGTTTTTAAAAAAATGACAGCAGACCCAGAATGGCACTGCTTTCCTTTCAAAATGCAACAAAAGCAAATGAAAATGCAAACCCCTGATTACAATAGCCACTTCTTTAGCTAGGAAACTGCTCTTTAATGCGCTCTGAAACTGATATCCATTTAAAAAGGGAAAAAAGAAAATAATTAGAGAATAATTAAAAATAGTATAGTGTGTGAATTGAAATACATGTATTCCCCAGAAGCATTAACTTTTTTCAGTTTTATGTCCCTTGCTCTAATTGATTTAATTAAGAGAAACAGACAGAGATTAAACACAGAGTGGTTAGGGATTACCAGTGCTGTTGTCTTCTGGATGGTTCTTAAAATAATAGTACTTCAGCCATTTTCTGAATGAAACATTCACTTTTTTGTTCCTTTTGGGTGGGAGTGGGGAGAAACAATATGAGTACCTGAACCAGAAAGCACTGCCCTTTGACCAATCAACTCCTTGGAAAAGGTTTTGCCATTCCTTGAGGATCCTGTAAAATAGGGGGTCTCTTGGCAGGGTGGAGATTATTTAGAGACTGAATAAATCTGATGGCTTTCTCTGAGGATAGCCTACTTACGCTATATGAAAATTACGGATTCTCAGCAGAGGGAATAAAGTACATATGCAAGTATCTTGATGTTTATGTGTTCATATCCACTTATCCCTTGATTATGGGACAGTGATAGGCTTGAGTTCCATAATTCCTGAGATTAGGAATAAATTTTGGTGTGATTTCTTCAGGCAAAATTTTCAATATCCTGTATCTAATTTTTAGTTAGGAGTTATAGAATGTTCAGTTGTCACATTAGAAATAACCTGTTGGGCAATTCGTGAGAATGTTGATTTACTTGCTATGAGTGGTAAGGTACAGTAAATAAAGTATTAACTAACACATGCACATGATTAGCTGCACATTGCTTGCTGTTACTTTCATGTAAATGCTTGAGTGGGTAATCCTGGGTTCAGAGAGTGAATGCATAACCAGCATCATGATAACCATTATCCATGATTGCCATGGGTAGGATTTGTTAACCTGGCTAACCTGGACTAACTGTGTTGAGCTACTTTCATAATACAGACCCCAAATCCTAACAACTCTGCATTGACCCAAAGTTATTTGGTTATCTCAATATGCGGCAAGGACTTAAGCAAGTTGTTAGCAATAATGAATGTGTTATTGTCAATAGGCCCACACACAAGGCACAGATTACACCTGGAGAAGCCATTGATGCAGTCTGATGCAGTAAACTTATAATTCTCATCAACAATGTTTTGAATATATACTGTTATTTTTGAGGGGGTGGGTATGTTGCCATTTAGGGAGGTTTTAAAGGCAACAATGCTCTATTTCAGGGCTGATGTTCCTGGGGATCTGCCATCCTGTAGGTTTTCATTTCAACCATAATTTGACAAACCTGTACTAATTAGTAGCTCAATGAGAGCTCTAGCTGTTGAATGAAGCATGCTTTATTAGGCCTGAAGTTAAAACCTACAGGGCGGTCGATCTCCAGAAACAGGGTTGGGCTGCCCTGCTCTATCCATTGTATCCGTGCTTGTCTCAGTAATAATCAAATAACTGATCACAAAATAATAATAAACATGTATTCCATTTCTTGCATTAGCTATTGAGCAGTTTTTGACCGTCCCTGCTTTCTTTCAGTGCATTTTTGTGGAGAAGGCAAAATAGTACTTTTAAAAACAACAGTTTGCACATGAGGAGGACAGCACACTTCTTGCAAAAATATTGTTGCATTCATATATATATATATATATATATGTGTGTATGTATAGACGGGTGACAAATTAAAGGAAAAACCAACATAAAGTGTCTTAGTAAGGTGTTGAGCCACCACAAGCCAACTTCAATGCACATTTGCATAGATTCTACAAGACTCTGGAACTCCACTGGAGGGATGGAACACCATTTTTCCAAAAGATATTCCCTCATTTGGTGTTTTGATGATGGTGGGGAATGCTGTCTAACATATCGGTCCAAAATCTCCCATAGGTTTCAAATGGGTTGAGATCTGGTAACTTCCATAGCATATGATTCACCTAATTTTCATGCTCATCAAACCAGTCAGTGACCCCTTGTGCCCTGTGGATGGGGGCATTGTCATCCTGCAAGAGACCATCTGGATAGAAATGTTTCATCATAGGATAAAGGTGATCACAAGTAGACTCAAACCATGCAAGGAAAATGCCCCCCACATCATAACAAAGCCACCGGACCCAATCATTAAAGGGGGTAAGCATTCAGGCCTGTACCGTTCTCTTGGTGTACGCCAGTGGTTCCCAACCTCAGTCCTGGAGTACCCCTGTGTATGCTGGTTTTCCATTCCAATCACAATTGCAATACCAGAATTTTAAAAAGTTTTTAACAATTAGGTGCTTTTCATGTTTAGAGATTATTAACCCACTTAAGCCACATAATGTCAAAAATAGCCATAAAAAATAAAGTTACCATGTTCATAATGTGCTTATTGTGCTTTATTGCAAACAATTACATAGAAGAGGTAACACACTGGACCAATTGACAGATTGAAATTAATCAATAGACCCCTGAACATGTAGCGGAAACATGTGAAGGATGACTCATCTGACCATATAACTTTTTTCCACATCTCTGTACACCAGTGCCTATGGTTTTTGCACCACTGAACTCTAAAATGTGTATTTGTCTTTGTAATGAGGGGTTTATGTACTACAACCCTACTATAATATCCCTCTGTGTAGTTTTTGATGGGCTGTTCTTGCTGACACAGTCTGAACATTCTGTCTTGTATTAACATTCTCAGTCACCTGAGGAAGAGTTTCTCTTCTCATCACGGTCATCAAATGAGCACTATTGACCGCAATTTCTGACCGTATTTACTGATGTCTTTCCCATAAATCTAAATGCAGATGTCTCTTTAGTCTTTGTTCCTGTTGAAACATTAGCCAGCTGAGCAGTACTTTGGCACAGGACTCAAAGGCTGTATAACAAATTATATCATTGAAGGTTTTGAATTTTTGGAATCAACAAATTTTGTAGATGCAAGTGTTCGGTATTGTTTGATTATGCCTTAACTAAGAAGAATTTATGGGTCAATTTTTACATGACTGGAATTTCTATAGAAAACATTTAACTGAGTAATATTCTTGGACTTACAAGCCAGCATTTTTCAAGTGCCTGGCTAAAATATTGACCTGCCTGCCTGTCAGAATTCCGAGAGTTTGAACTTGAGCCCATTGCCAGATGAGCACATTAAGTCTTTCAAGAAGAGGCTCATGGAACAATGCTCCTGACAAGTTTAAATAATAGAAGACCCTGCAATGGTTATTTGCTTTTGGAGCTATATGGGCCTCACTCAGTTGAAAGTTGAAAAATTCTTGGAGAAAAAACATAATTGAAAACTTTTGGGAATGTTTTTGAAAATATTGTGGGATTTTTCATAGAATGGTTTTCATAGTCACAAACACAATTTTGTGTCTCATTAAATTACACTCTTCTTTTGGAGGCCAAAAGGTCCCCAATTTGAAAATATTGTAATTGTAATATATGCTCCAAAATCTCCATATTGGGAAATCACCATTCACTGATTGTAGCCATGTTAGTGAGGAAGTATGGAAGTACACTTCAGAAGGAAGGATGGGCACACAATTTCAGGGAATGGGTGCATGAAATGGAAAACTGAAGCTAACCCAGCTAACCATATCAATTACCAGAAGTGTGCTTGCACAAATCAGATTTCAGGAAGCCCATGCCAGGAAAGGTTTTCTAGATTCTCTTTCAGAGATTGAGCATCTGGAATTGAGGCTACCTGGATGCCTGACCTGTCCTGTTGAGTATGCTGTAGAAAGGGACATTGTTAACTGATATATTAACTGAGTTAACTGAGTGTATATCATTACAGCCCTGATTAGCAATGACGCTTAACAGTGATTATGCAGATTGGTATGCATGCATGCAAAAATCTAGCACCAATGACACCTCAGGCATCTCTATAAAATTACAGTGCACACAATTGCACCTTTTGAGTAATTGCTTGTATATGCAATAGAAAGGGACAGACACAAACATACACACACAAATGCGCAGTTGCGCACTCATAGACTCATAGAGGTACATGTACACACGACATACACTCACATGAATATGCACACAAACACATTCAGGCAGACATGCACACTGCCTGTAAATTGTCATGCAGATTATGCTGAGAGGACAGTTTGGACAGGTTGTTCCATGACATACAAAGAGCTAGCTGAGAGAGTTGTGGGGAGGGGGGTTGTCAAACACTGAGTACTTAAGGACATGTACATTGTACATTCCCGAGGGGTCCTCGCAGTTTCTCAGTCTATGAGAAGAAGTGTGTTTTTGTCTGTCTGCTTGGATTTGTATGTGCATGTACGTATGTGTGCATACTGTTACAAATGCGTTCCCCACTGGCCCATTATGTATTCTAGCATTGATGTGTGAGAAATGTTTGCAACGAAAAGTGATATGTGCAGCAGTTTTCGCGAGAAAGTAAATAAATAATTGGTTCTGGCGTCAAACCCTGTCCTGAGAGTGGGGCTTACCTAGGATTCCCTGGCCGGTTCGACTTTGCCCCACAGGCGGACAGCTCACGCTGGTTAGGATTTGCTTTAGTTCGGTTTTGTTTCTCTTTTTTATATTTTGTATTTTTATAAAAACCAAGTCAGTCCCATCTTCCCATGCAAATGCGGTGTGGCGTTGCACCAGTGTGATAATACAAGTACCCGAAACAAAAGAATCCTGAGGGTGGCTACAGTTCCTTTGGCAGCTCTGTGACGTAGTTACGGGTATGAAGATTAATTAACAAAAAAAGAATTGGCCGTTTCCCTCTTCGTCCCACACCAGAGCTCATCTTGACTTCAGAACTCCTTTAAATGAGGCAAACTAACAAACGCCACCAATACAGTGTCTTTCAGCAGAATATGCAACAAGTTGCGCAAACTCATTTGCATCAGCCCGCCTTACACCTGTCTTCCACCACGCCATGTGCATTTCCCTGAGCTTATAAAGAAATCACATGGGTGCAACTCCACCCCCAAGACCACCTGGTTCACATCAATTGATGCCAGCCACCTGTTTATTTTTTTCACCAAAGAAATGGAAAGATTATATGTGGGATTATATGTGTGCGCGCGGATGCCTCATGTACTTGTAACAGTATGTGTATTGTCATTGATAGATACATGACTACCTGTTCTCCATAATAGAATGGAAAACCTATACAAATAAATACAGAATACATTTTGACAACCTATGTATTATTACATTTTATGATTACTTATTTATTATTCTCTTGTTTATTTATTATATATTGTGGCAGGCTCACGGGTGTGGGGTTTCCACGTCACCAATTCAATAACCAAACAATCACACGAAACACGACTGGAGTGAAATAGGGGGGATTTATTTAGGGAAAATTTACACAAGGAGGGGAAGGGGAAATTCAGCAACCAATCCAAAGTCCACAATCCGTTCTCGTTGTCCTTTTCCGTAATCCAGGGATATCCAAAAAACCAGGTCCTCAGCCAAAACAGTTCGGTACACAGCGGGGTTTGTCAAACAGTCCGGGTCACAACAGGTAATCACACAGATAATATTCGCTCTCACTTACTCTCCACCACACGCGTTTCCCTCACGGTACTTTGCGCCGTTTGTTCACTTCACTTCCCCTTTTATCCCTCTGCCCTTAATGGCTTAATTAGGCCCAGGCTTGCCTCGTTGGAGCAGGAAGTCCATATAAGGCTCGGGGGTGGAGCCAGCGGGCGGCAACGTATCTGCCCTCAATTACTACTCCCCTCACCTCTCCCTGCCGTCTGCCACACACCCCCCCCCTCAGCTCCGACCGGGAGGGAGGGGCGGTCCAGCTCCCTAGAGCATCCCTCCTGGAGAGGGCATCGGCATTTCCATGTGCTGCACCTGATCTGTGGATGACAGAGAATGCAAAGGGTTGTAAGGATAGGAACCAGCGGGTGACCCGGGCGTTACTGTCCTTATTACGTGACATCCAAACCAGTGGTGCATGGTCCGTTACGAGGGTGAAGTGCCGTCCCAATAGGTAATACTTCAGCGTTTCCAGGGCCCACTTGATCGCTAGACATTCTTTCTCCACAGTGGAATATCTTTGCTCCCGTGGTAACAGCTTCCGGCTAATGTATACGACTGGGTGTTCCTCACCTTCTTGTAGCTGTGATAGGACGGCCCCCACCCCTGTTTCGGACGCATCGGTCTGCACCACCAGTGGTTTGGAGAAGTTTGGAGTCACCAGCACGGGTCCAGAACACAGTACTCCCTTTAAGTCCTGGAAGGCCTTCTCCGCCTCCTCGGTCCATATCACCTGGGCGGGCAGATGGCTCCTGGTCAGATCCGTCAGGGGGCTGGCTCGGGAGGCAAAGTTGGGAACAAATCTCCGGTAGTAGCTCGTCAACCCCACAAACGTGCGTACTTGCTTCTTGGTGCGGGGGCGTGGCCAGTCCCGAATCGCCTCCACTTTCTTCACCTGGGGTTTTACACATCCCCTCCCGATCGTGTACCCCAGGTACTCAGCCTCCCGTAGGCCGAGTCGACATTTTTTTGGGTTAGCTGTTAGCCCCGCCCCCCTTAAGGCCTGTAAAACCGCATTCACCTGGTTTAGGTGGATCTCCCACTCGTTCCCGTGGATTACAATATCGTCAAGGTAGGCTGCGGCATACTCACGATGGGGACGGAGAACCTGGTCCATCAACCTCTGGAAGGTGGGTGGGGCCCCGTGCAATCCAAAGGGCAGCTTTCTGTAGTGGAACAGCCCATCAGGGGTGGCAAAAGCAGTTTTCTCCCGTGCCTCGGGAGCTAAGGACACCTGCCAATAACCCTTTGTCAGGTCAAGTGTGCTGATAAACCGGGCGGTCCCCAGCCGTTCTATTAGTTCATCAATTCGGGGCATCGGGTAGGCATCGAACTTCGAGATTTCATTCAATTTTCTAAAATCATTACAGAAGCGAATGGTGCCGTCTGGTTTCGGCACCAACACTATGGGGCTGCACCACTCACTATTTGACTCTTCGATGATTCCTGCTTCCAACATCATCTTTACCTCGTCCCTTATGGCGTCTCTCCTCGCTTCTGGTATGCGGTAGGGTCTCAATTTTACCTTTTTCCCAGGTTCAGTGATGATGCGGTGCTGTACCAGATCGGTGTGTCCCGGTTCACTGGAGAACACATCCTGGTTCTGGCCGACCAACTCCCTCAGCTCCTGCTTCTGTGCTTGGCTCAGCTGCTCCCCCAGTGGCACCTCCACAGGCTTGGTCTCTGTAGTAGTCTTCTTCGGGGGAATAGAGTATAGTACCTCACGTGCATTCCATTTTTTCAACAAATTCACATGGTAAATCTGGGTCAGATGCCTACGCCCTGGCTGTCTGACCCTATAATTAACTTCACCCACCTTCTCAAGGACCTCATATGGCCCGTTCCATCGGGCCAAGAACTTACATTCTGTGGTGGGGACCAACACCAACACTTTGTCACCTGGCTGGAAGTCTCTGCGTTGCGCCCCTCTGTTGTACACCCGCGCTTGGGCCTCCTGTGCCTCCTGCATGTGTTCTCGTACCAGGGGCCACAGGGTTGCCATCCGGTCTCTCATGTCTTCCACGTGTTCCACCATGGTTCGATGGGGTGACGGTTGCTGTTCCCAGGCTTCTTTAGCCACGTCCAGTAGTCCTCGGGGTCGTCTCCCGTACAGGAGTTCAAAGGGAGAGAAACCTGTTGAAGCTTGGGGCACTTCTCGGATCGAGAACATCAGGTAGGGTAGTAGCTGGTCCCAATTCCTCCCGTCCGCCTCCATCACCTTCTTCAGCATCTGCTTTAGGGTTCGATTGAATCTTTCCACCAATCCATCGGTCTGCGGGTGGTACACTGAGGTGCGCAACTGGGTTATTTTCATTAGCTTGCAGAGATCCTTCATGATTCGCGACATGAACGGGGTTCCCTGGTCGGTTAATATCTCGTCGGGGATGCCGACTCGGGAGAACAGCATGACTAGCTCCCGTGCGATTCCCTTGGTAGCCATGGTGCGCAGGGGGATGGCTTCTGGGTACCTGGTGGCATAATCCAAAATCACCAGGATGTATTGGTGACCTCGGCTGCTCTTGGGTAGAGGTCCTATCAGGTCCATTGCGATCCTGCTGAAAGGGACTGAAAGGATGGGTAGGGGAATTAAGGGGCTGCGAAAGTGCGGTTTTGGTGCCACCTGTTGGCACTCCGGGCAACTGCGGCAGTAATCTTCCACTGCCCTTTTCACACCAGGCCAGTAAAATCGTGCCTTGATCCGGTCTAAGGTCTTCTCCACCCCTAGGTGGGCCCCAAGAAGGTGGGAGTGCGCCAACTGCAGGACAGTTTGTACAAAGGGTCGGGGCACCAACAACAATTCCAAACATTCGTCGTTTTTCTTCACCACCTGATACAACAATTTCTTCTTTATCGAAAAATGAGGGTATGTGATCTGACTTACCCCCTCGATAGGCTTTCCATCCACCACTGTCACCTGCTGGAGAGCGCTGGCCAGGTTGGAATCCTCCAACTGGGCCGTCCCAAACCGGCCCATTAGAGAGGCGGGCTCTGGCGCCACCTCGTGATCCATTGGGAATATGCTGTCCAGACTCGCCTCACCTTCCTCCAGTCTTGCATCATCTGCATCGTCCTCAGAGAGGGGTTCTGTTGACGCCTGGGGGTCCACTTCCTGGAATCCACACATCTGGTTATCACCCCTTCTGGTGTCCCTCCCGCCTCTCCGGCTTCCTCCCTTTTGGTTCCCTCGTCTCCCCACGTCTCCGGACATACTGGTCCACAGTGGACGGAACATCGGGGAATCTCTCCCGATAAGGACCGGCACCGGTAGGTTTGGGACGACTCCCGCTGGTCCCGTGTGTTGTCCCTTTGTGGTCTGTAGGTGGAGGAGTGTGGTAGGGTAGTTCTTCGTTTCCCCGTGTATACATGTGATGGCCACGGTGTCAGTCAGGTTTGGGGACTGGGCGTAGTCGGGGCGGATCAGGGTCACCATACTCCCGGAGTCCAAAAGTGCTGTGGTGTCCTTTCCATTGGCCCTTACCGGGGTAACAGGGGTAGGACTACTTTCCTCAGCCCAGCATGCCATCAGCAACCCGCAGGGACGCCCGGTGGCTACCTCACTGGCCGAGGCCGAAGGCATCTGGACATCACGGTTTGGACAGCTCCAGGCGATGTGTCCCGGCTCACCACACTCGTAGCACTTCCTGCCGTCTGTGTTCAGGAAGGGGCGTCGCCTCGGGGAGCTGACCCTCGGGGTCCCTCCATCCTTGGTCGTGGTCCAGGCCTGGTCCTCCGTCCTTTTCCGCTCTTTCGGGCGAGTGGAGGGTTCCGCCTTCAGTGGTCGTCCGCTGCGCAGGACCTCCAAAGCCACCTGTTGACCTTCCACCAGTTCCACCAGCTGATCCGCACTCTGTGGGTTAGCTTGGCTTGCCAACTTCTTAGCTTCAAATGGGAGAGAGCGTAGAAATTTGTCAATGACCACTTTCTCGAGGGGCGTGGTCGTCAGTGGTTCCGCCGTTAGCCAGCTCTTGGTCAGCCTAATCAGATCATGCATTTGGGATCGGGGGGACGCTGTGGCATCATACGTCCAATCATGGAACCGTTGCGCCCGGCCGATCAGCGTGTAACCATAGCGGCGCAGGATCTCCTTTTTCAGCCCCTCATAATGCGTCGCCTGTTCAGCCGTCAGATCCTGATAGGTCTTCTGTGCCGCGCCTGACAGGAAGGGTGCTAGCAGGCTGGCCCATTGCTCATGGGGCCATTTCTCCCTAGCCGCCGTCCTCTCAAAGGCTTGGAGGTAAGCCTCGATGTCATCCGCTTCTGTTAGTTTCAGCAGAAACATACTGGGTTTAGGATGGGAGACTGCTGCGCCTGCGGCCACGGCAGCATGGGCGGCTGTTAGCTGGCTGAGTTCAGCTCGCAGGAGAGCGGTCTGCTGACGCTGTTCCTCCAGCAACTCCCGATGCATAGCCTGCTGCGCTATGTTGGTCTCCACTAGTTGTTTCACCAAGGCTTCCATTATGCTCCGTGTCTGTTTAGTTATTGAGCTTGGGTAGTGCCCGCATTCTCCACCATATGTGGCAGGCTCACGGGTGTGGGGTTTCCACGTCACCAATTCAATAACCAAACAATCACACGAAACACGACTGGAGTGAAATAGGGGGGATTTATTTAGGGAAAATTTACACAAGGAGGGGAAGGGGAAATTCAGCAACCAATCCAAAGTCCACAATCCGTTCTCGTTGTCCTTTTCCGTAATCCAGGGATATCCAAAAAACCAGGTCCTCAGCCAAAACAGTTCGGTACACAGCGGGGTTTGTCAAACAGTCCGGGTCACAACAGGTAATCACACAGATAATATTCGCTCTCACTTACTCTCCACCACACGCGTTTCCCTCACGGTACTTTGCGCCGTTTGTTCACTTCACTTCCCCTTTTATCCCTCTGCCCTTAATGGCTTAATTAGGCCCAGGCTTGCCTCGTTGGAGCAGGAAGTCCATATAAGGCTCGGGGGTGGAGCCAGCGGGCGGCAACGTATCTGCCCTCAATTACTACTCCCCTCACCTCTCCCTGCCGTCTGCCACAATATGTATAATCAAACCATTCAGATGTGGTTAAAACAAACATGCATGGATTCAGGTGGGGTGAATGATTTGCCCAGTCAAGAATTTTCCAGTTTTTGGCTTTGAAAAACTCCTTTGTTGCTTTAGTAATTTGTTTGGGATCATTGTATTGCTTTAAGATGAAGCACCACCCAATGAGTTTGGAGGCATTTGCTTGAAGTTGAGCAGGCAGATACTATGCTTCTGTACACGTCACAATTAATTCCGCTGCTGCTACCAGCAATTACCTCATCAACAAAGACAAGTGAGCCAATGTCTCTTTCAGCCATACATGCCCAAACCATAACAAACAGATGAAGGGGTGATTAGGATCTTGGGCAGGTCCTTTAGGCCTCCACACTTATTCTTGCCATCTCTCTGATACAAGTTTATCTTAGTCTTTTCTGTTCACAAGATCTTTTTTCCAGAACTCTGCAATCTCTTTTAGGTACTTCTTAGTAAAATGTAATTTGCCCTCCTGTTTTTTTCAGCTAACTAGTGGTTTTGCTCACCAGTGCACTCTTTCTTCTTAATGATGTTCCAAACAGTTGGTTTTGATTAACCTAAGGTTCGACGTATGTCTCTGACTTTTTTTTCGTATTTCTCAGCCTCATAATGTCTTCCTTGACTTTCATTGGTTCAATTCTGCTTCTCATGTTGATAAATGCCAATAACAGACTCAAAAGGCAATCAAAAGCTTAGATTCAAGACTATTATGTATAAATGTGCTGTAATTTCTACATGGTGAACCCAAAAAATAATTTTAAAATCTTATAATAAAACCTGAGAATCTGCATGTTAACCACGTGTGAATTTCTTATTACAAATATAAAATTGTGGAGTACAGAGCTAAATGTAAATAGTTTTGTTTGTATTCCAATAAAATTACATTAAAAGTTGAACATATTGTAGTTCAGTTTTGTGTCAGGTGTTGAGTATTAATACTCAACACCTGACACAAACCTGTATATTTTTCATGTTTGTGAAGTGGGCTGTTTTGGGCCAGAGGGGGAGATAGCAGTCTGTATCATCTGTGACTAATTCCCCTCAGTGAGAATATGATCGCTCTCCATACAAAGAGTCTTTTTCTGAGGGCTTAACGGTGGGGTCCCCGCAGTGACTCAGTGCTGGGAAATATGGAAGACATATCAGCAGTGCTGCTCCCAGCTCATTACAGAGTCTCTGCCTGCACCACAGCGGCATTAAAATCAACATTACAGCCGTTTCTACCCCGACACACCAACTTCAGAAGCATCATCCATCAGGATTGACTTGCTCCCATCTCTTGAATGCTTTTTAATTGCATGCATTTTAATGGACTTGCCACTGAATGCCAACTACTTCATTCCCATGTTTAATAAGACACCCGAGCTGCATTAGTCTCCGTGCTGTGATTTGAGACGAACACAAACTGTGCGCAGGAAATTAGTTTTTTTGTTTGTTTTTTTTTTTTGCTACAGTGAAGTGACACACTGTAAGTAAATGTCGAATTAGGGGGAAAAAAAACCTGCCTACATAAATCTATACATTACAGGTTATTACATTACATTATCGTGTGTGTGGACAAATACATATTGTTTCTTGATTTGGTTATGTACTCCACAATTTTAGATTTGTAATCAAACAATTTGCATGTGGTTAAAGTGCAGATTCTCAACTTTTTTGAAAGGGAATTTTTATATATTTTGGTTCCACCCTGTCAAAAACATTTTTTAAACATAGCCCTTCCTTTTTCTGGGGACCATAACATTTGGGACATGTTAATGTTACATAAAATAAAATAGTTATGTTTAGTATTTTGCTGCATATCCTTGCGTGCAATGACTTGAAATATGTGTGCCATAGAGCCATCACCAGTTGTTGAACATCTTCTCTGGTGGTGCTCTGCCAGGCCTATACTGCAGCCATCTGCTTCTGTTTGTTTTGGGGGCTAGTTGCCTTAGGCTTTCTCTTTAGCATATGAATCACTTTCTTAATTGGATTTAAATAGGATGAATGACTTGACCAGTAAGGATTTTACCAGTTTTTGTCTATGAAAACTCCTTTGTTGCTTTAGTAGTATGTTTAGGATCATTATCTTGATGTAGAATGAAGCACTGTACAGTCGGTTTGGAGGCATTTCCTTGAACTTGAGCAGAGAAGATGGTTCTGTATACTTCAATGTACAGTAGTACACTGTACAGTTCATTCTGTTGCTGCTATCAGCAGTTACATTATCAATGAAGACAAGTGATCCAGTACCTGTGGCAGCCATACATGCTCATACTGGAACACCACCACCACGTTTCAGGTATGCGGGGGGGGGGGGGGGGGGGGGGGGGGTGCTGGGGGTATGCTTTGAATCTTGGGCAGTTCCTTTTGAAAGTAAATGAATCTTGGTCTCATCTGTCTAAGCAACAGTAGCTCTTAGCAAACAATAACCTGGACATCCTGTGTTGTTGCAGCTAACTAGTGGTTTGCACCTTGCAATGTAGTCTTGTTTGTGAAGTATTCTGCAAACAGTAGTCACCGGCACATCCACGCCTTGTGAAGAGTGTTTCTGATTTGTCTGACAGGTCTTTGGGAATTTTTCTTAATTATCGAGGGAATTCTTTGGTCATCAACTGCAGAGGTCTTCCTTAGCATACCAGGCCCTTTGCCATTACTGAGCTCACCAATGCTGTCTTCTTAATGATGTCCAAAACGGTTGATTTTGGGAAGCCTAAGGTTTGGCTTAGTTCTCTGACTGTTTTTTTTCTCACACTCATAATGGCTGTAAATCTGTTCGTGAAGTCTTCTGCTGACAGAAGTCACTGACGTTCTCATCTCTTTGACAGGTGTTTGGGGTTTTTCTTCATTATGTTGAGAATTCTTCAGTCATCAACTGTCTTCCTTGACCTACCAGGGCCTTTGCAATTACTGAGTTCACCAGTGGTCTCTATCTTTTAATAATGTTCCAAGAAGTTTATTTTGGGGTGGTTTATATCTCTGACCATGTTTTCTTATTTCTCAGCCTTATTTATTTATGGGTGTTTTTATGCATTTTGATTTCACCAAATATAAATTGTAGCACTTATTATACATTGTCCCCCCATTTCAGGGCAATATAAGGTTTGGGACAAATGGCTTCACAGGTGACTCTGATTAGTCACGTGTGCTCAGCTGTTTCCTTCGTGTAGATATGAGAGCATTCAGCACTTAGTGTTAATTCAAGACTTTTGATTGCCTTTGGAGTCCAGAATTGTGCCAACGAAAATCAAGGAAGCCATTATGAGTTAGAGAAAAGATAAGCCAAACCTTAGGCTTCCCAAAATCAACTGGTCGGAACATCATTAAGAAGAAAGAGAGCATTGGTGAGCTGAGTAATTGTAAATGGTCTTGCATGAAGTTGCATGAAAAAAACTACAATTTTTTGGGCTTGTTTTAATAAATCTGGATGCTTGTTCTGAAGTGTAATAAGCAGCCCCATTTTTCCACATTCATGGTTACTATTGCTTACTGGCACAAGCTAACTTGTCAGTGTACCTTGGCAATGAGCTATTTCCCCTAGTTTGGAATCGCTTTTTCTTTGGCCAGATATGATACTGCTCTAACAATTTTACTTTTAGCACCCCTGCCCTAGTGTTTCTTTCATCTCCCCGCACCCTTAGCACCCCCCAGGGACCGGCAGACACCATCACGCTTCTTAACATTTTACAGTTCAACCACTAGTGAAACAAAAGTGTATAAAAATACCCTTACATAAAAGCTGAGAATGCATTTTAACCACGTATGTTTTATTTTTTTAATTGTGGAATACAGCCACAAATTAAGAAGTATGTCTTTGTCCCAAACGTTATGCATTATGGAGCTGCATTATTTATATATAAAATACATATAAATATATACATATACACTGAAAAAAACTGAGGGGGGCACATTTTATGGCACAATCTCAAACTCCAGCATGGTTTAGTACTCTGTGGATGAGAAATGGTGAAATAAGTAGGCTTAATAGAAACTGAATTTATTAATGCAATTTTGTGACAACATTTCTGTCAGCAGAACATTTATATTTATACATCACATGCAGCCATGGAAATATGTTTTTACACTAGAGAACTTGGATTTGCCCCAGAACAAAGCATTGTATCAATCATTGTCCTTTCATTTTTCTTTGCTGAATAAATTGTAGCAATGGGCCATTAAAAAAGATATATTTCTTTTAAATCACACAAGGGGATATAAAGTTTCTGACAAAAAGTTTCTCTATCCCCATCAATAAATAAAATCAGCCTTTCTTGTGAGCACATGATTGATTACTTAGTTTCTCTTTGTTGCTGAAATCACATGGTCTGGATTTTTCTGACAAAAAACTGCTTGTTAATGCCTGTCTTGGTGGTGAACAGAGATTGTTTTGTTGTCTTTGAATGGAAACGTAGCTTGCGATTCAAACTGCAGTGCCTGTCCATGATTTGTTTTGCTTTTCCCACTTTGATTGGATTGATTCTGATGTGTATAACCACTGATGTAATGTTATATGGTGCTGAAATTGCTGCTTTTCAGCTCTGATAGCCCTGAGCTCTGGTTAGAAACATCGGTTACAACGGCTCAGAGGACACCTCTCTGTGCCTAAAACGGCGACGATCTGTCTTCCCTCAATTTCTCTCCGGGTTTGAATCGAAGCCGTTTGGTTTCCTTTTGAAAATGAAAGAAACTGAACCATGAAGGGCTATGAATCATTAATGACCTGGCCGCCGTTGCCCTCAGTGATGTTGTGAGTAGACGTCTTCCCGGCAGCGCCAGCAGGTTGGGCGTGGGAGTGGGCGCAGGTGTGTGCAGGGACACTGGCAGACGGGCACGCGGCGCCACAGCGGGTTGGTGTGGATGTGAGTTCAGAGTGCGCTTGTGGTGCCAGCTTGGATTAGGGTGAGTGAAGGAGATGTGGGCTTGTTATGGAGGCACTTAACTGTCACTGGGCTGTCAGTCTGACCGCAAAGCTCCAGCCATCGCAATCAGCTTCAACCTGCTGACAATAAACTTTAGTAATGGTGACAGCTGCCCTGCAGATGGGTGTGTGTGTGTGGTTGTGTATGTGTGCGTGTGTGTTTGTGCAAGAGAGAGAGAGAGAGAGAGAGAGAGAGAACAAAAAAACAATCTGTTTTATTCATTCATCAGTCCAGAGAAAATACATTTTCTCCTGTTGCATCCAGGAATTATCATACGCAGGTGCCTCACGGATAACTTACATAAGAGATAAGCAAAAATAATCACCAGATGAAAACACCACGCTCGCATACAATATGTATCAGTGGCGCATCAAAACACCGCTCAAATATTCATCGCCAACTCTGCTTCACACGCGGTGTGCTGGTTGCCATTGATTACATGTACCGTCAAAATGGCTTTGGCTTGAGCAGAAAATATAAAAGCTGCTTCAGTTGTGGTTATGATCAAAAGACAACCATATCTCTATGTGAGGCAGGGGATGTTTTCAAAAGCACTATCAGACTCCTCTGATCGCTTACGCTTATAGATAGATTGCCTAAGAGAAGCCGTGCGTATCGCCTTCACAGTCTGCTGACACACCAGCTTCTTCTCAGCTTCAGGGAGCTCAGGGTGACACAGGGTCGCCTTCAGCTCAGGTCTGTGATACAGCTCTGGAAAGGGTCTCACTTTTTAATTCTATTTATAATGGTACCTTTATAATGGAGCAGATGGTGGAAACTAAATGGGCTAAGTCGCCTTTCCCACATGAACGGGGAGGATTCCTCGCATGCAAAGCATTTGTAGCCTCTTTTGATCCGCTGATGTCTTTGAGTGACTGTTGCAACTCCCGTGAAGGTGGAACTTAGTAACTTGCCTGATTTTGTTCGGTGAAAAAGCAACGTCAGTCACCTTTCCACCTTTAACGGCCCCCACCCGACCCACCACAAATGCTATGTCCTCAGCCTGTAGATATCTCTGACATCTGTTTTGGGACCATGAGTAGTTATAAAAAAACTAAGGAAACACCAGGTCTTTCCTGGTGAGTAGAACAGCCTTAGTGCGGCCACCCACTGTGCAGGCATACAACATTGCACTGTGTGTGTGTGTGTGTGTGTTTGTGTTTGTGTTTGTGTGTGTATGCATGTGCGTGCGTGCATGCATGTGTGTGTGTTTGTGTATGCATGTGTGCAAGCATGCAGATATGTGAGTATGTGTGTGTAAATGTCTGCGTAACTATTGAATGACTGAAAGGTCATAATGCCTTCCAGTTTGTTATGTGATGCTCTGCGATGTAACGCCTTTGAACACAGCAGCCAGTTTTACTTTTCAATGAATTATGTTGTAGCTGTCAATGAAAGTTAAGGGCCATTGTAAAAAGTGCATTTTTCTGATTAGATCCACATGTACTATTTATTATTTTATTTATTCTTTATTGTCCAAGATTACTGACAAGTCCACCTGCCCAGTAAAACTGATTGATATGTGCCATAAAAGTGAAACGATCAAGGACTGAATTAAAGCAATGTTCTCTTGAATCCATTTTTAGTACATAATAACAACAATAAAAAAGAATTTCTATCAATCATCAATCAATGTGGTAATTAAGTGCCATGGCCTTAAATCAGCTGGTAATGGGCTAGGAGGTGAAAGGCAGTTAAATGTTGCTGTGGATTTGATAAGCTCTTTGATCCTCGGCCAAGGATCAAGACTACTTACTCTGATGCACATCTGTCGCTACGGTAACAAGCGATGTGCTGACTGAAGGAGCCCGCTGTCTACACTGTGTATATTTCATCCTGGAATAGAAATATCTGATGACCTTTAAATACAATTATAATTAAAATAATTATTTAAAAAGCCTAGTTCAAATACCTAGTTCTTTCCCTTTGGGGAATTGTTTTCTGCAAAAGTAACCTACCCTGAGGATAGATTCACAGTTTGAAATGTACCATTCATTAATTTTCATTTAATGTTGTTACATCCAAGGATGTATTTATTGTCAATCGGTCCAATTGTCCCCTTCTAATTTGTTTCCGTCTGTCTGGCCGCTCTCTCTCTCTATATATATCTTGTTTCCGCCTTTGTCTCTCTCCTCCTGGCAGGTTGCTCCACCCACTACAACGTTGATTGAGGTAACAAGCTGCAGGTGTGGGAGAGGGCGGGACAAGCATAAATACCTGGGAACTGAGACGTGGGTTGTTGGACTCCTTTCTCCTGCCACCAGACTATCCCTAGAGCAGTCATACCTAACAGTTGGGAAAACTACTTTGGCCTGTTGTGGCTCTTGGTGTTGTGTGGAAAACTAAATTATTAAAGCAGTAAACAGATTCCAGATATTCTTCCCAGGAAGCTGAGTAGGGAGTGGGTGCCATTTTGTTTAATTATATATATATATATATATATTTCTCTTGTTTAAGGTTAGAAAGGGAGGAAGGTAAGATTCTTTGTTCTTTTGTTCTCCTTTGGTGTTTGTGTTTTATTAGGGTATTTAGTTTCCTATTTTCAGGTGGATGCATTTTGTTTATTATTTTGGCCTGGCCCAATCCTGATGTTTGTTTTTCATGTCTGCTTCCTTAATAAATTGTAAGATTTTTGTTGGGAAATCTGGTTGTGGTCTGGTTGTCTGGGGGTGGGAGAAGGGACTCCATCCACATATTTTATGTTACGGCTCAACCCTAGACTGGGACGTAACAATGTGCATAATGATGAATTTTTTTTTTTTTTTTTTTAATTGACTCCAGGACTGCTTGTTGTAAATAGGACTGATTTTAAATATTATCGCAGGTATCTGCAGAAGCACTTTGATAATTACTTTCTCCAGGGAACAATGGCTTTAGCACACCTGGGATTTGAACCTAGGTACCTCTGGTCACTGTGAAATCTCTTTAGAAAAGCAATTAGAATTGATCTGACCATGTAATGCGTTCAGAGGCACTAACGATGTCTGTAGACGATGAACAAACATGGAGAAAATGCAGTCAGCCGGCCAACTTCACACCAGCATTATACAGCCATTTTGTGAATGGCACACTCAATGTCTCCCCTGTGCAGTCACCCTCTGGGTCCTCTGTAATGATAGCTGAGCATTGTTGAAACGCATGGTAGCATTGAAAAATTCTCATTGTGCTGAGTGCATGGTGCTTGTTGGTCAAGGTCACGCCTGTCTCTCTTGGTTAAGTGCCTGCCGAGGCCCCCACACCCTACCATGGCTGTCCTCCAGAATACTGGTCTTTGGAAATGTGCGTGGTTCATAGGAATTATTGTTATTATTATTTATTTTATTTTTTAAAATTATTATTATTGACTCTAAATTTCCCATAGGTATGAGGTATATGAGTGAATGGCGTGTGTGTGCCCTGTGATAGATTGTCCAGGGTGTATTCCTGCCTCTCAACCAGTGCACACTGGGATTGGCTCCAGCACCCTCCGCAATCCTGACGAGGATAAGCGGGTATAGAAAATGGATGGATTATTATTATTATTATTATTATTAGTGGTAGGCTAGCAGTGGTAGTAGTAGTAGCAGCAGTAGTAGTAATAATAATAATAATAATCATGTACATTTCAGTTATTTTTTCACCTTGTTAACACACTGTTTAACTTGCAGATTTGTATACAGCTGAATATCCAATCCAAAAGATTTATTCACTCACTCGTAAACTAACATCTGTGTGTGTGCTTCGGAAATAGGTCAAAACTTTTTCCCAAATATCATTATGACGAAATCTCATTTACAGAGTCGCAATGTGGAGTAGTGATGTAACCCATGTGACTCTCCTCACCCATCAAAGCACCCAGCCATTTAATAAAATATCAGCCAATCATATGGCCATTTGAAACTGTGAGCAACCAGTTACTTTATGTTTTACATCATATCAGCAAATTTAAGTTAAGACAATGTTTGCCTAATATTAAATGCTAACCTGCATGTTTTTGGCAAATTTTTCTGTTTACTTGACATTGCTTTCACTAATGAGTAAACGTTTACAAATGTTAGCGAATGTTATTGCAGTTTACATGCATATAATCATTATATAATGTCTGCTTATTTATTTCAAACGGGTCTGTTGATGGATCATATGCAACCAATGGGAAATATGTCACTTTGTGCCCCTCCATGTGTGTAGTGTAACCCATGTCTCTGCACGTGCGTGAAAGGCTGTCGATTGAACATTCTCTGCCCCTCCATTTTCCAGGTCAGTGGTTCAATTTCAAATTTGAACGGCTGCAAATAAAAGCAATTTCCATGTGGAGGGTGCAGTACATTTCACAGCCTATAAATTTAATCACGCCACTGCTCAACAAAAGCCAGGGACACTACTGTCCAATTGTTAATAGGATGCCTCTGCAATAGAGTGAAAATCTACTATGCCTGTGGTGTCGTACAGCTGGGTTATAGTGCTTTAGTATTTTAGACTCAAGACTTTCATCTTCATTAACAAATTCCGGTCTCCGTTTTGTATTTACGAACTGTTTAATTTCTGTGAATCATAAAGGCATGACTAATGAACCGGGCAGTACCTGATGATTCCAAAAGGCTGACGGACCATTGAGTAAGCAATGGTAGCAATGGTAAAACTCTGTAATTTCCTCCACTGGAGAATTCTGACATTGCACTTTCATCCCTTGTATTGTTATTCCTCATGAACTTGAGTATGTAGCTGTGTGTCTGGAATTGATGTGCAAAGTTGTTTGATAACTTCAACTAGCTTTTGCGTCTCATTGGGAAATCTGCGTATGTCAAACATGGGTCATCTGTATTGGACAGGTGACTATGGAGTAGAGATTTTTGTAACATCATCTTTGTTTATGTGTGTGTCTGTGTGTTTGCTGAATTGTATTTGTGTGCAAGCTCCTATTCTGACAGTGATCTGACCTGTTACTCAGTTTGCCCATTCAGTCTAATAGTCTCGTTTTAGAAACCCATTTCTCAAACCTGTTCTCACATCTAGGGACAAGAACATCCTCTATCCTTATGCATTATTTATTTCCTTAGCAAAAGCCCTGGATGGTTCAAAGACCGTGTTTATCTGATACCCATTTGAACCAAAGGGATTTTTTGCCTGTAGCCACAATAAACTGCAGGGCATTTTTCCTCAACTCAATTTTGCTTTTATTTTTAACTTAGAACTCAAAGGGTAACCTGGAAACAGATTGGTAACACCCACATCAACACCTCTGAATTTTACTCACTAACTGTTTAAACACCTGGGAATTTTATCAACAGCTTTTTGAACAACCTTTTTTTTATCACCAACGCTTTGGCAGCAATAGCATCCCTATGAGATTTACAGTAAACCCGCCGTTCCCTTCCAGGCTCTGGAGCGCAGTTAACCATTGGCTAATCCAGCGATCTCATTGCTGATCCAGTCTGCATTAATTGGAAGAACAGTTTACATCTCCCCTATGTTCCACTGCTACCGTTTATGGAAAAGCGCTGTTAAATGATACCGATACAAATTTTTGAAAATTATGCCTTTATTCTGTCTTTTTAAAACGTTTTATTGCTTGCGGTTGCACGAGAAGAATCCATTTTGCAATGAAACAGGGTAAGTTTCTGAAAGGTGGTACTGAATTCTTGGGCTCTGCTCCCTAATTCAATTCCACCCAGCCTCCGCCAAGTTCCTCTATTTAACTGTGACAAATCTGGATGTCGGGGGACAAGCACACAATGCATTCTCTACAGCTCTCCAGTCAAAGCCTTTTTGCCTTTTTAAAACCCATCTCACAGTCCCAGCCATGGAAACGACAGCTGATCTAATGTGCGTGTAAACAGGAAGTGAGCAGTCGTTTGTGCCTGCACGGGAACTAATCACATAAATTTGATAATGTGGTTAATGTCACCGTCCTTTCATATGCTAAAATGGGCCGTTGTGGCTCGAGGAAAGTAATGAAAGTGTAATTGCTGTTCGACACATTCGAAGAGCCAAAGGAAAAAGAAAAAGCTGCAATGCCTTCATTTATGTTTTCAAATCACACCAAACTCACAAAAGCTTTCAAATGTAAATTTGAATGTTAGGGTGCTGTATTTTAATTTATAAAGCTTGGAGGAAATATGCATTTCCCTTTGAAAAAGAATAGTGTTTGAATTCCTGAGAATTCTTTAATCGGTCGGCACTCTCATTTTCATTTCAGAACATAAAAGACACATTTTCATAGTCCGCGGTACACTTAAATCAGACCAGTGCCCTGATTGAACAACAGGAAGTGAGTAGTTTTTTTTTTTCACCTGGCAATTGATTATACACAGATTAATAGAAAAGAATGGCTATAATTGCATAAGATGTGTTATGAATGCAAATAAGCGCCTCTCCTTAATTTTCTATCTTACTCCAGGTGTTAAGAAATGCCTTTGATCAGATGTGAAGGTCTAACCACGTTCAGTCATCAGTTACACAATGCTTCCTGACAGCCGTAATAGTTGAAAAGATGGCTGGCTTTCTCCTCGCGGCTGGAAAGAAATTGAAGACCTGTAGAAATTATGACAAAAATGAATCAGCTTGTTTCCAGTTATATTCTTAATGTGCAGCTGGATTTTTTGGAAAGATGACTGGAAGCGTGGTTTCATTCTTTGAGAATTATTTGCATCTTTCAGCCGCTTTGCTTTCATTATTTTAAAAAGCGTATTCATTCATGCTAGAAAAGGTTATTGTGCTCAGTAAAAACTGAATACAGGTGTGTGAGGCTAGGAGCCAGCAATAGACAAAGCAGCAGAGATACATGTATTAATTTAGCATAGCACTTTTTAGCAGGGATGTTTGGGATGGTTTCAGCCATGCAGCTTTAATATAAAATATTAAAAATCATCCAATTCTGTGAGTTGTGGACTTATCAAGAAATATTGTTACGTCCATTTGCTGTTCATTCAGTTGATCTTTTCTATGGATGAATAGTTCCTTTTAATACAGTCATTATTATTCATGCACCTTTATTTGTACACCAAATTGAAATGAATCATTTTTAAAACAACAAAGGTAAATTTACAATGAATGCTGTTGAATCAGCACTTCGGCTCAACTTCAAAAATGGTTGTGTCTGATACCAGCTTTTTAATTTATTTTTGCATTCAGAGATCACTTCATACCAAGGGTTTTTTTTTTTTTTTTGAGTAAAAAAAAAAAAAACAAATAAATAAATAACTGTGCTCAGACAACTGAGATGGGGCACAGTCACAAATGTAAACTAATGCAGCAGACAAGATAAAATAAAATAAAAAATATATGTTTTGATGGCTGCTATGATGGTGAACTGTCAAATTTCACAACAAAAAATTTACTTTCTGCACCTTTATAAAATGAATGATTTAAGACAAATAAAAATAATTAGTCCTAGGCTTAAACATTTATCAAAAAGAAAGACATGCTATCTCATTGTAGGCTATTGCATATTAGGACCACATTTTAGGCATCCTCATTCAGGTTCTGTGCAAGGAAGCCATGCACTTTGTAGGGGTTCAGGGGATACCAAACAGATAACTACAGCTACATTTACACTGCAGTTTTTAATGCCGAAATTAAATTTATGATGATGTCTGATAGACATCATTATGGAGAACAGTGAAATTATGATGATGCTATTGTGACAGAATATGGTCATACTGTCACAACAATATCTAAACAGTTGACTCTCAAGAGATTTTTTTTTAATTTTTTGGCAAAAAATCAACAGACTGTTTGCTGCTCTGTTTGGTCTGTTGCTTTTAAATCAACTTCAGTTGACTTTGAAACACAATAGAAATGATTAACCGATTACTTCCTATTTCAAAAGCATGAGATTACTTTCAGAACTCTGTCACTCTTTCCCCTCTCTCCTAGTAGTGCCATCCTGGTGGCTAAATTCAAAGTGGAGCCTACAACATCAAGAAGGGGAGGAGGTGTATGCGGTAGAGAGAGTGCATTTTAGAATATACATATACAGAAGCAGATGGCATTACAGTTGTTCTTCATTCTATAATTGAAAATACACAAGCGACTGCTTTTTAATAGACAACATTTACATACCACAAAACTGAAAAATGGTATGTTTCAAAAACCCATCACTGTGTGGATTTTCATAACTGGTTATGCGATGATCGTGACAGCCCTAGTGCATAGTTTATTCCATTGCAAATGAGATCATTAGGCATAGACTGTATGAAACATACCCATGAAATACTGTATGTATATAAACAAAGCCAAACAACACTTTTACCTTGTGCAATTTAAATCCACCTTCTGTGCGCAACTCAGTGGTGTCAATCCCTCACAAAAAAGTTTAAAAGTACACTTTTCTAATCAGCAAGGTACAGGTAGTGTACTTAAAGTGCACTTTCACTTTATAAACGTAAACTTCTATCATTGTTCAAGATACTTTGTCTACCCATTTAGGATACAAAGTTTAGAAGCAGTTCATAAATTGAATACTTAAAGCATAGTGCCAGGAACTACTATAAGTATACTTAAAATGGTGCTTAGAAATATAGTTTAAAAGTAAATGTGACGTACTTAAATATACTTTAAAAATTCAACTTTTATGTACTACTTTAATAAGGGATACAATACTCTCCAATTACTTTCTCTGGTTGAATACTTTGTTGGACAAGCCATTTCAGATCATAGATTAGATGACATTCCATTATAATCTCTGCTAAATTGGAGCTGAAGATAATTTTCTCTGTCTCTTCTGAGATCATTCCATCTTTTCTTTACATCGGCTCCATCACATTGAACAGCCCCTACAGTGCTGACTTCACATGTGATTGAGATCCCCAAATGAGACCAGTGGCACCATATGGTGGTGGGGAAAGTTGGATCCAAGGGCCCTGACTGGCAGTGGCCCAAATGGAAAAAAGAAACCGGTTTCTTTTTCTGGGGTGGCCTGGTTGGTGGGGCCCAATGTGAGATCTTTTCGTGGGTCCCAAAATCCATAGCAGCACCCCTATCTGAGACCTTTCTGTGATGGTTAAATTTCTCAAAATTAGTCTTGGCACATTCGCATTGCCTCACGTTGCCGAGGTCTCTGTTCACCTGACATTGTTTTCACTTGTTCATGGTTGTGTGGTTACTTTATTTTGCATCAGTGCTTGAGTGAACCGGTTGTTAATGTGGCATGGATAGCATTTGTACTGTAGCACAATCAACAGCATGTTGGTATTTTTTTATGAGTGGATCTACCCTAATGTGTCTAAACCTATTTAAAAAGGCAGCTTAGAGCTACATTAAAATTCAGAGTCAAATGGTTTGTTGGAACTGTCACTGTGTGCCTGCTGAAGGCTGAGCCCCTGAGCATCAGAGCATCTCTGTTTACGCTTTAAAAAATAAATATAGATGATTGCCTTATCCACATTTTTCCCCGGTTGAAAATCCCCAATCGTATACTGCTATATTCATTCATCTCCACAGCCGATGCAGGGGAAGCTGCACTGAAACATGCAATGTTGCCAGCTGCTTCTTTTCACATTACAGCTTGCAAACTAAGACATGAGAAGATGCTACATGTGCAGTTTCAGCAAGGAAACCACCGGTGACCAATTGAGCAGTGGGGGTCACTGCAGATCAAGCAGATGTGGATCCCAGCTTACTGAACCCTCCCTCACCCTGGCCGACGCTGCCATGATTTACGCATCACCCTGAGGGGCTACCAGTCGCAGTGTGTTCTGGCGAGATTAAAATTTAATCCTGGACCACAAGGCCCATCAATTCACTACAAGAGTGCCTTTACAAGATGAACCAGCTGACAATCCCTGCTAACACTTTTTAACCCAGCTAGTTATTTACTTATAAATCTTACCTGTGAGAACATAAATCTTAAACATTGCTCTGTTAATCACAGCCTTCCCTTTTTCCCCACTGCAACCAAGAACAGTACAGCCAAGCTGTGAACCAAAATATTTGGTCCGCTTGGAGCAGCTGACCTCCATGCAGTTCACTGTCATGGAGAAAAATAGACAGTACAAAACTAAAACATCAAGTGAATTTACATTAGTATTTAGTATGTGCTAATTTTTCATGTTTATATGATTTCATTGAAGCTGTTCTGAGAGTTGAATATGGATAAATCTAATGGACATGAAAGAAACGAAAACAACATAGTTTTATTCAAGATCAGTTCTTGGTGAATTAGTATCGTAGGCTACAGCTATAGCTAACAGGCTGTGTTAGAGAGACACTTAATTAATATAAAATATGTAGGCTAACATTTGTGGTAGGTGAGCTGGCACTGAAGTGTGGCACTTGAACTATAATTGAGAAACTTAAGTAGATGGCTACATTTGGGGCTTATGAGATTGCAGTCACATCAGGATACTAAACTAGTCCTAAGCTGTTATGATAGTTGTTAGGTTTCTGCAATCAATGCACAAACCTGGAGAGCAATCTGATCCAATTCAATATTTATTTTTTATTTTTACATTGTGTTCAATCAACAATCAAAATAGCAATAATGTTATTTTCTATCATTATATCCCATGGATCTTAAAAATAGGTACATGGGCAAGTGTTTTGTTGTCTCCCCAGAAAAATGTTTGTCTTGTAAGGCACTGTCCATAAATTCATCCTTCTGTTGATCAATTGGAAAAAGTGCAATTAGAGCCTAGCTTGTCAATCAATACTGTTTCCTTACTATTACTTTCCTCCTTCTATCTATGTGTTTCCTTGCTGATTGTAGGCCTACACTGAAAATATTACACATTTCTGAACGTAAGAGTGTTTGAAGACTTAATGTAGCATTGTCTAAATCTCAGGAACCGTGCACTCATTATAAAGCTCAAGGGACCACTGATACAAAAACTGAGAAACCCTTATTTGCAAATCCTGTTAACCAGCATCTTTTACAGATTATCACATAATAAGATTTGATGAACAGCAGTATAGCGGTATAACTATCAGCATTTTTTATATATCTATAAACTGTCACTGTTAACAATGGTATGGTACGTACATAATTATTGTAAAAGGTATGAAAAATAATAAAGGGAGAAAGTTGTGCTGTAACAACAGTCACTTTGTACTGCTGCATTCTCTAGAGTGAAGTGTCACTGAATTCAGATACTGTAGACACACAAACACCCGTACCCATACGTGCAGTACAGTCATGAATGCCCAAACGCACACGCCCACTCATACACAATGAATGCACACCGACACTGCAGTCAACTGTTGAGTTTCTTAGCATTTCGAAAACTCTGTCTTCCCGTTTTGTGCACTGTGGGGGTCACTATGCACTGGGCTCGAGCCGGGTAAGGCAGGTGGGGTGGGCGATGAAAGCGGGGGAAGGCAGGTGACATGGCAGTCCCCGCACATCCGTTCAAACAGATTTCATTTGGTTTGTTTCTAGATGTAGAAACACACCGCACTGTGTTGTGATTGATCCCGTCTCCCCTCTCTGCAGAGATGTCCGGGACAGGAGCAGAGATCTCCCTGGTGCACTGGAAGCAGCAGTGGCTGGAGAATGGGACACTCTACTTCCATGTGTCCCTGAGCAGCGCCGAGCAGCTGTCTCAGGTGACCCCGCCCCCAGCGCAAGAGCCCGCCCACGTCCTGCACGAGCACGTGCACCTGCTGCACATCTCCGTCATGGTAAGCAAGCAACCACAGCCACTGCGGAGGGGAGAGAGAGGAGTCACAGAACCACACCTACTAAAGGGGCGGGGCTTCCATATCCTGTCAGTCACTAACTTCTAAACCTTTCGATAAATTTATTTCACAATACAATATATTATGATGATATACGATGCTGGAATTTTGTAGACACTCTTATCCCGAGCAGTTTACACATATTGCTTTTCTAAATGTATGCGCACAATACACATATTTAGCTGGATGTTTACAGAAGCAGTTCAGGTTAACTGCCTTGCTCAAGGGTACAACTGGGTGACTCCAGGGGGGAAATCTAACACACATCCTACAAACTCAGTGACAAACCTAGTTCCTTAACCATCACTACACTGCCACCCAAGCTGGCACCAATCAGCGATTCCCTGATCGCACAAGATGGCTGCACTCGTTCTGGGGTTTACGGACCCTCAATCTCCCATTGCGTCTCTCATTTTAATTCTTTCTTATACCTGCTCCCTTTGCTCTTTATTTCCCCCATGTGTTATTTCTTCTTTTTTTGGTACGGCGGGGTGTACGGGTTACTCCGCCTGCTGACCTCACAGCCACACTGGGTCATTTATTCATACTGTTTATTCTAAATATCGTGCACTTTTATGAATCATGGAATCGTTGAGGTATCCTGGAAGCGCTGCACTGTCTAAACACTACTGATGAGCTTCAACTTGGCTACTGTAAATCGACCCGCACGTGCATAGAGAAGAAACAGGTATCAGATTCTGTGTGTCTGTGTGTATATCCAGGCCCCATGTGGCGCAGTTGCTGCTGTGTAGCAATAGTCAGAGAGGTGCTCTGCCAAGGTGGTAATTAAGCACCCTTTATAAAACATCCTGAGATAATGCATTTTCCAAGCATGACACCTGCACAGCGGGTATAAAGTCATGTACATACATTTCACACAGACACACATAAACACGTATGCGCACACACACATGCACATATGCACATGCAAGCCCATGCACACACTTTACTGTATGTATAGACATGTATACTCGCGGATACACAAGTGCCCAAACACAGTTTTACTATTATTCCAATACCGTGTGATTAGATACAAATCAGTAAAGCATTAATGCCATGATACCCCAACATATAAAAACATAACCTGAACCGCTTATCAAATTACAAAAAAAATTATAGTCCACATTTGTCCTCTTCAGCTAGGTGGAAGTTATAATAATGACAAAATGACTTATATTTGTGTTTGAGACAGGAACAAATGGCATAGCAATTGTACATCTCACTTTCAAACATGTATTTATAGTATACGTATCATAGTCGTACTACATATACAGTACGTATACATCAGTGGTGATTTTATTAGGTATACCTGCTCTTTAACACAAATAGCCTCCTCCTCCAAACAGGGAATCCTTTGTCTGCTATAAATGAAGCATGCTGACATGGTGAAGAGTGTATCGTTATTCTTCCACTATCCTGGATGGATCCATCTCGCCTTGTGTCAATGCTGCAGACTGCTGGTGGTGTACTGGTGTGGGAATGGTTTTTTGGCACATATTAAGCCTCTTAATACCATTTCAGCACCAATTGAATGCCACAGCATTCCTAAATATTGTTGCTGATCATGTGCATCCCTTCATGGCCTTACCGTTTCTATAATAATTACCAGCAAGATAATGCACCGTGTCACAAAGCTCACATCATCTCAAGCTGGTTTCACAAACATGACAATGACTTCTGTTGGACTCCACAGCCGCCAGATGTCAATCTAATAGAGCACATTTGGGATTAGGTAGGACAGGAAGTACACAGCATGCATGTGGCCACAACATTTGTAAGAACTGTGTGATGCTATTGAATCAGCATGGGCCAAAATCCCTAGGGAATGTCTCCAGCATTTTGTTGAATCTATACAAAAAATTCAGGCTATCCTTCCCAGTACAAGAGGTGTGCCTAATAAAGTGGCCACTAACTGTTTATATATAGGGGCAGGGGTGAGTGGTAGCAGTTGTGCGTGTAGTTGGGGCCTTTTTGGTGGAAGCTCTCTCCTTTCTGAGTCTGCGCTTGTCTTGTGTAGCACAGCGGAGGTTGTTGTCATAGAGTGCAGCTCCTTTACAGACTATATTTCTCCAGGTCTCCCTGTTGGTTGCTGTGTCCTCCCAGGTGTAAATGTCTATGTGGCACTTTTTGATGTTTGCTTTGATGTTATCCTTGTACCTTTTCTTCTGACCTCCTGAGGCACATCGTCCTACAAGCAGCTGGGAGTATAGGACTTGTTTCGGCAGGCGCAAATCAGGCATACGGATAACATCTGAGCTGGTGATGGGCGATGGTGGCAGTGATGGCGGGGATGTTGGCCTCCTCCAGGATGCTGGTGTTCGTGCGTCTGTCCTCCCAGCTGATCTTAAGGATTTTTCTGAGGCACCTCTGCTGATGTGCCTCTAGTGCCTTCAGGTGCCTGCTGTACGTGGTCCAAGTTTCTGACCCATACGTTAGGGTGGGCAGCACTACCGCTTTGTAGACCAGGATTTTAGTCCCGGCCTGGAGGTTGTGGTTTTCAAAGACCCTAATACCGTATATATATATATATATATATATATATATATATATATATATATATATATATGTATATATACACTGTATATGTGTGTATTTTTGAATTAATCTTTTTGCCATATTTGTGTGCGGGTTTGTGTGTGTGTGGTGGGAAATTATTGATGGTGTCTGCAAGAGAGAGCAGTTGATAAGTAGACATGTTGAGAGAGCATCATTAGCTGTAATGCTGTCTGAGGCTAACTTAACAGGAAATTGTCTGCACTGCCGTCATTCTCATTTTACTCTATGCAAGCGGGGAGACCTTGTTTCTTCACCACTCTCTAAGAGCTACTGTACAGGGGAGCTCACTCTGACTTATGGAAACCTGGCTGAAAGGTAGTACAGCGTGTGATAATGAGCTTAGCACAGTCCTTTTCACTGCTCTTCTTCGGGTTCATCAGCTCTGATTGGACATCCCGTAATTACTCGGCTCCTCCCCCCTCCCCATTGTACTGACATCTGCTTTGGCGCAGCACTGAACAATATTTTAAAAAAAAAACTAGAGGCATCATTTGTTAGCATAGAATTTTTTTTAGCATGTGATTGACAACCTGGACTCACGCCTTGGATTCACTGTAGTTTCACATCCTTTCCACATGAGGCCAATTGTTCTACTGACCATTACAGATCAAATGTTACAGTTTTGAGTCAAAGCCAATCCGTCAAATGGAGTTTGATATATTCAGACTGGGGGGCAGAGGTACATGTATATCATTAGTAAATCTTCAAAACTGCAGAAATCAGCCTGGTTCATTGTCCTTTGCATGGACAGGTAAAATCTCGCCGTAGTGATGTGAAGGGCAGAGAGCATGAGTCCAGGCTGGGCTGAATGCTCTCTAACAGTGTTTGCACTCCTTTGTTCCAGTGTACCCTGATGGTGCCCAACCTGCAGCTTTACTTTTGGGGCCCCACACTCAGTTCATTATCCACTGCCCTGCTTTGCTACCTGGCTATTGTCACTCAGAATGCTGGATGTTAGTGTTGCTGATATTTTGTCATTTATTTATTTCTTTATTTTTTATCTTTGGCGGGGGGGGGGGGGGGGTGGCTTTGAGGTGGGCTCAAGCTGACTCCTCGCTGACAGTCCTGGTGATACGCGGCACCCCCACAGGGTTTATGACTATGTGTTTGGAGCTCACTGACGCTTGCCTAATGGTGTAATTGTCCGTGGCTTCGCTGCTCCCTCTATGTGTAATAGCCGCTCGTTTGGCGCGAGCTGCCTGGAGCACATGGGGAGCTGCTGTCGATAAAAATATCTACACTACTGATTCTGTCTACACGGTGTAGAACTGCTCTGCTCTGATCAAGGTTATTTCTCTCTCTCTCTCTCTCTCTCTCTCTCTCTCTCTCGCTCCCTGTCTGTCTGTCAAATAAATTGAATTGGCTTTGTTGGCATGACACGGAAACAATTGCCAAAATATGTGCTGTCAATATGAACCTTAAAAATTGGCAGCAACACATTGAGCTGTAATTAAAGCGTACCTAGTTAACAAACAAATGACTGTCTGCACCTGAAACTGAAATGCAAATGTTAATTTAAATCATAATTCACATTTAAAGTGCGGTCATTTGCATGACAACAGCAAGGTATTTTTGTGGCAGGGCGCATAAATACTTACAGCAATACAGAACAGTGTACCAACTCCATCCACAACATCACTGGTGCATATGCAGTCAACACAAATGCACAATACTCTTACAAACATTACAGGAATATAGTGACTTCTGCATACATCATCACTGTGAATATAAGAGTATTTTGTTTCTGGATAGAGTGCACATATCAGTGTGTTTCTGAGCTGCTAACAGGAGCTCTATTACAGCAGTGATTTACACACTGCTGCTTTGGAAGGTTCCCAGGTAAGTACATTATTAGATGTGGATTGAATAGATGTTGTATCTCATGTTGCTGGTGTAAGAGAACAGGCCAGTTTGCACTAAAATTACACAGCTGCGGCTCACCATAAAATACCTTTAGGCTGTGGAAAGCAGGAGGGCACCTTTACTGAAGTAGATGAAAATACCCCAACACTGTTAAACAAAAATTTCAGTTTAATATTTTGAGTAAACCGATTGATTTAATTTGAGCAGAACAACTTAATCTGTTCAGATATTTGCTGGTCTTCAACTTTTTTGTTATTCAATTGAGTTATAATGACCATTTTTTACGCAAAGACAGCTCAAATCACTTATTAAAATTACATTTTTCTTTTACGGCGTGCCAAAGGAAAAAGACTAAACAAAACAAAAAGGCGACCATATTGTCCCCTTGCGCTGAAAGCGCTCATGCGAGCTTTCGATTAAAAAAGGGATCGATTGCAGCAGTCGCCCCTGTCAGATCCCTCCGCTTTCTCCTCTGGGACCTGCTGAGGAGGGCGGCCTGTGGAATCATTAACTCCTTTTGCAAACCACTCCGCCACCACAAAAGAGTTCTCATGCCGATTAGAGCGGCCTTTCAAGATGCACGCCACCACAGATGTTTAACAAAACCGCCTGGGCGCGCCTTGAAAAAGCAATTTCCTTCTGTCAGAGCTGGCCGGAATGCTGAATGGAGTAACTGAGAGAGGAGGCGTGTGAGGTGGTGCAGCATATTTTTGCCTGACTGGCGATCATCAGACTGCTGAGAAAGACTCTGTGAAACTGTGAGGATGTGGAAGTTTCGAAAAAGATTTCTTTTTCTGTGCAGTTACTGTAGCGAAGGCATGAAGTGAACATGATTACGGGATCCGGAGTTCATGTGAAGGACAGTGCAGGTACCCGAGCAGCTGACCACACTACAGGGCAGACAGCCAGAGGTTCTTCATGCAGAGAGTTCTAGGACAATCCTTGCTTGTTTGCATATGCACTGCATTACATATATTAACAGCTGCAGTCAGCTGTGCTTGGTTTACCAGATTAAATGGGAAAAAATATAATTGCAGCATTACCAGATCATGTTAGTAAGAAATACTGTATCTATTTTTTTATACCAAAAAAAAAACCTTGTTATACAAGACACATATATTTGCACAAAATGCATTAAAATGCATACCTTTGTAATCAAGCATGACTGAGGAATATCGTAAATTATTTCTTTACGTACATATTTATTTGTGTGTTTGTAGGCAGGATGGTAACTCATTCATCCAGCCACAGAAGTCACCATGTGGTCTTCTCCCCACTGTCAGGGTGGCATCTTCTCATACATGAGAAAGGACTCCTTGCTGCCTGCAGTACCTGGATAATTGCAGCTGGAAAAATACTACACGTGAAGCCTATAACTATCGAATTGGATCTTATTTGATGTGGAAGAGGCTCAGGTGTCAATCACTAAAATATATCTTCAGCATACTAGCTCATCTTCATTTTATTTATTATTTTTTTAATAATTTGATGTGATTTCCGTGTGGCTGCCAGGGTATGAAGTTGTCACACGTCATGTGCCAAGAAACCATATAGTCTTCAAACCCTTGAAGGAAATGACCTGTTCATACCTGCTTCAGAATTGATATTAGTGGTGTGGCAGAAATGTGAAATATAATTGCTGTCACAGGCAGTTTAAAGCCTGAAACTGAAAGCTAGTCAGATTTTCTGTGACTGCACTGCATAAGCAGGATATTTGATTGAAATAATGTAATGCAAAGTAGTGAGATGTGATGTGGGAACACATTTAATGTTGACCAATGTTTTTTTATTTTTTTTTCAAAATTATACATACAGTGCATGGTACTGACTGCCAATTGATCAGAAGAGCTATGGTAGAAATAAGATATTAATATGATTTTAGCGCTTGTCAGTCAAGATTTGTGTCTATAAGTAATCAAGGGGAAAAATAAAGAAACTGAGAAACCTAGCCAGTTCAGTAAATTTTCAAACTGAGCAAATGTAATTGGCCTGTCATATCACTGCTTAGCTAGCTAATAATTTATTGTCATTCTTAATACCCAGCAAACTAAGAAATGGTTCAATCTATATGCACCACTTAAATACTTGCAGATTAAATGTAAAGAAATACACATTTCACAAAACTTTTTATATTTCATTTGAGTATGTCAAATGAAATGTTAGTTCTAGGTTTAATATACAGGAAAACTGTCATCTTAACAAATGCTGTTTTAGATTTATTTATTATTATCATGTTTTTGCTCTACCTCCCATCAGCCTCTTAGTTTCTGTGGGTCTTGCCCTTTTTCAAATTTTCAAAGCCACTGAGAGACTTTGATAAAGTATTTCACCTCAGTGCAGTCTGGAGTTTAAGCTTGAAAAGAATTAGTTTTGCATTAATGCCTTGCTGTTCTGAGGGTCTCATTCAAGAGAGAAAAATGACTGCCTCTGTATATTTCTCTAATGACCGTGAATGTTTGCATTGCCAGTCTCTGCTCTCAGCTAACTGCCTTCACATCCTCATTCTCTTTAATGTTCTCTGTAATCCTTTTTGTCTGGAAAATTGTTTTGACAAAATCCTGTAGAATAGTTTGCCACAAGTGTTACATGTCAACAGGGTTGGGATGCCCTTTTGAATTAAACAACAATATCCCGAGAGAAAAGAAATATAAGAATGATGAAAATAGGCTGCAAATTGCCAATTCTTTAGGAGACTGTGAAATTGAGTAAAGTGGTGTGGTTAAAGAAAACTCACCACTTAAAATAATTTTGATTAATGCATTATCACCCATTAATTAGCCTTTAATTGCTTGGTAAGTGTCCTTATCCCAGACAACTTGCATAGCTTATGTTTCATTCTACATGCTATCCTTTCATACATTTGGATATTTACTGACACTATTCAGTTCCAATGCTTTACAAAAGTTTACAACAACTATGCCTCTTCTGGGAATAGAGAATTCAGCCTTTTAGCCTAATTCGAAAATGTTATACTTTATAAAAGACAATGTTCTGTAATCAATAGATTATATTTATACATTATAAGTCATTTATGTAGGTTGCATAAATTTCTGTTGGTTCTGCAAAAGGATTTAATTAGCTTACTTCCGCAACTTCTGCCCATTCGAAATGCCCAGTCCTAGCTCAGGTGCTCTGTTCTCGCCAGTTGAGAATGTTCAGTTCTTGTTGCCATGTCCTCTGTCAATTTTTAGAGGGATCCCACTAGCAAAAACCCAAAATATGCTATTTATTTCTGTTGTCGCTACGTTTTGCATTGCAGTCGGCCAATTGAGTTGCCCTGGCCTTCTGGGGCAATTGTATTAGTTTGAAGAGGTTTGGGAAATCCTGTCTGGGCGCTGCTACAGGTCACATTGGGTCACACTGCAGGACTCGTGGCTGCAGTTGGTGTCAAATTACTGCAGCGCCAAGCCATAGGGCCTGGCCATAGAGCTTTATTTATACTGAGACATACAGAGCCAGGCACAGGGCACACGGTGTTCTGCAGACTAGGGAAAGGACACTTAGGCAGCACGGTCTCTATCTGTATTAAGACATAAATGCTTGCTCGTCAGTTCAGGTGCCATCAGGGGTATCAATAAAATGTGTAATATGCTAACTCAGTGGTACACAAGCATGCTGTATCATAACAGAAGAAAAATGAAACTTTAAATCAATATTACAGATGGCCTAGAACGTGATGTATTACCCCATAACCACAGGGTGGCTTTTTAAAATGCCTCTCTCTGGATCCATCTGTGTGTAATTAAAAAGGCTGACTCCCATGAAAAGCTGGGGAACTAATTGGGTACAGAAATGAGGTTTCATAAAACTGAACAACTTCATACCGAGGGCTCTGTTATTATTATTTTTTATCCCCGTTGCAAACCTCGGATGCACACAGAGCGAAAATATACAAGGATTAATTAGAGGGAAAATATGAAACAGATTTTGTCATTACCTATAAGACTACTTTCTTGTGCTTTGAGTAATGCATTTTCTTATGCTGTTAAATGCTTAATTTGTGATGACACGCAATGTTTTGCTGGGTTTAACGGCTGCTGAATTGCATCTCTTGGAAACTAAACACTGTACTTATTACACATTGGGCCAACATTGTGTAATCAAACACCAAGTATACTTTCCAGAAGTCTCCATACGGCATGTACAATGCCTTTATTAATAAGGAGTAACATCATGAATCATAAATAAAGCAAATATAATTCTTAATGACACAATTAGACATTGCGAATTCCATTTTCAAATGTGACACAAACTATAAAGCCACACTTTAATTGTGGCCCTGATGACAAAAAACCAAGTGGTCAGGCTTATGAATAAATTTTGAACATTTTAAGCTGTCAGTGGTGATGGAGATGAATGATTATACATACTGTAAGACGCATTAGAAATATATGTTGAATACTACTAAACTTCAGTTATATAGTGTTCAGATTTGTGTCTGATCGGTGATAATTATTTTTTTTAAACATCCTTGATAAAGACAGTAGTGATATTCCCTTAAGACCAATAGCTTTGTTGGTGTAATTACTTTCTGGTTCTTGTAAATGTAGTTACACACTTTCCTACACAGAAATGACCTTCAATAGTGCAACATAAAATCAATATAGAATAACATGTTGCAGCACAAATTTTCTGTTTCTGCCACATGCTACAGGCCTCCATGTACGGGGAATATGAATTGTGTTATTTATGACATAAAAATACCCAGTAATTCCCATAAGTTATTTTCATCTCACTGTAAATAATATCTTGTGCAATTTTAGTGACTTAAAAAATGAATAATCTGTTTCATATCAAAAATGATAATTTCATATTACAGTTCATATATGTTGCTAAATGAGCAGAATGCATCAATGGATTGTTTAAAGCAATGAATATACGCAGATATTTTTGCAGTTTTTCAAACAATTACTGTGTATGGAAGGTTCAGAATATAGGAATGCGGCAAATTTCAAAACAGAATTTTGTTGCTGTTCATGCTCAGACTCTCCTTAAACTCCCCTATCACTGTAAGGCCTTCTAATTTATCACAACTCATCCTTTAACACTGTGGTTTTCAACCCTGGTCCAGGAGTACCCCTGTGTATGCTGACCTTATTGCAATTCCTGAGGCATTAGCAGTTGTTAATTGTTTTTAATTAGAGACTTTTGAGGTCTAATGAGAGCTGATTACTCTCTCAATGACACTTATCAGAAAGACATTCATGTTTAAAAGAATTAATATTCCATATTAATGTAAGGACATTCAGCCAGTCAGGTCAATTTTTAGACACCTAATCCTTTCACTTTCTGTTATGTGCCGTGGTGAATGATTGATTTTGGAAGAGATTACATTTTTGCATTAATTAAATAATTGATAGACCTACATCTGAAATCAGTGAAGTCTTAAATGCTGTATGTGTACACCTGGTCATTGATACTAAACCATACATGGAAAATGAAGAGTTCAAGGTAGCGTCCTCAAGGTCAGCCCAAGCCCAACGGCCAAGAATTTATTATAGTTGATTTGGGTCAGATCGGGCATGGGCCAAACAGTAAAAAAAAAAAAAAAAAAATCTGTCTATCTGTGTATTTACCTCGCATTTTTACATGTGAGCACTGTCCATTGTGCTGATCTCAGGAGGAAAAAGGACAGTCAGAAGTCCATTCGTTATTCCTGGTCAGGGTCATGGGGGTGGGGGTGGGTGCTGGAGCCTATCCCAGCATGCATTGGACAAGAGGCAGGAATACACCCTGACAGTTTTCCAGTCCGTCGGAGAGCGCACACACCATTCACTCACTCGCACACACCTATGAGCAATTTAGACTCTCCAGTTAGCCTAAGCTACCATGTCAGTGGAAAGAGTACCTGGAGGAAACCCACACAGACATAGGGAGAACATGCAACCTCCACAGAGGCTGGGCTTCAAACCAAGGACCTTCTTATTGTGCGGCAACAGTGCTACTCACTGGTTGTTAATGATATTTAGCCGTCCACCCATTATCTATACCCGCTTATTCCTGGTCAGGGTCGAGAGGCAGGAATACACCCTGGATAGGTCACCAATCTGTTGCAGGGCACACACACCATTCACTCACCATTCCCTCACACACTGATACCTATGGGCAATTTAGAGTCTCCAATTAGCATATCTGCATGTCTTTGGACTGTGGGAGGAAACTGGATTACCCAGATAAAAACCCACGCGAACACGGGGAGAACATGCAAACTCCACACAGAAAGGCCCAAGTATCATGTGCTGTGTGATGAATAATGATAGGCCAATAATAACCACATGAATCCAAAGATTAACAAGAATAATCAAACAACACAACATTAAACAAGTTTAATCCTGTTTAAATGAAAAACATCTTTAAAATGTTATTGCCTACATCATGACTTTAATCAACTTTAATTACATTAGTAAATGTAAAATCTAATTTCTTGCTTTTGGCAAAATTGGTTTACTGTGGCTGAAACTGCTAAAAGCAAAAGCGATCAGTTTTAACAATAACAAAACATATAAATGATGATATAATACATGCGGATGTTCTAATATAATGCATTTTGTTTCACTGAGTGCATCCTTGAGAGTTTTTGATCATGGGCCAAAAGCCCATGTTTTACTCAATCTGGCTCCTGCTCTCCTCTTCCTCCTCATTGCTCTATGTGTGTACACACAGTCTGTGCCTATGCAAGTTGCACACCTGTTTTCCGGCAATCGCGGACTCACGTTTTTTTTCGAGTTGGGTCGGGTTCAGGCGTAGTCAAATACATGTGATCTCGGGCCAGGCCGAGCTCGGGCTTCAGCTCACTTGAGTCTCGTCGGGTTGGGCTTGAATTTTTTGAAGACAAAGAAAATGGTAATGAGCCAAACCAACATTGTGTTAAGTCTGTTTAAAGAACACACTTTCAATCACCTTAATTAAACACGAGATTAGCTGGAACAAAAACCAGCATACACAGGGGTACTCCAGGACCAGGCTTAAAAACTACTGCTGTAATATAACCTACTTTTAATTATAGTGAGAAAGCATTGGTGGTGTGGAGGATTCAGCTTGAAAGTGTAAAATGTCTTATCTTACATCTTATGTCTTATATATGTCTTAACTCCCTGTGCTGCAGTGCACCCATTGCAGATGGCGAAACTGGGGTCATTTCCCACAATTTAGCACCTTTTGAGGGCTCTGCAGAAAATAAGAGCACTCTGCTTGGAGCTCGGAATGCTTGGCGAGCGTGACAGCGTCTCCCGTGGCTTCCCTCCCAACGGAATGGCCCCTCGTTGGAGCGGCGCCCCTCAACAGTGGGTCGACACTCTGGACAATAATTAAATTAAGGAGGCTGTTGATTTATGTGCCTGGAAGTGTGGGTCAGTAAGGAGAGGGCCGACCACTCTCCGACCATCTGCCCGTGGCCACCCAGATGCCGGAAGTGAGGAACCCCGACAATTAATTAGTTTGTTCCAGCCGTGGTGGAAACGATGAGGCTGTGCCTGGGCGCAAACGTCTTCATGATCATCACGTAAAAACTTGTGGCCGCCGTCCTTTGTGTCACAGTGCCTTCGTTTTTTCTGTAGAGGCAGAGAGAGAGTGAAGATTTTAGGTCATAGGTAGAAAGGATGTGGAAGGCAGAGGAGACTACGAGAAGATGTAGTGGGGTGGTAGTGTGGAGTAGTCAGGTGATGAAGTATCTGGGGTAGTGAGTTAACCATGAATTAGTATGGTTCCAGTGTGAAGTAGTGAGGTCGCAGTGTGGAATAGTGAGTTTGAGTAGTGAATTGGCAGTGTGGAGTAGTGAGTTTGAGTAGTGAGGATGCAGTGTGGAGTCATGAGTTTGAGTAGTGAAGTAGCAGTGTGGAGTAGTGTGTTTGAGTAGTGAGGCAGCAGTGTGAAGTCGTGAGTTTTAGTAGCGAGGCAGCAGTGTGGAGTAGTGTGTTTGAGTAGTGAGGCAGAAGTGTGGAGTCATGAGTTTGAGTAGTGAGGTATCAGTGTGTAGTAGTGTGTTTGAGTAGTGAGGCAGCAGTGTGGAGTAGTGTGTTTGAGTAGTGAGGTAGCAGTGTGCAGCTTTGTGAAGAAGTGCTGTGAGGTGGCAGTTTGGAGTTTCCTTTTTCTATGCTAATTTTATTTTCTGAGTCTGGAAGATAAATACAAAGAGAGGCTGGCAGTGGTTGATTACAAAGAGATTTATCCATCTGAGACCAGCCCAAGTGTAACAAAAGTGTAACAAAAGTAATGAGACAGAATTCAGATGCGGCACTTATGCCACGAGCCAGAAAACATAGATTTTCAATAGTCTTCTATTCTATTATTTTTCAGCCTTGGAATACCAATAAGTCATGTTTTGGGAGCAGGATTTAAAACTTTGTGGACATCAGACAGCATATTGCTCAAACAGCAATACACCTCAAATACATATTTTGGGGTCGTTTTGAGTTGACCACAGTACCAATGGGAGAAAAAGGCTTCATAAAAACATCAGCTTGTGACACCACAATGCAAACGTTATTTATTTATTTTGTGGAAGGCTCCTTTAAGAAGGGTACAATGCCTGAGCTTTCCCTTTCTTTGTCTTCTATTTACATTGAGGTGTATTTATTTCCCAGGGTCTTTTTCAGAGTCTCACATCCAAAACAGTAAGCATCCACTGCAGGCCCACAATTGCACAAGTGAATGTAGAGCCAGCAAACAAGCTGCAAGACATCCTTTGATCTGACATCTCAAAAGAAAAAAATGGTCATAATCAATATGTGTGTGGCCCAGGATGCATTCTGGGAGACGTAAACAAAAAAAAATGCAAGGTGAATTTGCACTTTATTGACTGCAGGATAGGGTGATTTTTTATGGAGAAATGGCTTGTGTCCACATCAGTGGGGAGTTGGGGCATGGAAATGGCAGCTGAATGTGGCAGATAGAGCTCCTGCAATCCACAGAGAATATAACAGTTCTTTATTGTGTGTTTGTTTAATATCTGATAATGCGGGAATCCAGGGTTGAGAATTGAGCACAGTAGTGGAACTGAGTCTTATTTGTTTTTCAGTTGGAATATAGAAGGAATATTAATGTGATGCCGCCCACCCCCCCCCCCCCCCCCCCCCCCCCCCCCCCCACCCCCACACACACACACTCACACACACATACACAGAATGCTTTGAACAAAGCACATGCACACATATACATACAAACTGTGCACAAACACTGACACATGAAGCTTCAGCAAAGCATCATGGCCTTTCAGCTATTTTAGAATTCTGAATTTGAAATTAATCATGATGTTTGGCTTTTTTTCCTTCCTCAGAGAAGCAGATATTAACATCTTTAATGAAGCAAGATAAGTGGATAATTTCTTTGTACAAGTCTTATTAAAGTAGAATAACTCCATAGGATTTATCCCCTAAAATTGAATGGCTTCTTCTGCAGAGCCTTGGCTTTGTTTAAGGTTGTTTAAGTTTAAGGTTGTTTCTGTCTTATGTTATCTTGGTAGCTCCGGTTTCTGTTGTTATGGCATCATCACTGTTGCATGGGAACCAAGGAGTAGTACGGTTACCTGCAAACCTTGTGATGAATGAACTGACATCTGCCATAAAGAAAACCAGATGATATCTGCAGTAGACAGGCTCATAGTAATACAAAAAACACTACTTGTTTGCAAACACAAACGAGGTCACTTTCATTTTTCTATCTGATGAAAATTCTAAGAAAGCATTTTTGAAATAAAATTTGGAGTAGTAAAAAAAAAAAAACAGCATAGCTACCTTGCCAGCTGCCTGGTTGGTGTTCTCCATGGAACTGACAAGCCTTACCATAGCATTACTGAACTTATCCAAACCGGAAGCTGCTCGCCATTAACAGAGGTTGCGGTCGGGGGGGGGGGGGGGGGGGCAGCAGGAGTACAGCGTGCACCACACAGATGCTGATGGGGCTGTGTAGCGGAGGATAACCTCTTTGTAGGTTTTGTTCGCGGTGACAAAAACTTTTGCACTTTACACTGTTAGAGAGCAGCTGCTCGCTTTGTACTTTGCTGCTTTTCGATCAATGGCTCTATCGTGTTCTCACTCCGTCAAAGGAGTAGAATTGGCCTCCCTCTGCATCTGCACGTGCCCTTGAACACAAAGACTCCCCTCTCCTGAGGGGAGAGGTCCCAGCCCCAGGAAGAGAACATTACAATTAGAATGCATTTATTACTCCCGAGATATAGCGAGACATTGTCCTCAAGACAAGGTGCTACCAAAAAGGCATTCTAAGGACAGCTTGTAGGACTGAAACACAATCGCTTATTTCATGTTTTTATATTTTTGCGTTTTGTTTAATGTTTAAACTTAATAGTTTTTTAATCCTTTCTAAGACAATGTTGCACCTTTCTTTTATGCATGAAAAGTCATTAATAATGATATATTTTTGCACATTTCCTTTTTTAACTGTCATTTCACACTTTTCCTGATTATGGCTTTCAGAAGTAGCAGAACTGAAAAAACTGAAAAAAAAAATCACTTCTGTAATTTTTCTGTAATCTGGATTTTTTTTTTACCTGTCAATTGCTTTGTCTCTGTCCACATCACTTTTCCACCATCCACCTCTCTTGCTGAAAGTGTTTTGTTTTTGTTTTTTCCCCAGCGGCACTTTTTTCTGTTCTTGCTCTTTTTTCTTGAAGCAAATTGAAAATGTTAAAAGTGCGGATCTCCATGGAGAGCTCTCCAAAGAACAAAGCAACAGGGATGTTTATCAAGACAAATACAACTTATCTGTCAGCACAGTGAGCTGGGAACTTTGTGAGATAGGGGAAAGGCAGGCAGGCTTCTCTCTGGGGTTTAATCTGACCGTCGCCTAGATCCCTTCTCTGTCTGATGGGTGCTCCCCTCCAAAAACCCAGGGACATGTCCCCCACATGCATTCGCCTTTTTGGGAAATCAGTTCAACTTTTCCACTTAATTTGTGTGTATGTCTGTGTGTGTGTGTGTGTGTAAGAGATTTGATATAGTATAAATGATACTTCCCAATAAGGAGTGTTTGCTTGCAGATGATGGACCACATTGCTTGGTTCTGATTCTACAGCCCATTCAGTACTGGGTCACACCTTTACCACACAGTGCTCTATAAGCCAGGGCAGTGATACCATGAGTCCCTATACACACACATGCTGTTACACCAAGGAGAGAAATGCTGACTCGTATTTTCCTGTTACCTGTAAGGTGCTACACCATCAGTCTGTGACTGAAGTAGAATCCACACCGGTTCTGTAAATAGATCTTTTTCAGCTGAGTTACTTTAAAGTCACAGGCCATGAAAGCAGCTTTCTCGGGGCTCTGAGTTTTGTCTTAGAAATGCAGATGTCTCTACACTGTTATCTATTTATGTAGGATTACTAAACATCTTACTTAAAATCTTCATATCAGAATAAAGCAATGCACTCATCTTCATCATCGTCATCATCAATACCATCATCACCGTCCTCATGCTAACCATCATCAGTGCCAAAGCCATTACGTTCATGCTCACTTTTCTAGCTGTTTATTGTCTTGAATTTGAGTAGTGTGAGAACTTTGCCTGAACGTGCATTTATTTTTTCATTGTTTTTATGATTTGGTGCACATGTGCTTATCTGTGCTTTTTTACCTGAATAATAATAATCAGTTATGGTTGTGTATTGCGTGGATCTCAAAACAGGGTAGCTGACACACCCATACCTGATATCCGCCATGAGGCAGGTGGAGGTTGATGCTTGAACATGTTGTATATTATGCAATATTTATATTTGCATGTATTTAAGTATGCATGTATTCATTTTTTTTTAAATTATTCTATTGTAATTACTGCTAGTGTACATCTCCTTCTTGTTCAAATTCATTAGGCAAATAACTTTTGAACTAGTGTGAAAATGTAAGTAAAGTACGAAAGTTTGAAGTAATGTGAAACGTATATTAAAATGCCCTGTTCTGGGAGTGGGTCCTTCTCCTCATGAGAGGATTTTCTTTCTTTGGTTGATCTATAGTTGTATTAAGATTTAATGTGTGAACTCTTTTTGCATTACCCCTACGGCTTACCATCAGTTTCTACCGAAACCTTTAAAAATAACATGGCCACGTAAGCACTCTTTCCAAACCTAGAGAGGCGTGTCCAATCGTCTACAAAATTTTCAGTGAGCCCGTGAGCGCGTGCTGGCGTGGGCCACGAAACAGACGGAATTAGACCGGTGCCGCTGCTCTAATGGGAAAAATGCTGCTTCTGCATTTCACGCCCCCTCTGTGTCAGCCCTCTAATTTCGCATGATAAATCGAAGCACACGTAGGTCCGGGCAAACTCTTTTTACACCAACTTTTCCCCGTGAGTGCCGCAAATTGAATATCACATTGAGGAAGGTGACAGCAAAATGCCCTTACTTGTCAGAATCGCTGCGTTGTCACTGTCCTTGCACAATTTTTCATTCTTGGTCGATTAAAAAAAAAAAAAAACATGGTTTAGTCACGCCACGAAACATTAGATAATAATCCGTAAGACTTCCTTTGCTAATTATCTGACGTATCTGATCACTGTTTTATTATTCATTATTTTAGACTGTGTATGTAATATGGATTTATGTGATCAATATTGGTATTATGATACTGGGATATTTAAAAGTTTTTAAAAATTTTGCATATTCTTGGGGACTGGGGAGTTGCCAACTTGTAACTCCATTTATTTGAACTCACTTCACATTTTACTGACAGGCTTAGCCATTTTCTTTATTTGTAATGAAGCATTGTTATCGCAGTGGTTCAGTGTGCGGGATTACAGCATGAAGAAGGTCCTTCCACGCAGTGCCCTGCAAATGTGTGACAAAACGCTCGCATGAAAAGCCATTTTCCCCCATTTTCCTTTCCCATGGTTCACTTTCAAAATAAAATGAAAGAATTTTTTTTTTAAAAGCTTGGAAGTACAGTATCGTTCTGTCAAAATACAAGGCAGGCTCGTCAACAAAAGCAATCCATAAACAGGAAACGGTGGGAAGGGGAGCGGGTGGAAAGGTCGGGCCTTATTGATCCGCATAGCAGTACAGTGCGGGGGATACACACACTCCAGCGCAGGGGCCTGTCAGCTAACGCTGAAAGCAGGCTCTGTTCTCCAGAGCCCAGAGGTAACAGACAAAGGGCAGCCCCCTCTGCTTTGGGCAACAGCCTTTCCATTCCCACCACCCAGCAGTATTTATTTATATATTTATTTAATTCTACTGAAACAGCGGAGGTTACATTTCACCTTTCGTCCACGGTGGCGTGCTGGGTGCGGGGTGTGTGCATGGGACCGTGGTTGACCCTGGTTAACTGGACAGATCGTTTTGTGTGTTTTTACCAGGCCATAGGATGGTATTTTTGGCCTTACTGAGCATTACGGTAGTGCAGAGGGGTGACATCTAGGGTCCTACTATTTATTTACATTTTTTTTGTTATTTTGCAGACTTATTTACAACATCTGCAAAACATGTCAATCCATGTTTATAGTGGTTATTTGTATTCAGCTACGATGACGCTTTGGTATGCCCTTGTGTGTTAGGTAAGTCAAACTACTGAAGCTGGCAGGTGCTGATGGGAATTGGGAAGTCCAGTGTGTATTTCACTGTGGCTCACTGCCTCTGTGGTCCACCTTCCCTTGAGCTGCAGGGTGATCGTCTGTAGCGTGTTCCATTTAGTGAGCTGAACTCAGCTGTCTCTGTCTGGGATGAGCACCTGTGGAGCAGGGCCAATAACACGGCAGCCTGACCGCTCTCTGTAACTGCTTGCTTCTACATCACAGACTGACCACTATCTGTACCTGCCTGCTTCTACATCACAGACTGACCACTCTGTGTAACTGCCTGCTTCTACATCACACAGACTGACCACTCTCTGTACCTGCCTGCATCCACATCACACAGACTGACCACTCTCTGTACCTGCCTGCATTTACATCACAAAGACTGACCACTCTCTGTACCTGCCTGCATTTACATCACACAGACTGACCACTCTCTGTACCTGCCTGCATCTACATCATACAGACGGACCACTTTCCATACCTGTTTATATCACAAAGACTGACCACTCTCTGTACCTGCCTGCATCTACATCACACATACTGACCACTCTCAATATCTGGCTGCATCACATGGACAGACTGGTCACTCAGAGAGAGACAATGTGTGAGAGAAAAGGAAAATGAGTAAGCATATGTGTGCACATGCACAACTGTGCGTGCGTGTGTGTGTATGTGTGAATCTTTTGTGAGGTGCGCTGGCAGAGACAGCAGTTTTCCTGCAAATCTGTCTCTTTGTTTTAAGCCCTAGTGAAAGGCTGCTAATTATTTCTTTCTGGAGTGCATATATGCATATGGTGTACGGGTCTATTTTAAGATGCTTTCAGCTTCAATGACATTCCTAGTTATGTTTTTGAAAGCCATTTTTTAGGAGGTTATGTAATGACATCCATCCGTCTGTCTGTCCGTCCGTCCGTCTGTCCGTACATACGTAACGGATATGGCCAAATTACCATGAAATTTGTTGTGTACATTCATGTTCCCAAGAGGAAGAAGCCTATTGATTCTGGTGACTGCATGACCTTTGTTTTAGTGCCACCATCAGGTCTCACCTCCATTTTGTGATTGACTTATCTTGAAAAGTAATGGCCAGATTGCCATTAAATAAGCTGTGCACATGCATGCTCCCAAACAGAAGATACTGATTTTGGTGCCCCATGACCAGTGCCAACATCTGACCAAACATATCTCGAAAAGTAATGACTGGATTTCTGAGAAATCTGCTGTCCACATTCGTGCAAGTAAAGATTGTTGTGCCTTAGCAGAGGTCTGCACTATCCAGATGCATTCTTTCTAGTTTATGTATTTTATGTATTTTTTATGTTTTTTTGCTATTTTTAAGCCATTTTTGTTTTGTATTTTTGCATTAAATGTTTACTTTAAAAAAAAAAAAATCCACTATATGCAGCTCATGTAGCTGTGAAGCCAACATGTCATGTATGTATATCTAGAAATATAGTCTAGTCTGCCATATTCATGATTTGTCCATGCTTCTAACCTCAGGTGACTTGTTTAGCAAGCTAGCCAATGCGTGCAGATTTATCCTTTCTGAATCAGTCAATGAGTGCCGCCTGGGGAGGGGCCGGAAGCAGGCCGCATGCATTGCAGCATACATCTCTCCAACCTCTTCCTTCCTCAACAATTAATGTGCAATATTTCATCTTTTGTCATATTTTAATCTCCACCAATGCTCCGTTCACGGGTTCATTTCCCTCTACCCCCACAAACCCTCCTCCCCCCACATTATTTCCGCCTGATTTGCAGCTTGGAAGCACAGACAGAGCTGACAGATAAGAGCCCTGGCGCAGATTAAAATGCAACAGAGATGTCGCTGAGTAGGCATCGATCATCCCGCCCATCGGATGCGAAACGCTCCTTGCGTGCTCGGGGCTGGGGGGAGGGGCCGCCTTTGGATCGCCGCCCGCCGTCACTCCGGGCTCCCACAGGAAGTAGAAAAGGAAGGCGCATGCACCTGACGGCAACGACTGAATGGACAAGTCGATGCATTAATGAGCGTCCCTCTGTGAAAGGGCCCCCCTTTGAACTGCTGTACGGTTTGAGCAGCTTGAAGTTCAGTTTGAAGAATGATCTGCAGGAGCACACAAGAGGAAAAATATATCCAGTAGATATCTACTGGCTGATATTGGCATAGGACAGGCAGATAGATTGGCATATGGAAAACACTTTCTTCAGGCTCAGAAAAAGGGCAGCCGAGAGTCTCAGTAAAAATAATAATCAGATCACTTATAATTTAGCAAATTCCATTGTATTTTTTGGTCAGGTCCACATTTTTTTCTTTACAAGTTGGGGTACAAACAAACATAGTACTTTACATATTTGGCTGGTTAACCTTTCCCCATCTACTTTTAAACAAGAGATAATTTCAGGGGGACATTTATATGGAATTTTGTCTTTCCACATTTCATGTTGCAAATATAAGTTCCGCCTCAAAGCAGGATTTTCTATACTTGCATAAAATAATCTTTTGTAGATGGAGCTTTATTATGCTTTGAATTTACTTTATAGTGGAAATGGTTTACATACATAGCTAATAATCAAATACACTGTACTTATTTTTGCTAATCTTCTTGTGTCATCATAGAAATCCCCATTTTCAGTTGGCTTTATAAATTAGCTTGCCAGTCTCTGCTAAATAGATTAGTAAGTTACTGAAAGCATCAGCGACTGGAAGGCTAGCATTAGCAAGCGTTTAACTGACTTTCCTGCCGAGCATAGTTAATATGGATAATCAGGACATCAGACATCAACCACCTCTTCAGACTACATCTTACTTCCTCCTCCTCGCCCCCCTCTAGCTCTTTTACCTCTGCCAAAGACATGGTTAGGTATAACTTTTTCCAGTGATACTTTGTTTCCTGTGGTTCTTTGCTTTTGTTCATTTAATGAAATTGAATGCTCATTGGGGCAGTTTTGTTCTTGTTTATATTACTGAAATTCATGATCGACAGAAGTCGACAAGTCGTCAACTGAGTGCACTTTTTGAATTGACTGCCTCTCGTGGGACTACACTAAAAATACAGCACTTCGATCTCTGACTGTTACACAAGTGTTTGAGCTGTAAGTCGCTCTGGTGAAGAGCATCTGCTGAATGCCAGTAAATCTGGACAAATCTGTTTTCAACTTACAAAAATGCCACGTTACTTATGCATACAAAGCACTGTCTATAAGTCATTAATTCATACTTGCAAAATATAGACCTGCCATTAAAAATATTGATATCAAAATGAGGCCCATGTAGAAAACTGATGTTTACTATCAATAGATTTTGTGTGGTAATGCAAAAAGTGTTACAGCTGTACCTTTTTTTACTTTTCCTAAACATATGCATTGCACACTGTGATATGGTGAATAATGTCCTCCTCAGACGTGACACATACTGGGTTCGCCATTTAAATACTCTTACTCATAGGCTTAACATGGAGTTCAATATAAAACCATATCTCTGACCGTTCTGTATATGTATGACTACTGTGACTTTGTCAATTGTCATTGTTTTTGTGTGTATATTATTCTGTAACTTACCTGCCTTGTTCTTTATTTATTTAATTAGCCTTGTGGAGGTCACACAAGGTTTCTTACATTCTTATTCTCAATGTTTATATTCCGGTACTTATTTGAGAGGCGCTACCGATAGAGGAGACAGCCTATGGCCTGGTTGTACGTAGGACCTTTTGTACTGTAAGCACTTATAGTCTTCTGGACTTTTCAAATGGGCAAATGAACAACAACAAATATTTCTCTGATTAGGGCTCGGTGCTTTATTAACCCCTTAGCGCATATGCCAAATCTGGCCAATCCTTGCCCATTTAGAGGGCACCTATTTAAAGCTTTACAACTCCAGATGTGAGCATCACAGAGACTTGAAAAATGGCTTCATTGAAGCAAGACATTTGTACCATTTAGTTTATATTCATAATTTAGGAAGAAATAAAGTGCCACAAAGGAAATTGGTCAGGCAATGAAATGAAATCTATCCAAAATATTTAAATTACGCATTGCTGTAAATCACAACATATTCACGTATTTCACTACAAATCAACTGTTTTAACTTAATAAACTCACTGTTGCATAATTTTCAAGTGAGAATTACAAGCCTTCCATCAGTACAGTGGTCTAAAATATCTAGGGGTCCAGAAACATATCCAAAATCTCTCCGAAAATGAATAAAATGCTTTTTATTCATTATAAAGCATATCAATGAGCCCCTTATGAAGGTTTACGATGAAACATTGACATCAGATTAAAAAATAATGCAAAAACAAATGTGTAATCATTAACTCTTGTATGAATTTCTGTACTCTACAGTATGTAATGTTTTCTTGTATGAGGATGGGACGACATGAAAACAATGTTCAACCATCCACCACGTTTTGGCAATGTTCCAGTTGAGGTCACATCCAGTGCATTAAACACAAACTACTTAGCAAAACAATGAACGCTTACGTTACAGTGTGAAATATCCTTATTCTAAAATACCACTAATCTATTTAAAGACACTCAATTTCAAAAATAACATATATAAAGTGAGGAAGAATTTTTAGATGTTATAAATGACCTTTTTTGGCGCAGTGTGTCAATCAGCCCACCAGAGGGAAATCAGTTCTGGATCTATTGCTATGTAATGATCCGGACAGAATTTGTAGCATAGATGTAATTGAGCCTCTTGGAACTAGCGATCATTCTGCAGTTAGATTTGATGTATTATGACAAATTAACAAGGCCTCTTCTATGGCCAGAATTTTTCATTTTAGACGAGTCAATTTCAACAAGATGCGATAAAATTTAAGTAATATTGACCGGGTGAAACTTCTTAACTACAAGACTGTGCAAGGAATCCAAGGAAGTTATATTTATCTTATACAATACATTTATTAGACCAAACTTGTAGTATTGTGTGCAGTTCTGGGGACCATACTACAAGAAAGATAATTATAGAGGCTCTGGAAAAAGTTTGAAGAAGAGCAACAAAATTGATTACTGGTAGGAAAGATAAAAGCTATGAGGAAAGACTTAAGATGCTTAATCTCTTCAAGCTTTGTAAAAGGAGACTCAGGGGTGATTTTATTGAGGCTTGTAAATTCATAGGGGATCAACAAAGTGAACTACTAGAGATTCTTCGGTTGATTCTGTTAGTAGAACAAGGGGACATAAATGGAAATTAACAAAAGGTAGATTCCATACAGACATTAGGAAGAATTTTTTCACACAGAGAGTAGTCAATGTGTGGAATAGCTTGCTGTGTTATGTTATGTTATAACTGAAATATGTTCAGCAGTAACACTTACATTTGGACGATGAAATCTTATCTGTGTTCAGTAGATAGAGACAGTGACAGAATGAATGCTGTCGCTCCCCAGTTCTAACTTAGCCCAGAAAACAGTATATCAGCTAGGTCTATCAGCAAACATATGCCTCAGCCATGCTCATAATTTCTCAAGAATAATAGTATTTTCCAAGAAATTATGAAAGTCATTGATAAAATTTCGCCAGGTGCAGTGTCTTCTACTGCTACCACAGAATGAATGCATAATGCAGCGATAATGAGACAAAACTTTTGATTACGCTGGGCTATAAAACGCTATTCCAAAAGTAAAATAAATTTAAAAAAAACATTATACATTGTTAGAAAGCTTATTCTGTCACCTATTGGATCGATTAACTGTCGATCAAGCCAGATTGTACTATAAAGGACGACAACACTGAAAGCAACATGTGGTATTACGCACAGCTATTTTGGAAGTAAATGAGTGTATATTTCACAAACAGATTATCCAAGACAATATATGACCACTCCATCTCGAAAGGGACATCTCTCCGAGTAAAAACCAATGGTATGGTTGTGTATTTATTCAATATTTAGTCCCAGATATTGACTGTAGAATGACATGGTATAATTTTTGAAAACTGTGTCTTGTTTATATCTTTATTCAGTGAGCAGCGTTTTAACTGCTGTATTGGCTTATTTTAGGGCTATTTTTGGGTATCTTGTTGCTATAACAGAATATGATTTTCAAGTGGTGAAAGAATATTTTAATTAATGCCCACAATATCAGCTATGCTGCGGGCCTTGCGCGTGCAGTGTTTGGTGTAAATGTCTTGAATAGAAGGGAGAGGGACCCCAATGATCCTTTCAGCTGTCCTCACTATCCGCTGCAGGGACTTGCGGTCTGAGACGCTGCAGTTCCCATACCAGGTAGTGAAACAGCTGGAGCACTATACCAAGTTTGCGAATTGGTAGCCAAGGTTAAGTTTCTTTGTTCAAGTTTCAACACCTCTTTTCACTCTGCACCTTATGTATTTGGCTGGTGCAGGTGCATTTCTTCATACATTACCTATTATACAAGTTAGCTTACAAGCCGACCAAAGAAGGCAACTGCAAAGTTTTTAAAAAGCGTGTGCACTTCCTTGTATTATATGTCAATTTTGCGTGCATATCTAAGTATCGTGCAAGCAATTGGCTATTTTCAAGGAGTAATATTGTCACAGGCAGATGTGGCTAAATCGGGAGAAAAATTTATTATTTTCTTTCTCTCTCTCTCTCTCTCTCTCTCTCTCTTTCTCTCTCTCTCTCTCTCACACACACACACACACACACATGGTTTCATCATAGCCTGCAATCGGCGGCCATCATGACTCTGGAGGTGATCTAGCCATCACCCGGACTCTGTGACGCACCGACATGGCGGCTTAATCAGCACTGGGTCGTGGCTGACAGCAGCAGGCAGCAGAGCAGCATGAGCGTTAGCGCTGCTTCAGCTCCACGGCTTGGCTGTAACTCAAAGAGCAGAGTAGAGAGATGGCTGAGTATGCAGGCTTTACCTCTCACCCCCACGTCACCCCCCCCCCATCTTGCCTAACCCCTCAACCCCCACCACCACCAAATCCTATCTTTGCCACCATCCCAACCTACTATTTCACCACCCTGGATTATAAACATGAAAATAAACAGGAGAGTTATTTTATTTTGTCACATTATATTCAATTATGCAGTTATGCCGACTTTTCTGATATAACCCTGGAACTAAAGTAGCACCTGATGGGGTTGCATTTTCGCTGACCCAGCACAGCAAGATTGCTTTTCCCACTTATTTCCAATAACCAAAGCAGATCAGAAGCATGAGACACATCTTTCTGACTGCAGCTGTGTACCTGCTGACAAGAAGCTGACTGCCACTCCGTTTGCAACCAAGGCTGAGTTTTGTCCCAAAAAAAAACAAAAATTTTTTTTACTGGATTTCATTTTACTGCAATGCGTTTTTTATTTAGTTGATGTGATCAACGATGATGGCCTGCTCCACTCTGTCATGCTCCTCTCCTTTGTTAAGTGCTGATGCCAACTGAAGTAGCTTGTCGACTCAAGGATTACCTGTAGCTAGATGAGGGCCAAAGTGGACTATGCTAATGTGGGTCAGCATGGGAAATAATTATAAAAAAAGATAAATAATCATATCCCATAATAATAACAAAATAATGTGGAAAAAACCCAGAACCACCAAGCCTGGTTCTAGCTCTGGAGTGGGGTGCTGTGAGCCAAGGGGTGCTGTGAGCCAGCCTAGTTCCAGCTCTACAGTAGGGAAGAGATATAATCAGCCAGCCTAGTTCCAGCTCTACAGTAGGAAAGGGATATAATGAGCCAACCTGGTTCCAACTCTGCAGTAGGAAAGGGATATAAAGAGCCAGCCTGATTCCAGCTCTATAGTAGGAAAATAGTATTATGAATCAGGCCGGTCCCAGGTGTACAATGGGGAAGGGAGCTTAATGACGGAGTGCTCCCCTATTAGGCAATAATAATAATAATAATAATATTAATGTCTTACATTATTTACATTTCATTTATGAAGCAGCTTTCAGGATACCCAAGGTCAGGATAAGACACAGAATAAGACACACAGTACAAAATATAAAGAACAAAGCAATAAAATAACAGAGCTAAGTTATAATTAAAAGCTCTGATTCATGAAGGGAAAAAATAAAACAATAATAAAAGTAATTTTTTGTTTAAAAAGAAGAGAGTAAATGTATGCATGTGTGTGTGTGTGTGTGTGTGTGTGTTTGCATGATTATGTGTATTACATGTATGCATGTCTAAATAAATGGGTCTTGAGCTGTTTTTTGGATGAAGAGAATCTGACATGCAAATGTGATAAGGAAGGGAATTTCATAGTTTTGGAGCAGCACAGCTAAATGGCCTATCACCAAGTAAAGAGAGGCATGAGGAGGAGTAGTTCAGCAGGGGGTCGGAGAGAGGTACGAGGAAGCTAGGTTGTGGAGGAGTTTGAATTGAATTCGGAATTTAACTGGCAGCCAGTGGAGTTTGTAGAGAACTGTAATGATGTGGTCATGTGGTTTTGGGTTATCTAGAAGTAGACCTTTGAGTTGTAACTTGTTGAGTGCTCTGTCTGGGGCACCTATTAGAAGTGAATTACAATAATCCAGTCAGTCTGTTCAAAATAAATGCTTGCCGCTGTTTTTCTCTGAAAGCTCCACTTCAAATTAAATGCCATCATCTCTTCTCATCTCTTCTATCCCATTCAATACATTTCACGGTGACAAACAAATACTAACTGTCCAAAATGAGTTGGAGTCATGCTGGTGTCTATTGAATGGAAGAATGGAGGCTTCACTCATCTCATCACGTTTCCACACAGTTCTCACGATGGAGATGCGGTTTAAAAAGATTTAAGAAGATAAATGCATGCATGCCCACTTTACTGAGTTGCAGTTGACTTATCCTACTGAAGTGTGGATCACATTACCCCAAATGCCTTGAACAGAAATCCTCATTCTACACACTGCTACCTCAGCAGAGGTAAGATTTTTCTCACCTCTGACCATCTCTGGCTGGTAATTTGGTGTCAGGTTGAGAGGAGGGAGCTAGGTGTCAGCTGCCATGACACAAGATGCTTTACCTTCATGCTGAGAGGGAGTGAAAAGGCCTTATCAGCTCAGGCACACAGTGGGGAGGCCCCTCCACAGAAGCCCTATGCCTGTTCCCTCTCGTTCCCACGGAAACACAGAGGCATGGACGAGCCAAGGTCCGGCAGCAATCTGCAGTCTACTGTGCCATTCACAGCAGACCATCAGTTTAATTGGAGGGAAGGTGTGTGTGTTCTTGTGTGTGTGCATGTGCCTGTGCAAGTGTGAGTGTGTGTGTTATTAATTTTTTATTATTTTATACATCCTGAACTTTCCCTATGATTCCCTAGTGGATTAAAATATTTGGAGTTAAAAACTGAAGATGGCCTTGTGGAGTGAGGAGAAACGACTCAAGATATAGTGGTAGAGGGAATCAGACCATGCGTGAGTACGAGTGGGGACGGATACATGCTTCGGGCATGGTTGCAGCACATGGATTCTTTAATACATTTTCTTCTTAACCTTTAGACCGTAATGCCACATCCCTTATTATTTACTATGCCAATGTCAGTTTTATTTTCATTGACTTAACCATGATCCCGCAAGTTCCCATTATCCTGGGCTTTTCAGCCCAAGCTGCACAGGAGCTGTGAAATTATACTCCCGCTCTCTTCGATGTGGCCTGAGCAGCCGTCAGCGAAATGGCAGGATGCGGTGGGTCCCGAGGGAGGACGCTAAAGGCACGTATACGGAACCAAACTCTCAGGTTAAACGCCATTGGTTTCCCGAGGCTCTGGGTTGCTTGCAACGGTTTAATTGCGTGGAAACCTGTGAAATTTGCGCACATGATGGGCCCAAACCAGACACCGCTCGGTTTCTAGTCCTTCAGCACCAGCTCGCTGTTTTGTTTTTTCCTTCCCAATTTAAAATGCATATTTGTGCACCCAAAGCGTGTGATGCCAGCTGCCACTTCTGTTTGTGTCATCCACCAGCCAAACTGCACAGTGATTGCATGTATAGCACTCTTGGCTATTCTCGCCATTCTTGGTGGAATCAATTAGGAAGACAGCCGATGGAGTCACATATCAGCCCATCCCAATTATCTACCTTGGAGGTGGCTCACAGTGTTCCTCCAAGCACAGGGCACCAATTAAGGAATTAACATTACATTACATTACATTACATTACAGGCATTTGGCAGACGCTCTTATCCAGAGCGACGTACAACAAAGTGTATAACCATAACCAGGAACAAGTATGTCGAAACCCCTAGAGAGAAGTACCGGTCCAAGTGCATAATCAACATAATCAACTAGTACAGTAATGATTTAAGAAGAAACTTAATGTGGACCAATTATTAGAATAAATAGACAGGGAAAAAAACACAAAAAATGCTAATAATTTACAAATGTACTTTACAATGTAAAAACATATATTTTACTCAAACAAGAAATCTTTGTTTATTATACTCAGTGTATACAGTTATTGTGCTCAGTACAGTTGGTTGGTGAAGATTGCATTGAGAGTCCAACTGGTCCACAGTTGGGGTGGCATCCTTTGCCAGTAGCTGGTTACACTGTGTGCGTCCATTATACAGCCAGGGCATCTTCTAGGGTATCTCTACAGCACAGGCCTGCTGTGGTAATTTTGTCATAAAAAGCAACATTTTACCCTCAAACGTGCACTAAATCTTCTGTTGCAAGTATTGGAAAGAAGAGCACTGTTTGCCTTGTTCCGGAGATGCATGATTTATTACAAGGGGCAGGTCTTCCCAAGTTAACTCAAGAAACACACTTTCATCACTTTCGGGCTAAACAGTGCTGATTGGCACAGACGGAACCGGTTGAACATTCCCCTTTCACACCTCAGAACACACAGACTAATACATTAGTTGCCACAGAATGGCGGCAGGCTGTTTAACATTGTCCCTACTTTGTTTAGGTGGTTCCTGGTGGCACTATCCAGAATGGGAATACGTTTTACCCCAAAAGCACCTCAGCTGATGGCAGTGGTTTAGACGGTGGCATTGCTTCCATAGAATAAAAATTGCAAGTCCCTTTTGGTAGTTTAATGATAATAGCCGACTCTTAAACCAATAATGCTCCTTTTCACCACCCTACCAGCCAGTGCCACAGTCAGAATTCCATAAAATGATCCATGGCTCATGCTGGAATCCAGTCTTTATCAGGACATGCCTCCCGACTACCCATTCGTCTCTGATACAATGTCATAACCAGACGTCGACAGTGTCTGGCTTCTTACTTGTCATTTTTGGCTTAAAAAAAGTCCTGATATGGATCGGTCCCCTCCAGTACTGTCTTTTCATTTTCTTTAAACTATGTTTTTGGTTTTTTAGTGATTGATAAACCCATTTGTTCGGCATGTCTTCCTCCTGTCTGACTTGTCCGCCAGTCAGAAGATTCATGGGTGTCCTGAAGTTTGCACATATATCTTTGACGGACGTGTGTTTTTCCTATTTTGGGAAGTTGGCATTCTAAAACATGATTAATAACACGTTCGCCTCGTCGCTCGGGGGTACTCACGGAAATAGACGCGACGTGACCGAAAGGCACGTCAGTCGCCTTTCTTTCTCCAGCCCGTGACGGGTGTTTAAAAACAAAAAAAAAGAAAAGTTTTATTCTCTTGCTGTGGGCCAGCAGTGAAGTGGCAGGAGTCTCTTGCCGTTACCTGATGTCATCATCAATCTGGCGGATTGACAGAAACTGTGAATGCTTCAGGCTCACTACTCTATCATGGCAATTGTGATTTAAGAGCACAGCAGCCTCTGAGCCTGTGCGTGAGCATATAAATATATTTGACAAATCAGTTACGACATTTAGGGAAAGAAAACATTCTCAATCGTGGCCTGAATACAGCTGGTCTAATTGATGCATTGGAGCTGTATCTTTTTCTGTTGGTCTTGTGTTCTTTTTCCAGAAATTCTTGCGTCCATTTTGTTAACTTGCTCTAATTAGAAATGTCCAACCTTATTTGCAGGCCTTTCTTATTACTGCTACATTCTCGTTCAGTCCAGAAGACCCCAAAATGGAGTGTGGTGCCAGGCGCCTCTGCTTTTCTCTGTGCAGTCTTGCCATTGCCGGATGCAAGATGAAATTGGGAAAATCCTGCCGACTGAATCCATCTCTCCATGGAAAACACTTACACTGGTTAATGTGCCAACCAGCTCTGGTTGTCAGAATGATTCCCAGTACTTCAGCAAAATGAGTCACCAGGCAGTCAGTTAGTCCTGTTCTGTATTAGCACTGGCCCTGATGTGGCAGTTACAGTGATCAGCAGTGTCAGTGATGATTTACGGAGTCAGTGGTTATTTACAGTGGCAGAGATGATTTACGGACCCAGTGATGATTTATGTGGCAGTGACACTTAGCCGCGACAGCGATAATTGATAATGAGGATCGACAGTGACAATGATAATTGACAACAATGACTGACTGTGGGAGACATGACGTTAAAGATTAACAGCAAAGATCTGGAGTCTGTGCTTGTGTGCATTTCTGTAGCCGGTGGAAGCTTCACTGTAAAATATTTGGTGTTAGTTCATCTCTTACAGAGGAAATATGGTCCCTATTGGACTCATATGTACTCTGTTAAGAGTTGAATTAACACTAGACATTTTACTGTGTGAAAAATGTGTCACATTTAGCGACACATAGTACAATTAACATATTCTGGATCAAACTTTTACAAATAATTCACAAGCTTAGCCTAAAGTATACAGCTGTGATAAGGGTAACGTCTGATTTAAATCTTCTACTATCATTCTCTTTTTTTACTTCTAACCCATGATCTCTGTTTTTACAATTCTCTCTCATTTCAGCTAAGTTTCAATTTCATCAACTTTATTGGCAGGACAAAAAAACATTGTTGCCGAAATATAATACAATCGCTAATATGTACATGCAATTTTGATTATAATAAATAAGTAAAAAGGGTCTATCTTCCTATGTAGATTTATCCCAAAATACTGTATGTGCAGTCAAAGGCATGTGAGAGCAAACAACACAAAAGTTTAATTAACTGAAATCCTGTCAATATCTTATATACATATGCTACTAGCACAAATTATGGAAACACTATTTACAGAAGCAATTTAGTACTTCCCAGTGTTTTATCTGTGCCCTTCATCTGTTGTTGTTTCTTGGAGGCATTTTCTTAGTAAAAAAAATAAATAAATAATAACAAAAACAATTACTGTTAACAACAATAAAGTAGTACTAATAATAGTAATAATAATGTGATAGCAGTAATAATAATGGCGATGTAATGCAGAGATGTCTCTCTCGCTCTTTCAGGGAGGTCTGATTGCTTTGCTCCTGCTGATCCTCCTCTTCACCATGGTCCTGTTTGCGAGGAGGCGCTGGTGCAGGCGCAGACGGGCGCCCCAGAAGAGCGCCAGCACCGAGGCCACGCACGAGATCCACTACATCCCGTCTGTCCTGCTGGGCCCCCAGGCCCGCGACAGCTTCCGGAACTCCCGCCTGCAGCCGTGCGGCTCCGTCATCGGCATGCCCATCCGCGAGACGCCCATCCTGGACAACTATGACTGTGAGGAGGACGAGCAGCTGGAGCGGCAGCAGACCGACCACCTGCGCAGCCAGACCCCCGACTGCGCACGGGACGCCGATGCAGGCTGGCAGGCAGGCCACACGCCAGGCGGCCTGGGGGACGAGGACCTGCATCACAAAATGGGCCTGGACAACAAGAGAGGTGGGCCCCCTCTGCACTGAACTTACAGCGCATTACTGCTAGCCTCAGTTACTTGCATTCGCATGGCCGTGTGAGTGTGTGTGTGTGTGTGTGTGCGTGCGTGAGAGAGAGAGAGTGTGTGTGAGAAAGAAAGGGAGTGTGAGTGTGTGTGTGTATGAGAAAGTGTGTGCGTGTATAACAGAGAAAATGTTTGAGTGTAGGAAACGTCATTGTGCGTGAGTTCTTTTGTACTTGCGTTTTGTTTTTACATGTATGTGTGTACATGTCTGTATACATGTTTATGCATTTACTGTGTACAAGTGTGTGTATGCATGTGTGTCTGTGTATTTATGTGTGTGCTGTTTTTCTTGCTTAGCCCCAGAGTTACAGCAGATGTACGTGTGTGTGTGTGTGTATATGTGAGCGAGAGTATCTGCTCCATTAGGTCGATATATACAGGCCAATACTACCAGGCAGAACAGTTGTGTTTCACTCGAGATTTAGATCCCACTCCTGACACAATATAAGCACCTGTGTCTGTCCCTTGGGACTCAGTGTTTAACTAAAATCCTGATCAAGAATGGCACATAGACTTGATTTATTTAATCAACTACCACTTGTTTATTTTGAGACTGGACCTAATGCTCTACTGGTCTGGTTATTTAATTACCAGTGGTGTATTAAAATGGGCCTGTCAGTAATAGAGTGATTAGCACCCAATGGGCCTCATGCAAGAACATTCTCATAGTCTTCTCTTAACTTTCTTTCATATTTGTTCTTTAGAGGAAAATGTTTGTGTGAAAGTGTTCAACCTCCAGAAACTGTTCTTACCGACCCGTGTAAATTCCTGAATGCTGATTGCTTAAGGGAATGTGCATTAATGTGAATTCTGTACTCCTTAATTAACACCCCAAAAAGGCCTATTGTTCCTCGCTGTTTAACCATAAAATTCATTCCCAAAAATAGCTGCTAAAACCTTCACAATTTCAAAGATAGAGGTGCTTCTATCAGAGATCTCAACGTGCTAGAAGGTTTCCACTGCTAACAAGGTGTTAGCAGTGGAAAGGACCAGCCAAAATCAAAAGAATGGCAAACAAAATTACTGATGCCATCAATGCAGTGTCACCAGCAGGGCAAATTAGGCATAAAATAGAAAAAGAAAGATTCCAAGCCTCAATCCATAAAGAGGAATCTGTTACTTGATGCTAATGTTGGCTTCCTGAAGGGTCTTTCTCTACCTGGTCAGTATGTGAGAGTCAGTGTAACCTCCACATCTTGCCAATAGTGAGCCAGTCAGGCCACAGAAAAATGCAGAGACATGGAAAGTTTTATTCTTAATAATTTAACAATTCGGGCTTTAGTCCTTTTTTTCTGCTGCAGCAGTTGAATGTGTGAACTCCGACTCTTTTTCTCCCTTCCTGAAATACGAGGTAATCATCTGGAATGAGACACATTTGTCATTTTGGCCGGTGCTCTTCCCATGTTTCTTTGTGATATGTTTTCTATTTGAGCTGATAAATAATTCAGCAGACCAAAGAGGACAGTGCAGACAGCTTATTTCAGCATTTTTTTTTCACTTTTCAGAGTTTCTGCAGCTAGTAGTTATAAGCTAAGCTATGTGTCACATTTAGCAACCCCTCACATAACAAACACATTTTGGATGAATCCTTTGCAAAGAATTTATAAGCATAGCATAAGGTACTCAACTGTGATTAAAGTAAGGCCTTCTTGATTCTCCATTATGGTCTGCAAAGTAGAGACCTGCTTTTTCTCTGTCCCATCTCTCTCTCTCTCTCTCTCTCTCTCTCTCTCTCTCTGAGGGGAGTTTTTTTGTACGTTCTAAACATGTTTTTTTATCAGATAATATAAAAAAAAACATAGGTAAATTGCTATATTGTACACTCAAACATGGGAAATGTTCCAGTATTGAAATTGCTACAAGGGTCAGATATGAAAAAAATCTAAAATCTAATTCGGAGCATGCTCCCCAGTGGTGTGTTGGCATCAGAAAAAGGAAGCTTATGCTAAAAGGGCATCACACCTGTGATGAAATATGGAGTTGGATCTTTGATGTTATGTTTGGGAGCTGCTTTGCCTCTATTGATCCAGGGGCTCTTGTTAAGGTCAATGAAATCATGAACTCCAGCAAATGGCAAGACATTTTGGCCAAAAACCTCACATCTTGTCCTCAGGAAGTTCAACCCTGACTGCGGATGGTTCTTTCTGTAAGACAGTGATCCCTGGAATACCTCACAATGAATCAAGAACTGGCTAACCGACCACCAATTTACTGTTTTGCAATGATATCTCTATCTCTCTGAGCAACTGTATTAGTATTAAAGTAATTTTTATCAAACAAAATAACTCTTTACCTGCATTATTTATATTATGCAACCTATTGCCTGTGCCAATAATTTTGGAAGGCACTGTATGTCACTGAAGATGCCACAAATAGAGTCATAGGGCTATATTTTAATGATCTAAGCACATGGTCTAAAGGACATGACACAAGTGCATTTAGGGCATGTCCAAATCCACTTTTGCTAGTTTAAGGGCGGATAATCTGAGCGCAAAGTAAGGCGCATGGTTCAAAGGGGTTGTACTTAAACTCGTAATTAATCATAGGTGTGTTTTGGGTGTAACATGAAATAAACCAATCAGGGTGTCATCTCTCATTCCCTTTAAAAGCCAGGTGCACTTGTGCCTTGGTGGATTGCTATTATAATGGCGGATTTGCCAAGTAGTAGGAAAGAACGCCTCTTTGCAGAGGAAACGGACTATTATGACATGTATTTTTTTTTAATATCGCGCGTTGTGCACCCACCTTGGTCAATCGCACAATCGCTTTCCGCTGCCTCAAGATAGCAACGCGCCAACAATGCGCCTGACCACACTTCATTTTAAGAAGTGGGCGCAAGTACATTTACTATTTAAACAATGTGGGCGCTGGACAGGAAAATGACAACTGTGTGGGGTCTGAAACTTGCAGAGACACTTTGAGCTGGGTGTAAGATAGAGCCCATAAAGTCAAACAGTGTCAGAAGCTATTTTTAAAATGCAACTGCTAGCAACATACCACCAGGGATAGAAACCTAAACACAGCAGTATGTTAATGAAATTATAAATGAGAAAAAAAGGACAATAAAACCAAAGCTCCGGAAATCTTGGCAATAAAGTTGTTAATGAAACCACCACAGAATCAAAAGGGTTTATGAGAGGTGGAATTAAGAGGGATGACACTTCTGGATTATGCCTAAAATTTGCTGTAGTAAAATATATGAATTATACAGTAATAGTAACATATACATGTACATTTACTAGGGATGGCGCCAAATACAAATAGTATATTCGACCATACTCAAATAATGCATTTTCTCCGAATGTTTTCTCCTCCCAAATTTGGCCAATATTATTTGGATTCCGATCTTTTTTCCCACCTTGATGCGATTCACTCAGAAGTCAGCACCAAGTGTCTCAATTAGACACACACATACAAATGCAGAGAGACAGTGAGTGATAATTTCCCTTAACGCTAAATAGGTCAGAGGATGGCCTTTTGGGACTTTAAAATTAAAATTACTCTAACACCGTAAATGTTATATCCTCCTCCTCCCAAGACTTCCACGACTCCTTCCTAAATATTTGGTCTTAAAATAACTGCGTTTTAAAAATTCACCAGACAATAGGCAACAGGTGCTTTTACCCAGGTACGAACGTGTAATTGTCTACACCGGTACACTATTCAGCAACTGAATAACGGGGATTTGATACGAATTTCCTTGTGAAGCGCTATTGAAATTAATTTTCCAACATATCACACAAAATGAATTCACTGCAATTGTGTGATGAAGTAGATAAAGCCTTTAGGGTGGTGGTGAATAATTGTGAATGCTGTAGTTGATGAATGTAAATGATATGGAATTTATCTGAAACTGTGACTTTGAATAAACTGAAAAGAGCAGCTAGAATGACAATTGCGTGAAATGTAAGTGATCTGTGTGTGTGGTACCAGCAAACCACTAAAGCTGTGTGTTCATTGCAGAATTTATACAGTGCGCAGGCTATGTAAAAGTGCAGTCCAAGTACAAGGGAGATGTGCTAAATTTGTTATGACCAAATAAATTACTTAATATTGCACTTTGTATTTATTTAATGATTTTTTTTCTATTTTGTATTTTGTCATGCACATTTTAGCACTTACTCAGTGTTCATGTAATATGCCTCGATAGTTAACCTATATATAATGAAACTGCAATAATTTAGAAATACAAATGTTGAAATTTATTCAGTTGTGTCTTTTATTTCAAGAAAATAGTTTTGCAATATATGGTTTTGTAATCTTTATGAAATTAGATCGTTGCATGTGCAGAAATCATCAATGCCAGACCCCTGGACATCAGCATGACAATAATAGGTAGTAAAAAAATGAATTAAAAAATTACAGACACAGGTTGTTGGTTAATGACACACCCAGCACTGGTTCACGTGACCCTAAAATATCTGACCTGCCCCCCAACGAGTGTGTCTTCCAAACAATTTTTCAGTATAGCAGGGGTTGTCGTGCCTTCCTGTTGTTCTAGACTGCTCTCAGCTCATGTGCAGGAGCTTGTCTTTGCAAAATACAACTTGGGAAAGTTTGAGTAAGACTGTAATTGCCAAAGACGTATTACACCCAGGGAAGCTTTTCAATGCCTATGCAAAGCTTGTTTGCCTATGCAAATCATAAATACAGGTAAAAAGTGGGGCTTCAACAAAGAGGGGAGAAAAAAGTATTAACAAACAAAAAACAACATATATAAAAGCCTGGGGTGGTTATATAACATATAGGTCATTGTTTGTTAAATGCAGCTTTAAAAAGCAAATTGCCTGTTGTTTAACTGTATTATTATTGATGTAAAACTATGACTTTAATGCTTTAATTTCTCAACAATAGCAGTGTCAGTGATTCTAATGGTAAAATTTGGGATTTCATACAGCTTTCTTGTTAAACTCCACCTGCTTCCGGTTTATATCATGTCCGCTTGTATCAGAATACCAATACAAATAATTTTGTTGGTGCAACAAATATAGATACAAATACAAATATTGCGATCTTCCTCCACACCTAACATTTACAGTATATAGCAGAACTGAAGTGGGTATGATGCCTTTGTTATTCTTCAGACTTTTGATAAACATCAGCTCTTGCAAACTTAAATGAATATACAAATAGGTGCATCACTTTATTTGGTACACCTGCTTGTTAACACAAATGCTCCTCCAAATAGTTAAGCAAGTGTCTGCAACTCGATATATAAAGCATGCAGATATGGTAAAGAGGTTTAGTTGTTGTTCGACCAAACATTTGAATGGGCAAGATGCATGCTCAAAGCAACTTTGAACATAGTATGATTGTTGACCCCAGATTAAGTAGTTCCAGCATCTCAGAAACAGCTGCACTGCTGGGATTTTCACAGTCTGCCGGCTGGTGGAGAGAGCACACACACCTGGGTTGCGTTAGCTAATCAGCCCAGGTGCATAAAGGTGTGCTGCTCTGCATAGTTCGGGGCCTAGACCGGGAGCTAACACTGAGCAGTTATGATTTTAGTTTAATTTTATTTTGAGCGCTGAAAATAAAGCAATCCTCAGCCGGGATGCTGGAGTAGCTGGACCTGGCCGGGAAGGCGGGTCAGCTACAGAGCAGGTGAACTTAAAAGTTGCTGCTGTTTTTACTTTCTTGTCTTTGTTATTTTAGCTTGTTGTATTAGTTTATTGTTTTTCCCGGAACCCATGAGGGGAAAGGGTGAAGTGGTCCCTTTATTTTATTTAATGTTTGTGGGTGCGCGCTCTCTCTCTCTCCATGCGACAGAAACGGTGTTCCCTGGTACTGCCGCATCTCTCCTTCCAGGGGTGTCACGCTTGGCGTGTGACATACAGTCTCTTGAGTTTACAGAAACTGGTGCGACAAACAAAAAACATCCAGTGAGCTGCAGTTCTGTGGGCAAAGCACCTTGTTAATAAGAAAGTTCAATGGGCAGACTCGTTCAAGCTAACAGAAAGTCCACAAATGTTCAAATAACAGTGGTATGGAGGAGGGCATCTCTGATTGCACAATACATTTAACCTTGAAGCAGATGGGCTACAGAAGCAGACGTCCATGCTGGATTAAAATCCTGTCAGCTAAGAACATAAAAATGAGAATACACTTGACACATGATCACCAAAATTGGAAGACTAAAGATGTTACTGGTCTGATGAATCTCGATTTCTGCAATGGCATTTCTGCTATGATGGTAGAGTCCGGATTGCATAAACAGCATAAATCCATGGATCCATCCTGCCTTGTCAACAGTACAGGCTGGTGGTGGTGGTGTATTGGTGTGGAGAATGCTTTCTTGGCACAGATTAGGCCCCTTAATGCCAACTGGGCACCATTTTAAGGTCACAGCATACTTAACCATTTGCATCTCTTTATGGTCTCCATTAAAATTAAAGCTGAGAATTTGCATTTTATCCACATATGAATTACTTGATTAAAAAATCTAAAATTGTTGAGCACAGTGCCAAATAAAAAAAATAAAAAAAATTAATAAAAATAAATATATATAAATATACTGTATATATATATATATATATGTATATACATAATATATATATTTGTCCCACACATTATGGAGCTCACTGTAGATAGGTATACGTAGTAAAGCGGCCACTGAGTGAACCTTATTTATCTATACTAACATTTATTTGAACAGTCCACAAAAGGTTTATGCATTACCCGTGTGCTGACTGTGTGAATATATATTTTAGTGAATTTATTGAGTGAAAAATAAAATGAGAAAAAAACTGTTCATTTTATTCATGAGGACTCACACGCATAACAAGTCAGTGATGCACAGAAGACCTTTTACTGAACAACATTAGTCTTTTCCATCACTGAGCCTAAAGCCCCCTGGTATCTGTCAGAAAATAATCCCGTTTGACCCAATCGCATTCCACAGACAAGACAATTACCTTTAGTCTCTGCTTGTTCATAACCTGTGTAATGGTGGATTTATATTTAGTAAAACATATTAAGTAAACACTGGAATGATGATCCCGATAATTGCCAATTACTGCTGCTACTACTACTACTAATAATAATAATAATAATAATAATAATAATAATAATAGCATTCAGACTGTAGAAGCATAATGAGTATATGTGAGTCATACTCAGACACATACTCAGCCATTAACTCACATTTACACTCTCTATCTTTCTCTCTCTCTCTCTCTTCTATGCCTCAGGTTGTGCTGTCAGCTTTTTTAACAATTCAACAATTAGTTTGATTGGAATGTGGAACCTTCTGGTATCTCTCCTGTCTTACTACTCTTCTCCAGGGCCTTTTCCAATCTCACTAGGCTCACTCCACCAGACAAAAGTGGAGTAGTTTCTGGGTGGTTTCATTAATTATCCACTTAAGCTCATTATCAAAAAGAGAGAGGAGTGAACTTTGTGTTTGTGGAGTGCCTGTGTCTATGAGAGGCAGGGCATGTGGTAATTATTAGGTTCATTATTCATGGTTGTAATTCTGTTTAATGCGGACATGTGACACACCATTTACTCTCTCAGTGGGTTTGAAAGTGTGTGTGTGAATAATCTTCAAGGTAACTGTCGTTTTTGTGCTCTTTTGGAGGTTTTAAGCCACCAGGGGTCAGTGCGGTTCACTCCCCCTTTATGTTGTGTGAAGAATATTAGATGGTTGAGATTTGGGAAGGACATAAACCCACAAACACCACACACACACAGATGCATGGACACACGCACGCATGTACACACACAAACACAACAGAGTTACTTATACAAATGGTGTACAACGCATATAATTAAACTGTTGTCATTGAAATACAAAGAACAAGATGGATAAAACTTATTATACAAATGAAAATTGTACCCATGAGAAATTGATATCGAATCATATTCCCTTTGAACACCTTCTTGCTCTTTTTTACTTAGGAACTGTACAGAGTTGTCAAATGAAAATTATTACAACCATGCCATAATTCCAAGACTTCTATGGAAAATGCCACGCTACGTTATAAATATCACATTTTAAAGTGTAATTTTGAAAATCAATCACCTTTAGACATTTTGATTGTGTGGGTTCAATCACTACAGACCATAACCTGATGGTCGAACATTAAGTTAATTAAACAACTGTATTAAATACACATTCAAACACATCTATGCATCCATACACACAATTGTTTACATTGTGCACAAGCAGACAAACACATATGCATGCACACATTAACACTCCTTCTTTCTCTCTCTCTCTCTCTCTCTCACACACACACACACACAGTGGTATAACAAACTCAGCAATCATTAAACAGGTATTGAAATGTAGCAAGTAAGAAGGAGAAAACAATCTAACACATTGTAACTCAAAATTGTAGCCACAGGAAATTAATCTCAAATCATATTTCCTTTGAATACCTTCCCGTCCTTTTGTCCCAGGGAACTGTACAAGGAGTTGTCAAATTGAAATTATTACAGCCATGACATAATTACATATATTCTATGGAAAATGCCACACCATGTACCAAATACCACAGTTCAAAAGCATAATTTTCAGTATCGGTGAAATTAATCACCTTTAGGCAGCTAGACTCAACTCTCTAGGCTGGTTTTCTACAGACCATAATATGATTGTTAAACACTGTGGACCAACCAGTTTTATGAAATACATATTCACACACATATGCACATATGAGCGACATAGCTGAGGAGGTAAGAGTGTTTGTCTGGCAGTCGGAGGGTTACCGGTTCGATCCCCTGCCCTGGGCGCGTCGAAGTGTCCGTGAGCACGACACCTAACCCCTAATTGCTCCCAACGAGCTGATTGGTACCTTGCACCGTTGCTGTGTGAGTGTGTGTGTGAATGGGTGAATGAGAGGCATCAATTGTAAAGCGCTTTGGATAAAAGCGCTATATAAATGCAGTCCATTTACCATTCATCAATACTGCACACGCATTGACTCACTATCACAGACACATGAACACACCTATACATGTAAACACATAGACACACAAACATACAAACACATACTGTACTGACACGCAAACATGCATACATGAACCCATTCATGCATACAAACACACACATACATACGCTCACACGTAGAGTACTGTACACACCTAGACACATGAATACACTCACATGCACCAGCAGGAGGCAAACTTTAAAAATTACCTCTCAAAGGGATGGCACCATACTGTGTCCACTAGGGGGGCGCTGCACATCTCGTCCTGCAGAAAGAGGGACATTGGGCCAGAAAGAGGCTGTGAGACAGTCCTATTATTGGAGCAGAAAATTCAGCTTATATATCCCAGTTTGATGTTTCCAGTCGCAGGAACCTTCCTGCTGTGGGCAAGGAGCGTTGCTGTAGCTTCAGAGGGGGACGTCCACCAGCTTAATTAAAGTGGCACAGAGGCAGCTGATCCATCTGCCCATAGGCTACAAAGACTGCTGGTCAGAGATAGAACATGCTGCAGAAAGGCTATCTCAATGACTTTGACAGGCACAGGAGCAGATGATGAAGAAGCGCATTAAAATTTCATAACAGCAACATTTCATCCAGAAATAACATTATTTTGCATTTCTCAGATGCATGTTTAAGCGTGTGTGTGCGTGTATGCATGTGTGTGTGTGCTCCATTTTGTTATGTCTACATTCCCAGCACCGATATCAAAAACCAAACAGCTTTATATGGCGTTCATTTCCTTTGTAAAGATTTCAGCCCTAGAGGCATGTCCGGGGTTATAAATGATGGGCAGGGAGGGGCATGAGTGAGGGAGGTGGTGTGTACACTTGCTGGGGGCGGGGGGGGCGGGAATGGGGGGGGGGGCAGGGCGGGTGGATCCTCTCTGAGACCGACCGTCTCTTTGATCACAGCTTAGCGCCAGAGACAGCATCTTAAAACAAGAGAGATACGGAAGCTAAGTCTGGCAGCCTGCAGCGTAAATCCGTCCCTGACCTTGGTTTGTCCCTCGGCTCCTCTCTAAGCCTTTATTACGAATAACACCGCGTTTCTGCTCACGCAACACCATCTGAAATTAATCCTGATACGGCGAGACTGGTGTGTCATGATGATCGGGGGTGATTTGGCTGCGCTTTTGTCACTGGGTTAATGTGTTTATGACAGCTATTTGTTTGTCATCAGTTAACAACCAGCAGCGGCATCTTCGCTCATAAGACAAGCAAAAAGGAAAAATGGCACGAACACAACCATGAATATTCATCAACAGGTCCCTGTGAGACTGTTTCTCAGAAATAAAGTCTCAATTTCTTCTGAATATTTTCATTAAAGGGATAATTTGCACTGAATTTAAACTTTAATGTGTTGTTCCCTACCTTGCATACAGTAGCTATCCTTATTGAGAATAAATGAATAAAAAATTAGTATGTTTGCTCATTCGGAAATCCTTTTGTGGTTTGTTAACCTACTTTTAATTGTCAAAAATACAATATGTTCTGGCTCTCAACTGACTGGATGACACACACACACACGCACATGCACACCCACACACGCACACTTTGCTTTTCACTCACTCACTCATCCCAGTTTTTTGTTATTTCTTTTTATGAAGACAAGTTGCTTAATGCAGCTAAAAAGTTTTGACATTGGTCCCAGCAAGCATATTAACAGAAGATATATTAAACGAAACCATCAATAAATGGCTGACTTATGCTGCATCCTGAGCAACCACACAACATCAATCAGTTATCACATGCCTGAACAGATTTCTTACTTGGACTTTAAATGCATTTAAATATTCTTGATGGCACTTCCTTTCTCAAATGGGCACAATGAACCTCTTCCTATCCTGTTTTTCAAGCAGAGGGTTGGAAGGCTGTAATGTGTGCCTGAAACTTAAAAGGAATCGATGGTCCTTTTTAAGGAATGCAATACCAGACACTCCAAAACCTCCAAGAAGAGACAACAATCCTTTTCTCCTAACTTCTGCGAATATTGAACCTCAATCATTTGTGACATCAGGGTGACCAATTCAAAATTAGCACCTGCTTTGAACTGGGGCTGGAAATTATGTTACTATTGAGCCAATCAGCGATGGTTAGGAAAGTCGAATAAAGCACACATTAGGGCAATCCCGTCTTCATTGTTTTCTGTTATTGTACGGTTTTTCTTTATTTCATCTATTCTCAGATCTCTGAACATATGGCCTGGAAAGCCAGTCTTTAACTTTGCGCTCGCAGAAAAAAAGAAAAAAGTTCTCCATTCTCTCAATTATTCCTGACAGAAGCCTCTGGTTTCTGTGCAACACACAGCCCACTGCATTTTGGTTGAGAGAATGAACAAGACTAAGCTAGATATTCATCACAAAATTTCACTCAACATCAAGTATAGCAGGTTTTTACAATGCAAAGAGTCATGGACAAGAGTCTTTTTCACACACTCACAAATCTACACATTTTCAGATTCTCTTTAATGGGGCAGTGGAGGGTGTGACAGGTCTCATTCCCTGATACAAATTTTCTCCTGCTCAATGGAGAAAGGCTCAATATGGCACCTGTTGAATTCCCATTAGTGTTTGATTTGAGATGCTGCCATTTATGGTAAATATTAATATAAAATATCTAAGTTTTTTCTCATGTGAACCACCAGAACTTTCAGGAAAGTTTGTTATATTTGTGACTGAAAGAAAATGTTTGGATGTCCTTCTTTCTGAACTCAAGTGAACCACAAAAATAATAAGTAAATAAATAATAACTAAAACCATCTCCTCCTGTATTTCCAGAAATAAGCCATGATTTCATGGATCTGCCAGTAATTGTTTAGCAAAATAATTAGCATCCCTGGCCTTTTCATTACATTGCAGCATTTTTTTAAAAAAATCCAAATGCCATGATGAAGGGAGGATAAAGAGCAAGAAGACTATCTTTTTTGCAGGAGGGTATTCCCAGTGAGAGTGAAACAAATGCTGAAGCCTGTAATAATTCTAAATGTCAGCATGCATTTAATACCCATGTGGCTGTCATGTAAACATTTGATAATGAACATCCTGGGTCAATTGCAGTGCGCTTAGTAGTTTAACCCTCTAGACCACAGACCTGGATTACAACTGGAACAGCTATTACATTCTGTAAATAAGAATTGGCTCTTCCAGTGGTAATGCAGTTATATGGTCCAAAGTTTTAAACCTGAGGTTTAAGCTGCACCTAAGCATGCTGCAATTGACCCAACCTCATTTTCTCATTGATCCCATCATCTCTAAGGGAAGCAGTACCAAAACAGATAAAAGTTACAGTTGAGTTACAGTACAATGATTATTATTTTTATTTTTTTACCTGCATTTATTCATTGTAGATTTTTGGCAATTTATATGCATACAATGTTTGAGAATAGGTTAATACAGGGTGCATGGCAGTTATCTAGTAATCACAACCTAACCAGACATACATACATACTTAACTCTCTGAGACTATACATGGCATGGAATGCACTTCTTTTAATCAAACCAATATAAAACAAATGCATTTTTAATCTAAACAAAAATGTTTTCTACATACAAAAGTGCCAAGTTACTCACACATACAAAGCACTGTCTACAAGTCATTAAGTAAAACTAGCAAAGTCTAGGCCTGTCATTGAAAGTATTGATCAAAATGAGGCCAAGTTACAACAAAAATATTGGCTATCTTAGCTCACACAAATGAAACAAGCTCTATTCCAGAGCGATGCTACTAATGTTTCCGAAATTATTTAATGTAACCCCGCCCTGTGTTTCTTTTATCTTACCATCACTGGGCTAAGCCTGCAATAGTAGTCCAAGGTTTTAGGGCCTGCCTTGTAGTCATGTAGTGAAATGTGTTTAAGCCATTGTCCCCTCATTTGAATTCCAGCACTCTGAATACCAAAAACAAGTGTATCAATGGTTAAAACAAATGTAGTCAATTTAATTTGTTAATTATTATCAAAGATATAAAAAGTTCAACTTGATACAATGGAAAAGATTATCTGCCATTATCAGGTAGTTGCTGGAATATCAATACCACAGCAAGTTTTGCAACAAAAAAAAAGTACAGTAAAGGCTGAGAGTCTGTGGTCATTGTGGTTTCTGTAGGAGACCCTGAGAAGTGCCAAACTCTGTAATGTATAGGCATGGGGCATGCCCCTCCTAGCCAAAACTTGGCAGATGGCATACCTGCCATCCCAGTTCATAAAAAGTTGTATCCCGGAAGGACTGGTTGCCCAGCTGGGAACACACTAACTAACTGGAGCGCTGTGACGGGAACTGGAATCAAACAAAAATAGGGTTGAATATGCAAAATAAAATTAAGCAATCACTATACACCATGCACCAAACACAAGTTCAAAGAGCTAAGTCTTCGCTGGTAAGTGGCAAACAGAGGCCTTTTCAAGCTGAGTAACCGGATATGGAAATGGCCAATTAGATGATGAACCAGAAAGATGAAACATACACGTAACAGAGACAAATGTACGGGAAAAACTGTCAAAACATGCTTTGGTCTTAACTTGTGTTATTATGCTAAATATTAAGCTTGCATTATGGTTTCTGTACAGTTGCCCTGGATTCAGCCAAAATTTGTCCTCAAATTTCAATAGCAAATAAGAAATAAATTGGTTTCTAAGGTGTTACATATTTGGTACATAAATAATGGTGAAAAAGATATTAAGTAACTAACACTTTTATTTAATTATAGAATATACAAATTAACAAAGTTGACTGAATCCAAGCCAGCATGTTGGGGTTTAGCAATAAATTAATACATTTTATTTTACTGTATATTTATTTTATTTCAAATTAACTGTTGAATTGTTGTACAAATCTATCAGAGGTCATACTAGCTTTCAGAGATCTGTATTTTAAAAAAGGACATGAAAAGTTTTTTTTTTTGTGTGTGTGTGTATTAACCATTTTCACCTGCATTAAAACAAACTGTTATTTAATCTTAATAGTTTTTAATAAATCAGACAAAATGCAATTCAACAGACATCTAACATACATATGTAGCAGGACTCCACATATATTAGCTGTTTCTGTCCACAGTAAATTTAATTTTGTTATAGCTCAGCAATATTTTGTTATTTTATCTTTTGAATGGTTGTTCTAACCTACATTAACACTTTTGTGCTCAGAAATATTAGACTAAACATGTGTATTACACTAAACATTTTACACTGAATAAAATGTCTGACTTGCTAGCTTGAAATTTAAGTTTGTGGATTAGCTAGGAAGCTGTCATACCTTGTTAAGGTTAGCTGGACCTCTTAGAATGGCACAAGCAGCAACTAAAACCTAGGGCCGTTGCTAGGAATTCTGGGCCCCCTGAAAGAAAATTGGTGTGGGCCCCCTGCCCCCTGACTTTTCACCACCAAAGATCAATTTTACACAACTTTTTAGACTATGTATTATTTTTTTTTCTTTATTTTTCTGTTCCTCTATGTTCTTGACAGTGCCTGACGCAATACACCCAATTTGTTTACTTTTTTCAATTAACCACTCAACAAAGAGTCACTGGGTATTATTATGTAAAAATCAAGCACCTGGTACAACACGCCCACACTCACATTATACTGGCTCAAGATACTCCACAAGGTGAAGCTGTTAGTACTGGTACAGCAGTTCACTAATAAGTCAAAATAGCCAACCAATGTCTACTTCACTCACTCACCATCAAAAGCATCTTTGGAGTGTTGGGGGTGGGGGTCAGAGGAGGCCACAGCTGATTCTGGAGTAGCAGCACATAAAGGTTTAATTGTTCAATTTCGTATTGCTCTTGTACACATTTATGGTTATGTTTTATGGAAGAACTGATGAAGAACTAATCTACCTAGTCTTGGCATTAACATCAAAAAAAATCTAAATTGGCTTATCAATGCGATAGCTCTAGCCAAACAGCTTCCCTTTATTATTGTATGAGGAAGGCAAGCTGTAAGATTAGCCCCAAGACTCATGTCAACAGGCTAACGTAGCAGTTTAGTTTTAGTAAACACTCATGTAAGAATGGAAAAATGTGTCTTGCTGCTACTGGATTTTTTTTAACAGTATATCATTTGGCAAATTATAACCTTACTGATCTTTTCTGTGGATGATATTTAGTGGATAATTTAGTAATGTCAGCCTTGTCAGGCGATTATTTTACACCGCTGACCGCACGTCACGTTAAACGTTAGTGTCATTCGGTTAACGTAGTAAAGTTAGCTGGCTAAGCCCCAGGCAGCCACAGGGCACCTGTACAGCTAGCTTAATACTCTCACCTTTATTCAAAAAAAATCTGTTATATTCTGGGCTCCTGATCTGCTCCTGGCCTCTCTTTCCTTCTTCTCCACTCTTTTTTGGCGTTCCAATTTATGTTTCTGTTTCGGCATTGCACTTCTCTATTAATAACCTGCTAGCTGCTGCTGCAGTTCGGGAGCAATAACGTTACGCGCAAATTCTCAAAAGAGGAGCGAACCATGGACCAAACCATTTTTATAACTGATTGTACTCTTCCGTGTATACAGAAGGCATCTCTTCACTGGCCCCATCAAAGAACCACCTGAAACAGAGGGAAATATCTTTCATTCCATAACAACTGGATATTTTCTCCATGTTCACTTCTCATAACAACAGTCATTGATTTTTAATTGGGGCATTATCTGCTCCTTACTGTTGCTTAATTATCAGCCTTTTAACTATGGCAGCGAGCCTGCTGTTTCATATGGTGCATCAGCTGTTTCCTTTGTTGGGGAGTTGGAAGCAAATAAGGGCCTCATTTGTCTAAGCACTCTTAGGGGCTTATAGAGGCTCAAGATACACATGTGTAGTCAAACATGGCAGTTTCAGCAGTTAGACTTTTGTGCAAAAATGGCACATTTACCCAGATTAGGTTTGTATCTCTGTTGCTTTCACATTTGAACCACACTGCAAAAGATTTATTGTAAATGTACAGTAAATTACTGGCTTTTGGGCAGTACTTTTACAGTAAGCTTCACAGTAATTTACTCTTAACCTATTCACAGTAATTTGCAGTGACATATTCACAATAAATTATCATTAAATGACAACTATACATTGTGATTTCAGAGTCGCCCTGGATAACAGCATCTGCTAAATGCTTGTAATGTAATGGATTTATGTGTTATAGCTCTATACTACTGTAGAATTACAGTGATCTGCTGTTTAATTTATGGTACGGTTTGAAATTATGGTTAATATTGTCATATACTGTACATTTTAATATATTTTATAATAATAATAATAATAATAATAATAATAATAATAATAATAACTAGAAAGGTTACAATTCCTGAAGGAATTGTGCTTCAATTTCCAACTGGCACTGTCCTCAAGCCTCAATGCATTTCAATGAGGGTGCATAGCTCAGAACAAGCACGAAACTGTCCAGGCCCACGGTGCACTGCAGCGTTACATATACTGCCGGGGATCAGCAAGTAGCGATTATGTTCCAGGGATTAGTCATATCCTAAAAGTGTCATGACTAAAACTTGGCTAACTATATAGCTAGCTAGCTATGGCATGTCCTCACCTCTGTAACGTTATTTGTTGTCCTCCGTGTGTCCATACATCTGTATCGGTGGTTATAGCTGTGTGTCATTAGCTCCTACTCATGCGTGCAGGATAGCATCCGTACGCGCTAACTAGGTTAACTAAAGTAGGCAAAATGCTAACATATTAGGGTTAGCTAAAGTAACGTTAGGAGATAAAGTTGTGCTTAAAAATCTTGTGCTGTGGGAAGTGCGTCTTACTAAATGTCCATGAGTGAGTGCGTGACCACCTGCACATGCATCCTACTAAACGTCCCACTAAACGGCCATGAGTGACCCTCTATGGAGTGACCACAAAAATTGCTCACAAAAACTTGATTATTTCAAAAAGTTTTGAGTATTTCATAAATCTGAATACAAGCAACAATGTCTGGAACTATCCGGTCTTTTTGGTGTAAGAAGTTATAATGTACTGCAAAAACTCTAGGACTAGTTAGAGCTAGAAAAATTGGCTGGAAAGTGCAGATAATAAATATGAAAGATATCAAGAGTGGGCTTGCCAAAGCAATGGCTTTGTCCTCATGATCATATACCTTCACCCAAACATATCTACTGAATATCATGATGGTCGTATAAAATATTGATGACTTATGGCCAATTTTGTGCTAAGAGACGCTGGCGGATGACTTAGTTGCATCGCCATGGATGTGTCCTGGCCACTTCCCGTAAAGGCCTTTACTATGTTGTAACACTTAGATGGCATGTCGTAACAGTTAGATGGCCTGGTGTGTATGTACAGCTGCAGCGGTTCCATGCCGCGACTAAAAAAGGTGTCACACTAGTGTTGTCACGATACCAAAATTTTGACTTTGATACCAATACCAGGTTTAGTATCACAATAATTGATACTGAAACGATACTGATTCAATACTCGGTATCTAACGATACTGAAATTACCGTAATAGATCAGAAACGTAATGTCCACAAGGGTTGACCTCATTTTCGAATTCACGGTTTATTAAAAACCTGATTTATTAACAACCTTTAATTTGAAGCATGTTCAACATATCAATAAGCATAGGACTATAGTGTTACAACACTAAACCATAGAAAACTATATTAAATATATTTCAAAAATTAAACAATTGTAAAGTAAATTATCTTTAAACGGGTCTTTCACTTTAAAATATATCTAAAAACAGCATATTTCAATAACAATACAGCATCTTCCTATAATAAAATATTTACAAATTAGAACAGCTATTGCTACTGAAGTGAACGGAGTCTAAGCTTGCGCTGTATCAAACACGAAGAATGCACAAGCGCAGGTCACCTCACTTGCCAACCTTAGTTTCTACTGCCATCTAGCGAAGATTCTGACAAATTACACTTTTCATCCTCTCAATTGGTAATGCGGGAGACACATTTCCCTGGCTTTTACATTTGACGCAAAACTACCGAACGTTGGAAAATTCTAATACCGAACCCTTTCTTTTTTTTTTTTAAGTACCGAAAAAGTGCTGAAGTATATACCGTGCAACATTACGTCAGACACATACCTATTCCAATCCATTGCTCAACTTAGCAGACAATGCACATTTCAGAGCGCCTCAGAGACTTATAGAATAATAATACACATTTCAAATAATAGATAGGACATTGCGAAAAAACGAAACAAAAGACGAAATAACAACTCGCGACCTGCGTGCTGCTCGCCGAGTAGCCTGCCGCATTATTTATTTAGACACTGGCATATAAGAACATTTTCGGTTACGCTGACCGATAAAATGCTATTCCAAAAGCAAAATCAGACATGTTATACATCGTTAGAAAGCTTATACTCTCACCTACTGAATAAATGAATTGTCAATCAAGCCAAATTGTACTAGAAATGGCGACAATGCAGTAAGCAACAGGTGTGGTATTATGCACAGCTATTTTTGAAGGTAGCCGACCCAGGCGTCACAAATGCACGTATATTTCACAAACGGATTGTCCAAGACAATATATGACCACTCAGTCGCAAAAGGGACATGTCTACGCGTAAAACCAATGGTAAGATTGTATATTTATTCAATGTTTAGTCCCAGATATTGACTGTAGAATGACATGGTATAATTTAAAAAAACTTTGTCTTGTTTATTTCGTTATTCAGTGAGCAGCGTTTTCACTGCTGTATTGGCATATTTTAGGGCTAATGTCGGGTTTATCTTGTTGCTACGGAATAATACATTACATTACAGGCATTTGGCAGACGCTCTTATCCAGAGAGACGTACAACAAAGTGTACAACCATAACCAGGAACAAGTGTGTCGAAAACCCTAGAGAGAAGTACCGTTCCAAGTGCCGGGAACAACCGCATAGTTCAACTTGAACCCTGTAGGTTAAACTGATTAACACTAACACAAACAAGAACAACAACAACGCAGTCTATGCAAAAATACAGAGTACCATATTATTTATTTAGACATTGGCAGAGTACAGCATAAATTGCGTCTTTTGTTTATATTCAATATTAGTAATTGCAGGCAGAAACTGCAGCCGTAGACACAAGATAGTTTGTTATGTTATGGTAGCAACAGAACGAAGCGGACTATATATGTATTGCCATCATTGTTTTATTATACCAGCGTGTTTTCGCGCGTTTGCACAGAAACTCAAAACCTACCAATAAAATGGTTTAGCTATTTCTCAGCATAATGACAGATTTAAAGACTAAACAAACTCACCCGATACTGTCTTCAAATGGATCCATGCCAAAGAAAAGTAATTATTCATCCTCTCAAAAAGCTTTTACTAACAAATTTTTAATAGCCTAGCATGCACTCTGGCTGGCACTGTCTTCCATTGCTTCCCCGACGTTCAGACTCTCCCCTCACTGATAAAAACTAGACCCTATGGTGTCAGATTATTGCGTCGCCATGGATGTCGCTTGTCGTAAAGAAGTTTACTAGATGTCGTAACACTTAGATTTGGAGCTCCAGCTCTTCCGCACCCCAACTAATAAAAAAGTCCAAATGGCGGGCAAACAAAATGGCGGACATAGGTGCTCCCAATGGCAAAATTGTAGAGCACATTCAGATGCATTGGTCGATGAAGTTTTGTGTTGATCTGACCCTAACAAATACAATAGGGTTCCACCAGCTTCGCTGCTTGGACCCCTAATAATAATAATCCTGACAGATACAATAGGGTTCCACCAGCTTCGCTGCTTGGACCCCTAATAATATGTAGTTTTTCACAGATTGTTCTTGGTGGCCCAGTCTGATCACGTGCATTGACATTGCATTGACGTTCTCAGTCACCTGAGGAACAGTTGCTCTTGTTTTTCTTACATATCACACTAATGCATGAGCATCATGGTCATCAAATGTATGCTTTTGACCACAATTTTCGACCCTGTATACTGAGGTCTTTCCCATAGATCTAAATGCAAATGACACTTTAATCACTGTTCCTATTGAAACACCTGAATGGAAGCATCTGTATTTGTATTATGTTTATCTACTTATTTATTCCGATTTTTCCTTTAATTTGTCACCCGTCATATATATATATATATATAGAGAGAGAGAGAGAGAGAGAGAGAGATTTGCTTTTGGTCTCAGTAGAGAAATAGAAAATACATACATTGAAACAAAATACAGTACATTCACTCAAAACAATAGCTCTCCCTTTGGTTTTGTTCAATTGACTCACTGCAGTTAGGTTAAAGGATGTCTTATAGACTTTCTTTTTGGCTACTGGCACTCTGAAATGTCGACCAGAGGGTAGCAACTGAAACTCACTGTGGAGGGGGTGATGGGTGTCTTTACTATAGCCAGAGCCATTCTGTGTACCGCTAAGTTATACACATAAACCGGTTGCCTTTTGGTTCGCCTACTATTTTTCCAGCTGTGTTGACAATTGTAGATTACTCATTTTTTAACTTTGTGCTCAGGGTACCAACCAAATGCATATATTAAAAACAAGAATGCCCTCAACCAGGCAGGCATAGACTCTCTGTAGGACATCCATACTGATGTCGAACCCTCTCAGTTTCCTGGTTGAAAACAGTCGTTGACTTGCTTTTTTACAGATAAAACCAATGCTACTCCTAAAACTCAGCTTATGATCAATACATGTCCTTAAATACTTAAAACACAATACAAAGTCTCTACAGGTTGGTTACGAAGACTAAGTGGTGGGAACGGTTCATCACTGTTAAGAATAAGTTCATTGGTTTTGTCCACATTAATCAATAAGCCGCTGAACCTACATTATTGTTCCATTAGGAGACCTGATCAAAATATGAATCTCCATCACCATCCCTGTGAAAAAGACTAACAAGTGCCATGTCATCTGCATGCTTAAATAAAGTAACATGTTCACCCTCTAATTTTGGTTCATTTGTGTGAATTGAAAATAGCAGAGGTGATAAAATGCGTCCCGAGGGGCTCTTGAACTTAAAAACACCTCATCATAAGAGAGCCCTTTATAATACACTCTCTGTGGGTGATTGGCTAAAAAGTCCTTGATCCAGTGAATGAGGCATTTACGTCCAGGTCCAGAAGCCGCTGTATGTGAGTCTGCATGGTATTAAAAGCTTTTCTAAAATCAATAAATAAATCCATGCATAGATTTTAGTCTGTTGTAGATGTTTGGCCTCCTTGTTAACCTTGGTGAGAATTACATTCTCAGTGCCCCTGTATGCTTTATAAGCCAGCTGTCCAGTTGGTCTGCTATGGGCGAGGCCAGATGGTTACTCACAACTCTCTCCATGCATTTAGCCAGTATAGCTGTCAAATAAACTCGGAGGAAGTCATTTAAGGCTTTGGCCCCTGGCTTCTTCACTAGGGGAATGACGGTTGACACTTTACTTGATTTTGGTAAACTACAGCCATTTAATTAAAAGCTGAAAGAATTGGCTCATCACCATTCTCATCTGCTTGGCACACACTTTGAGGACCCGGCCATGGAGTCTCTCTGGAACATGTGCCTTCCTGGGCTTAATGAGAGAGAGGCAGTGAGCAATTTCTCTCTCTGAAAGCTGCATTGTGGAGATTGTTGTAATGATATCACATACAGTCCTGATGTCATTACAATAATCAGCAGAATCAAATGTGCCATAAAACAAGTTAAGATCATTAAGAAAGGAGGGCTGTCTATTAAAACGTCACTGATTCTTAGACACCATCCCCATCATTTTGTTAAGTCCCTCTCAGGGCTGTTTGGGTTTGTATGTGCTAATTTCTTATTTAAAAAAAATCTGTTTTAGCTCTCTGGATGGTAAATGGTAAATGGACTGCATTTATATAGCGCTTTTATCCAAAGCGCTTTACAATTGATGCCTCTCATTCACCAGAGCAGTTAGGTGTCTTGCTCAGGGACACTTTGACATGCCCAGGGCGGGGATCGAACCAGCAACCCTCCAACTGCCAGACAACCGCTCTTACCTCCTGAGCTAGGTCGCCCCTGTGGATATTTTGGTTCTGGGCTCCTGTAAGGAATGCAACTTTTTTTTAAATCATTTAAGCAACATTTCAGATCCTTTGTTGTTTGGAAACATTGTAATAGTTTTAGTCTCTACAGTAGCATCCACACAAAATATGATACAGTATAGGTTATACAATCATTCAGTACATTTGGATTGTGGCATGAGTCAAAAAACATCTCCCGATATGTGGTCTCAAAACAGCCCATAAGCCTGTGTTCACACTGTCTTGTGTGCAACCTCAATGTTACCATAGCACAGGTCGGGCACACGTCCAGAGCATGTTAGACAGTCTGCGTATTGTTGTAATGCTGGAAAAGGAGTCGTAAGAGAGAGTATTACAATCTCCTAGAATTAACTCAGGCTGATCAGCTGATGGAGCAAGTGCGCTGTTAAAGAAGTTTGTAAAATGCTTTGATGCTTCCCTGGCACATACACCAGAATGATGGTTAACTGGTCAAACTCGTGAGGGAAATAAAATGGCCTGAATGACACCATCAGGATTTAATAATCAAGTTTTTTGCCCTTCAGTTATCAACCAGGATCCACCACTCACCACTGATACTGACAGATTAATGTGAGGCTACCTTATCATGGTCTGCCCTAATGATAAAATTTCCATCGATATGTACACTCCAATCCTGATTTAGCCATGTCTCCATCCAGCAAATAAGATTGCTGCATCAGAATTCCTCATCATACTTGAGGTACGACTGGGTGAACCCTGGTAGTGGGTGACAACATCCTCGCCTCCTCAGCCAGTTTCTGACTCAAGGAAAGCAGCTGTTTAAGCAGCTTTTCTTTACTCTAGATTTACCTCAAAAATAAAACAAAATGCATAGTGTTAAGTTTCATGACAAGAAAAATAAAACAATTTTCAACATTAAATTCTTTATATATCTGTTGCATTGTTAACGACTTTGCATGACCTGCATAAGTCAGTGATCATGTGCATATTTTTGTCTCCTTTTATTATAAAAACTAAATTTCTAACATAAAGTTCCCTTTATATTCCTAATGTTTCACTTACAATTAGTTCCATGCCAGTCTCCGCTTAAGATCGTTGGGGTATTGATCAGAATCACACTAAATCCCCAGTCTCTTGTAAGGTTTTAAAAAGAAAAACTCACACTTCTGGCACTGAATGTTTAATATTGCCATTAAAGATAAACACCTTTTCTAAGTTGGCTTGCTGCTTCGTTATTTAAATGGTAAATTTGTCCCTGGTTTGACCACACAAGCCTTCTGCGAGGAGAGCCGGATGAATACACTCTCATCACTTTGATAAACTGGAGAGAAAATATGGGCTGTAAATTAAGACATTAATATAGCATTTTTAATATAGCAGTGGCAGCATTGAGCTTTATGGCGAGGCCTTCTGCGAATGTGCAGAAAACTCATGATTTTACTAGTGTAATTTAATGGATTTCCATAATTAAAGTCTCATTTGTGTTTATCAGTCGGAGATACTTGGAGTGGCATGTAAGCGTAATTCCGGGGGCAGTACTTTTTACATTTTTCAGTGCATCCCAACATAAGAGATAAGGTCTGAGTCTGAATACCTTGTGCCTGAAAGTATTGCTCACTTAGTAGCCTTGTTACTGAGCAATGGTTTCTCTGAGCGACTGGAGGATTTGTTCTCTAATTTTCTTTGTTTCTAGAAGCTTTACTCTCTTAAGCTTTGTTCTTTGAATGCCCTTGTTTCTCTGTCAGGGTGCCCTTGTTCCAGAAAGGGTTGCTCTCTTTCTGCCCTTGTTTCTAAAAGTGCTTCTCTCTTAATGACTCTATTCTGTAATTGCTCTTGTTTATGAAAGCTTGATTCTCTCAGTGACCTTAAGCTCTGATCTCTCCATGTGCTTGTTTCTCTCTTAGTGAGTCCCTCAGTAACTTTGTGTCCAAAAATGCTGCTCCTTAGTGCCCTTCTTTCTGAAAGATGCTCTCTCTTTGTAACTATATTTTCTAATTGCTCTTTTTTTCTGAAAACTTTACTCTCTTAGTGCCTTTGTTTCTCTGAATGTTTCCTGGTTCTGGGGACCTGCTGTGTATGGCACACTTTTGTTTCATCCCAGTCGACCTCAATTAATTGGATTCAATTGAGCTTCTAATTGAATATCGATTTTGTCATTGGCTGCTACTTGACAGCTATCTGCAGAACACTCTCAACATGAGATGTCATCGGAGGAGTGCCTTAGCTAATGTAGAAATGTAGTTCTTTTTTTAAAATTGAAGAGCAGCAACCATCAACAGCTCTGTTTATGAACCTATGCTTTGTCCTTTGACCTTTTCAGGATTAAATAATTCAACAACTGATTCACCATATTTTTCTTCTGAATTAGTTTTACAGTACAATTAAACTTAAAAAAGAGGACAAATGGTAAATCCTTCTCATGTTAACTCCTAGTACCTCAAACATACTGGCTTCATCATGACTATAAAAGTAAAATAATTCAGGATCAACACCAGCAAAGTGTGTACATGATATACACTTTCAGGCAAGCAAACGCAATAAGTGCACACAGGAATAAAAAGTATGCTATGTAATAAATTTTCCCAGGTTGGATAGTGTCAGAGTAATTGTTGATTTGGGGGACAGGGGTGCATTTGCACATATACACTGTCTACGGGAGGAAAGGAAGGTGTGGGGAGTGGGGCCATGGATTACTTGAATCATTATCAGCATGCTTTTGTATTTTGAATTGATACGGTGTTGTGGCTTTAGACTGCCTGCCTCTCCTACACTATGACCACATGTACTACATTGCCTGAGTGCCTTAATGAGCACAACAGAAAATCTGCATTGAATCAGTGTGATATTAATTAGGCTATGAAAAGGATTTTTAAAAAGCAGGCTATATAAACACAATGCTACCTAAAGTATTTCACTGAAACTGTCACGGTACGGGGGGTGGGACCCAGGCGCAGAGTGGGAAAAAACACGGAACTCAAAAAAGTTGATACAAACAAGACTTTATAAAAAATAAAAAAAGCAGAACAAACAGAGCCACGAGGGGCATAAAACGAAAACTAAAAAAAATACAAGAAAACAGAACTACACCAGTACAGAAAACAAACGGCAGAAACGCACAGAAACACACAGGCGGAAACAAAGTCAGAAACACAAACAGGTCAAAAACACAGGCAGGTACGTACGGTCTGAAACACAAGTCGGAAACAAACACAAGGAACCAGCACCCGAGTCAAGCGAACAAAGAACTTAAATAGACAGGGGGGTAACAAGACACAGGTGAACTCAAAAAACAATCAACCCAGAAAAGGAGGGGATAACAAGACACAGGTGGGAACAATGATAGAATAACGAGACAACAATAATACAATTAACAGGGGGGAGCAGGACACAAAACAGAAGTGCCGCCATCTGGCGGCCCAACAAGGGAAACACAGACAGGAAAACACAGAACCATGACAGAAACAATGTTAATTAATTTGTGCTATGATTTGTGTAAGCTGGTTAAATTTATTTAGGATATTTAGCATAGATACATGTTTGTTTACTGAACATACAGTACCGTTTACCCCTTCCTGATTTTCTTTCATATTTGTCACACTGAATGGTTTCAGTCATTTAGACTAAATGTTATATTAGACCAGTGGTGTCAAACTCGTGCCATGGAGGGCCGTGTGTATGCAGGTTTTCATTCCAACCAATTAATGCTGCCTTAATTGAGTCCAATTACTCATTCAGCCATATGCGTTTAACTGCATTGAAGCACAGAATATAAGAACATTTTTATTTAGACAATGCGGGTCACCATAGACGTCGGGTCACCATTGTGCACAAACCTGCATCCCTAATTCAGCAAATAATTTAACTAATTATATAATCAAGATCTGAGGCTGGAATGAAAACCTGCATACACACGGCCCTCCATGGCACGAGTTTGACACCACTGTATTAGACAAAGGGAACCAGAGAAAACACAATACATTGTAAACACATTTTATTTATTTATTTTATTAAAAACACCCATGTGTTTTTACATGCCCATGTGAAAAATTATTTGTGCCCTTTAACGTAATAACTGGTTTCACCACCTTTAACAGCAATAACTAAAACCAGTCACTTCCTATAAATTTATATAAGTGTTTCACATCACTTTGGAGGAGTTTTGGCATACTCTTCTTTGCAGAACTGTTTTAATTCCAATTTTCAGCATTAACTGCTTGTTTCAGGCCCTGCCACAGCATCTCTATTAGGTTCAAGTCAGCACTTTGACTAGGCCACTTTAAAACTTGATTTTGTTTCTTCTCAACCATTCAGATGGACTTGCTTTAGTGTTTTGGATCATTGTCTTTCTACATAACCCAATTAAGCTTCAGCTTCAGCTCGTGGACAGATGACCAGATGTTCTACTTAAGAATTTTCTGGTACAGAGCAGATTTCATGGTTCCTCCAATAATGGCAAGTTGTCCAGGTCCTGAGGCAGCCAAGCATCCCCACACAGTTACACTACCACCACCACGTTTGACTGTTGGTATGATGTCCTTACTGTGAAATGCTGTATTTATTTACGCCAGACAGAATGGGACCCATGTCTTCCAAAAAGTTTTACTTTTGACTCATCTGTCCATAAAACATTATCCCTAAAGTCTTGAGGATCATTCACGTGAGTGAAAAAAAGAGAAACAGAGCAAGTGAGAAATTGAAATCACAATAATTCACAGGACATTCCATTAAGAAAATCATCTTGCTCTGTAATGCATGGACAACACTATGCAGATTAAATTTGCATAATGTATTTTACCATTTAATTCTGCCCTAACATGTGTTGCCAATTATTGGGTACCAGGGTGGTGGGACCTGGTTGTATTTCTCATCTGGAAAGTCCCTGCTTGCCAGCTTTTTAACATATGGCTCTCTGTATCTTAAAGATTTATTTCTTTGTGATATTGCAGTGCAGTTCTGTACTGACAGTCGTTCATAATGGGGGAGGGGGGGAATGGGTTATGCAATAAATATTTTTAGATTGGACTAATTATAGGTATTGAGTAGTCTTAGTGACATGTAATTAGTACCTTTTCCTATTACAATAAAATCACTCTATTCAGAATATTGTATGGATATCATCACAAAAAATATAACCTTTAAAGTATTTTTATGTGTGTATTTGTGAAAGTATACTGGAATGTGTGTGTGTGTGTGTGTGAGAGAGAGAGAGATAGAGAGAGAGAGAGAGAGAGAGAGAGAGAGAGAGAGAGAGAGAGAGAGAGAGAGAGATACATTCCTTGTGTTTCTTGCATATTTGAATGTGTTTTGAATGTGTTCCATGGGGCGACATAGCTCAGGAGGTAAGAGCATCTGTCTGGCTGTCGGAGGGTTACCGGTTTGATCCCCCGCCCTGGGCGTGTCGAAGTGTCCCTGAGCAAGACTCCTAACCCCTAATTGCACCCAACAAGCTGATTGGTACCTTGCGTGGCAGCCTTTCACCATTGGTATGTGAGTGTTTGTGTGAATGGGTGAATGAGAGGCATCAATTGTAAAGCGCTTTGGATAAAAGCGCTATATAAATGCTGTCCATTTACCATTTGTTTCTTTGAAAGTGTATGCTTATACAGTGTACGTGTGAGTACCGGTGTACATGTGTGTGTGCATGTGCATGTGTGCATGTGTGCTTGTCTATGTGTGGGTGTGTGTGTGCGTGTGTGTGCGCGTGCTTGTGTGTGCGTGTGTGTGCATGCACAGCAGTCTGTGATTAATGAGAATGCTCAAGATAATTAAGTTCTGCTGAAAATAAGTACCTTGTTTGTAAAGTGGCCCAATATATCATAAACTGTTTCATAACTTGATAGACAATCTGAAATATCATATTTCATTACTTTTAGCATAACATGCATTGCAGTTAAATAGTTAAATACCATTCTCTCCTTCTGTGTAACTGATTGCATTGCCACATGGATATCATAGAAAGTGCCTGGAACTGCTTAACATAAATTTGTGTACAAATACTTAAACTCTTTGCCCTCCCACTTTTTAAAGATCCACACAGAAAATTGTGTGCATATGACAATGTCTTATCATATAATTTATTGTTTTTGAGTTATGGTACTTTATTCAAAATGTATTTGTGCTCGTTATCACCACTGACTCAACACAGACTTGAGCAGGTTGTGCACCATTGATCAGGCAGTAGTAAATGTACCTTGTTTTTCATACTAAGTATGTCCCAGTTGCACAACATAAGGACAGAGTGAGCGCTGTCTGTGTACATGAACGTGTTTTAACTATAGGAATGGAACTTTTTTGGTAGAACGTGGGAGTGACCCATCCCTATCGACCATCTTCAATCTGTGACACAGCGCCGGAAATGCACGTTAACTGCCTCTTAACAAAAGACACTGAAAAATGCAGTAGGGATGCCTACAGTGGAAAATAGCATGATGAAAAAAGGCATTCAGTCAATCTAGACTCAAAGAGTGTCAAACTCAGATTCTGGAGAGCTGGGCTTTTGTGATTTCCGCAGGCCAATTTGCTTTGGCAACAAGGTCTGCAAACATTTTAGCCAATCAGTGACTTAGATGAATGACAGATCTGCAGCAGACACTGGCCTTTCAGGACTGCAGTCTGACACTCTTGGTCTTATGAGTATCCAGTCTGAATCAAGCCTGGACCCCATAGATCTGTGCCAGAACTACAAGACTTGGCAAGCTGTGTTTTTTGTTTAGTTGTGTGATAACAATAACAAGTGGCAATCTCTTTTTCAATAACACAGCAACAGTATTACAATGGAAACACAGAAGTAGTATAACAGTAATATAATTTTCTGGCACGTTGTCCTAATAATCACTGGGATTTTGTATAGGGAATTGACTTATTTATTTATTGACGATAGCAACAGGGTAAGTAGGAGTCTTTTTTTAACACAGGCTCAGTTTGCCTAATACCGAATATCGAGTTTTGCAGCGCCACCATTGTCACTCTGGTCATTCATTTAACACGCACCCCCTCCCTGCAGTCTCATCTACAACTACACCCCCCACCCATGACATAATGGACAATATTGTCTGTCTTGGCATTCATAAAAATATTCTTTCACCTCTAAAAAATCGTATTCTGTCATAGCAACGAGATAAACCTGACAATAGCCCTAAGATGTGTCAATACAGCAGTGAAACCGCTGCTCACTGAATAACAAAATAAACGAGAAAATGTTTTTAAAAATGATACAATGTCATTCTACAGTCAATATCTGGGACTAAATATTGAATAAATATACAACCTTACCATTGGTTTTACGCATAATGATGTCCCTTTTAAGACTGAGTGGTCATTATAGTGTCTTGGACAATCCGTTTGTGAAATATACGCGCATTTGTGATGCCTGGGTACCTTCCAAAATAGCTGTGTGTAATACCACATGTGTTGTTTACGGCGTTGTCGCCCTTTTTAGTACAGTCTGGCTTGATTGACAGTTCATTTATTCAGTAGGTGAGAATATAAGCTTTCTAAAGATGTATAACATGTCTAATTTAACTTTTGGAATAGCGTTTTTTAGGTTACATTACATTACATTTATTTGGCGGACGCTTTTATCCAAAGCGACGTACACAAAGTGCATTTCATGGTCATGGACAACTACAATACACAGGTTCAATGAGATACAATACTTATTTTGTACAGATATTTCTAGCCAAGAACACACAGTTTAGTTCACATAGTGAACACTATTCTGAGCTAACCTCTGCAAAGCCAACTAGGCAAAAGAACAAGCTACAGTCCTGGGACAAATACAAATTACCAAAATGTGCTGGGATGGGGGAACATGTAACGAGTGTCATGGGGGGGGGGGGGGGGGTGGATTTAGAGTGAAATATACAGAGGGTGGTAGTTAGTCCAGGTATAGTCTGAAGAGATGAGTCTTCAGACCACGGCAGAAGATGGGTAGTGAGGGAGAGGTTCGAAGAGGGACAGGGAGTTTGTTCCACCACTGGGGAGCTAGGGTGGAGAAGCTCTGTGATCCCTTTGCTCGGGTGGGAGGGGGTACAAGGCGCCTGGCGCCTGCTGCTGCAGAGCGGAGTGGTCGAGCAGGCATAAGTCAGCGTAACCAAGATTTTTCTTATCATTGCATTCACTTATGCATTCACTCTGGTAGCAGTAAAAGACGCTGCACCTAACGAAACTCGGTAAACAATTTTTCGTAATTTCTTGGAAAATACTATTATTATAGAGGACTTCTGGGCATAGCTAAGCCATATGTTTGCTGATAGACCTAGCTGACATTGTTTTCTGGAGCAAAACAGAAGCGAATACAACAGCATTGATTTACAGTCTCATCTGTCTCCATCTACTGTACATATGATTTCATCATTGCTATGTAAGTATTACTGCTCAAAATACATACGTTATATACGTTATATACGTTATTTTTGAAATCGAGTGTCTTTAAATAGGTTAGTGGTATTAAATAATGTGGATATTTCACACTGTAATGTAAACATTAGTTAGTAATGTAATCGTTCTTGTGAAGAATGCAACAGTGATGACGAGAGTGCTGGAACATTGCCAAAACGTGGTGGATGTGTCAGGGTTTTGACGGGTTGGACCCAAGTGCAGAGTAAAGAGGGGACTGAAAGGTAAATGAAACAAAGACTTTACTGATTACAAAAAAAACAAACAGGAACAAACAAAAGGCCACGAGGGGCAATAAATGAAAATTCAAAAATACTTAAAAACACAAGCATAGAAACTCAAAAAGTCAAAACACTGGGAACACACAACAAGGGCACACAAGGAGACGGAACACAGACAGACAGAACACAAGCAGGCGGAACATATAGGCAGAAACACAAACAAAATGTAAGCAGGACAAAAGCGGGCAGATACATATAGTCAGAAACAAACACAAGGAACCAGCACCCGAGTCAAGGGGACAAAGAACTTAAACAGACAAGACACAGGTGAACTCAATACATAATCAAACGAGAGGGAAGGGATAATGAGAGGCAGGTGGGGACGATGATTAAATAACGAGACAAATAATGGAAAACAATAATACAATTAACACGGTAGAAACCAATGAGAGAATAAACAGAAATACAAAACTGAGAAGTGCCGCCAACTGGCGGCCCAAAAAGGAAAAATAGAAACAAAAAGACAGAACCATGACAGGATGGTTGAAAATTGTTTTCATGTCGTCCCATCCCCATACAAGAAAGCATACGAGAGTACAGAGTATAGAAATACATGCAAGAGTTAATTATTACACATTTAGGTGCTGTACCGCATTGTGTGACAATATTTTAGCATAATTTTTTAATCTGATAGTAATGTTTCATCTTAAACCTTCATAAGGGGCACATGTGTATGCTTTATAATATACAAAAGGCATTTTATTCATTTTTAGAGACATTTTTGATATGTTTCTGGACCTTTAGATATTTTAGACCACTGTACTGACGGAAAGCTTGTAATTCCCACTTGAAAATGATGCAACAGTGAGTTTCTTGAGTCAAAACCAACCAATTTGTAGTGAAATACGTGGATATGTTGTGATTTACAGCAATGCATAATTTAGACATTTTGGATAGATTTGGAGATGCTGGGTACACTGCTTAGTTTTGCTTCATAAATCTATAGTAGTTCTACATATCCACCCTTAGATTTTATGAACTTGTGGTCAAGAAGTGTTTGATCCCGCACATGTATAGTTTAACCTGCTGTATATATGCAATCTCTCAGTATTTCATTGCAAACTAAAAAAGTGCAAATTAATTTTAGATTTTTTGTCTAGACAATTGCATTTGTGGCACTTCCAGAATTATGAATATAAACTAATCTGCATTAATATTGTAAATTGTACACGTCTTGCTTCATTTAAGCCATTTTTCAAGTCTCTGTGATGTTCACATCTGGAGTTATAAAGCCTTAAATAGGGTACCCCCTAAATGGGCAAGGATTGGCAAGATTTGGCATGTGCGCTAAGGGGTTAACCTGCAGTATATATGCAATCTCCAGTGTTGAGGAAGCTACTTTGAAAGCATAGCTTTGCAAGCTACCAATTACTTCACACTGGAAGAAGTTGAACTATAGCAAAACTACCCTAGGGAGAAATCTAGTTTGGTTAACTAAAGCTACTTAGAAAAAGTAGTTCAAACTACTTTGTAAAAAAAAATGATCAAATTGACAATGTACATGTGATATGAAATTATAACAAAATATAATACAAAAGTCACATGCCAGCAAAAAATGCCACTCAGTTGAGTTTATTGCAAACAATCTTGTACAATCTTAACAACTAAGTTTTCAACTTGCACCTTTTTATTATGAAGAGCTTAAACACTGGTCTAAACAATCTTTTTACTTGTCAGAGCAGAATCCCTTGTTTATACGACACATGAGCAGTCTCTCAAAGTTCTTATCCGACAGACGGTTCCGTTTGGCACTGAAAATGTCCTTGCCAACACTGAAAAGCCGCTCACATGCAGCACTGGCTGGGACACCGGTGTTGAACTTTATGAAGACTTCTTGCATTTTTGGCAGAGATGAGAACACAGTTAGTAGGGACGTGTCCAGGGACTGCAGAAAGACTTCCACCTCGTCTACTTTGTCATATTTCTTCTTTGGGAAGAATGAAGCGATGTCATCCCCATTTACTGGTTCCTCTTCCTCGTCGGCTGTTGTTGATGATGCTGAAGGTGTTTGCAGCTGCCTCACCTCTTCTCTCAGACGTGTCTCTATGTCCCTCTTCTGTTCCGTTGTTGGTACGTATTCCATTCTGAACATGGGGTGGCTCGCAGTTGCCATGAGGCACTTGATGCTTTCAAACACATAGCCAAACCTGAAAACAGATTAAATATATTTTATTAATACAAGGGAAATTTGAGTATCTTACAGGAACCTCTAAAAATGGTATAAAATTATATATATATATATATTATTATATATATATATATATATATATATATTATATATTAATTTAACCAAGAATCATAAAGAGACAAATAAGACAAAAAAGGAAATGATGAGTAAAATAGGTAGTATGCTTACAGGTTTCCCAATCCCCCAGTCTGTGTAGGTTTTTGTGTGTGTGTGTGGGGTGTGGGTGTGGGGGGGGGGGCACGTTTGTGTGCATGTGTGTCCAGGTCTCACCTCTGCTTCACCCCCCCCCCCCCCCCCCCCCCCCCCCCCCCCCCCCCCTCCCCCCGATGAGAGTGTCAACCAATGGCATGCAATACTGGAGCTTGGATTCTCTCTCGATCTTCTGCAGTTTCTCTACAAGGGTTGCAATAGTGGGCAGTAGCACTCCATAGTAGGCCATCTTGTCAGATTGGAGGATATCAATGACTTTGGTACAATTTTTAATAAGATGTGATATGATTGAATCTAAACATTTAAATATAGCCTTTATGATCCAAGTATCCTCTACAATACACTGCTATAGGCAACACTGAATTCTAATCACTGGATTTCATGTTCTAATATGACCTAACAATTCTCTTGCACTACAACGCATGCTGAGTATATTGTACATTTGTTTTTAAACTGCTATATCAATAACATTTACCGTGACATATTCGCTGATGAACGTCTTCTCTGCTTGTTTGAAGCGAGGTACCTCAAGCCTTCCACACACATCATCCAGATCTCCTTCTCCTGCAGTGGTGATTCTCTTCAGTCTCTCCAGGGCGTTGTAGGTGGGGTTCCAGCGAGTTGAATTTGGAATTACCAGCTGGCTTCTAAGTATTTCCTGGATGATGTCTGAAGCCTGCGTGCTGCGGCTCTGTTTGTTTCAGAGGGGTTGACATTTCCCCAGGGTGGATCTGGATATTTTTTTGAATGGCTCTGAAATCTTGGTAGCCTCTTCTGAATCTTTGGTTGCCACGAGGTTCAGTGTGTGACTGGCACATCTCTGGTGTTTTGGTAAGTGATAATCCTCCTCTCCAGGATCATTGAGGATGTTTGTCACTTTGGTGAAGATCAGGTCTCTTCCTCTTCCTCTTGCTCCCTCTCAACGTCTTGTATGTCGGCAAACACTTGCAAAACCTTTACAAAGTTAGACCCATTGTCTGTGGTTGTGAGACGAACCTTGTGCTCGATCTTAAAATCTTTATGTATGTCTTCCAGCATACCAGCAAGAACATCAGATGTATGTCTCCCTATGATTCTACGGTAAGCAAGAGCTCCAGACTGAATCTGGAGTGTGTCTTGGTCGATCCAATGAACAGTGATGCCCAAAAAGCTTCTGTTGTTAGCGGACCATGCATCAGTTGTTGTTGCTACATGTTCTTGCTGAGAGAGAGTAGTGCAGAGGTTTGTGCGCATGTGCACTTCCTCATCTTCCACCATCTTCACGAGTGTCTTTCTTGACACTAGCTGCTTTCCAGGTACCAACTCATGGAGATACTCCTTAAACTCGGGTCTCTCAATGATGCTGAGTGGATGGAGGCCTTGCACAACAAACCTGAGTGTTGCCTTGTGAGAAACTTTGCCGTTGTACCGAGCTGTTCCCTAGCAGATCCAGACTCATCTTCTGAAGACAGCCCTGGTCTTTTCCGGAATTCCTGCTGCAGTCTTTCCATCTCCTTGCATTTGTGTGGATGCTTCCTCTAATAATAAAAGAAAGACACATTTTGAATATTAGTTAACATAGAATAGCATGACATTTATAATGGTCCATAGAATTACCCTGTATATCACCAGATCAACTTTAAATAAAATTGTATGCTGTTACAATATTAACCTTAGGTGGCAAAAGAACAGCAAGCCAACCTCAGCCTATCCAGACCTTCATTTGATTCTAATAATAAAAGAAATACACATTTTGAATATGAGTTAACATAGAATAGCATGACATTTATAATGGTTCACAGAATTACCCTCTATATCACCAGATCAACTTTAAATAAAATTGTATGCCATTACAAAATTAACCTTAGGTGGCAAAAGAACAGCAAGCCAACCTCAGCCTAGCCAAACCTTCATTTGAATGATTCTGGCTAAGCTATTCATCATAGTATTGGATTGATTGCAGACACCTTGGTCGACAAACACAGGTGGTTGTAATCAAATAGTAGGTGATTATCATGAAAGACCGGTCCCTTGCATTGCGCCATATTGTATGGGCGGCAAAACACATCATGAGAATAGTATGATTGGTCAGCTAACGTTAGCTTTATGTCAGCAAACCTGACATTAGCTGGTTAGCAACATGTTAGTTTTTGATAGAACATAAATTGTTGTCAGATGAACTAACGCTACAGACTTTATTTAATAGACTAACGTTAATGTTCACTGAATTAAATGAAACGAACTAACGCCACAGACTTTATTTAATTAGACTAACATTAACGTTCACTGAATTAAATCACTTGCCTTTATGTAACATTACAGTCAGTGGGTTTACATGATTGAAAAAGTCGATTTATTGTATTAGTCCGGCTAAAACTGGATTTTAAAAAATCATGTAACTATTGGAGTCCGACTGAAATCGTACTAATTCAAATTTTTCAAAGTCGGACTAACATACCTAGATAATGCGGGTTGGGGGTCGATTTACTACGGCATGTATACGCTTCAACAGGCTAAAAATTGGCCTAGGCATTCTGCGCATATTCCGTAATTTACATAGCAACTACTGTGGCCAAACAGTAACGTTTCAGAAAATATATAACTTTAAAAGATTTAATTCAATCTTCTACTGGGACTTTTGCCGTTTATTGAGGGTGTGACAGAAAACTTTGGTGCCGATGACTAGTTACTTTTGTGCTAGCTACTTCACATTAACCTTGTAGGGCGATCAAAGGCTGACAGCATAGTACCACTTAATTATTGTCACTTCTATCACCACTGTAATGAACTAAAAAAGGTGACAAACATTGACAAATACATTGTCGAGCTCACGCGCATACACTGCTGGCGACATTCTAAAGCTCCTTTTTGCCCTCCCTAGTATCATGGCTAAAAAAACACATTTCTGGACGGACGAGGAGACCAACTTCATGCTATCGCAACTAAAGAAGTTAAATTTCCTAAAATACATGGATGGAAGAAAAACGCGGAATGGCGAACTATTCAAAAAAAGTTACGACAAAATTGGAGGAAGCAGGATTTATAAGAAGCCTTCGTCAGACACATCTCCGGTCAATAAATCGATTCTTTCCGAGTCATGTGGGAGTCAACAAGTCAATTGTGACAACGACAATAATCCAATTAAATCTCACCTTTGGCCAAATCGAGCTATTGATATAGATCGATTTCAACTGTGCATGTAAACGCACTGAATGTGGCTAACATATCTGAACTTCGCTCACACTCACCTTTATATGTGTTCTTAGATTTGTGTTTGAATTCTTTGCAGTAGAGAGTGTATTCACTCTCGGCTTGCATAGCTCATAAGTGAAAGCGTACGTTTTGTCGGTGGAGGTAGTCAGTTCCATGAATTTTCTTAGGTATGGCCATGGCGACGATTCTCCCTTTGGCTGAGATTTCATGAAGACGCTGTCACTGTGTGAGCACTGAGCAACACCCGCTCTTTTGCACACGAGTGCGCACAACAACATAAAGGTCAAGTGTGTGGTGGTAGCTGCCTGATGAATACATTGCCTGGACATGCCTTCACAGTGGTCAGGATGAAAGAAAAAGGGGGTGGGGCTGGCCAAAGGGGGTTAAATTACAGTAGAGAAGCAATGGTAAAATAAAAATATAAAATCATTCCTTTCCTTTTATGGCCCAAAATTGTTTGTAGTTTCAGTAGTTAACTACACAAAAAATGGCAAAAAAGTAATTTAACTACTTGAATCACTAGGCAAATATGAATGTAGTTGAACTACCAGCAAGCTACTGCAAAATGTAGTTAAACTACTGTTTTAATTACATGTAGTTCACTACTCCCAAACACTGGCAATCTCTCAGTATTTCATTGCAAACTAAAAAAGTGCAAATTCATTTTTGATTTTTTGTCTAGACGATTGCATTTGTGGCACTTTATTTCTTACAAAATTATGAATATAAACTATTCTGCATTAGTACTGTAAATTGAACAATTGCATTGCTTCATTTAAGCCATTTCAAGTCTCTGTGGTGTTCACATCTGGAGTTATAAAGCTTTAAATAGGGTACCCCCTAAGTGGGCAAGGATTGGCATGATTTGGCATAGCGCGTTAAGGGGTTAAGCTTGTCTGGACTGTTAGCTATGGGAGAAATTAACTCTTTGGGTTCTTTTACTCTTGGTTCATTTTGGAGAACAGTTTCTGGTCTTTACTGAAGGCCTGCGGGGAGGGTTTTGTTGTCTCTGTGGTAACAAGGCATCAAAATTCAGACCATTTTTTTGCATTTTTTAAACTGCTCAAACGACACGACAAAGCAAGACAATGTCATAATAAAATTCTAGAGATTCTCAACATTGAGAAAGTGTCCTGCGACACTTGTTTCAGTTGAAAATACATGATTTTTGTCAAGTGACAGTTGTCGAAAGTCTTGTGCAACAAAGTATAAATTAGGCTTTAGGTGCTTTCACACTTGGTGTGATTGGAGGGGATTTTCTGGACAGGAGGCCATTTTGTCTGAGAATTAATATGCATTATTTCTGGTGTGACAGCTGAATTTGCACCAGACGATTTCAAGTCTGCTAGGGTTTGCTTCTTGTGAACTAACTGCGGTATGGTTTTCTGCGGGTGTGAAAGCATTCAGCTTCATTTTTTTTCTTGTCACTTTATTGAATGTTATTCAAGGCATTTGCCTGTGCACATGAGACATGCTCTATTGTTTAATATATTGACTTTAAACTCTGTGACTTTTGTCCTTTTAGTTTGCTTTTAGTTTTTCATGATAATTATCAATATAATATTATATTAACCTTCATTACTGCAGCTGTAAATATACAAGTACATAGAGCTCGTTTATATGATTTAATGCACTTTATGCACTGATTATGAGTTTACCTTAGTGACAGCCCTTGGCATATGATTGCAGTTAGTACCTTCTGACACATTCCATTAGATGCTATCACAGCTTGACTTCTGTGAACAGTAGGTCTGTGACATACCCTCTCCAAAAGCAGTGTATTGGCTGCAGAATTGCAGAACACCATCATATTGTTCTGTTTCTTCTGGTTCCATTTGCCTTGAAAATAAAAAAAGTATAGCTAACGTAACAATCCACTATTCTCCATGACTGTCCCTGACAGTATTTTTGCATCCAATGAAATCTGAGCATGGATCATCACGTGGATGCACTTGGAAACAGAGTATGAAATGAGACCAACTATCACATAGTTTATTTTTAAAGGTTTGCCAATGAACTCTGATCTGGAACAATACAAGTGTGCTATGTGTGAAAAAAACTCTTAGTACAGTTTACTGCAAGAGACCACAGATGTAAGTGTGTGACTCACTGTTGTTCAGGGTCTCTCACGGAGGTAGCTGTGGAGTCTGAGGACGTTTCACGAAAGAAGAGGCAGAGTCTCGGGATGTCTTCCCTGAAAATAGATGAGGAGTCCAAGCAGGCTTTTCCTTTGAGGAGAGGCAGAGCCTAAGGAGGTCTTTCCTGAGAGGCGAGGTGGAGTCTAAAGAGGTATTTCCTCTGAGGAGAGAAGGTGCATCCCTATACTTAGAAAATGTATACTCCTTTCCACCTCTTCCACCTGGTCTCCTTCGTGCCCTGGAAAGGGATCTTTATGTCCTCCCTCCTTCCAACATCCCAATATTGGAGGTGATGAGCAAAGCGGCTTCAAAATAAGCTCCTGGCAAAGGATACATTGATGTATGCTAGCATGAAAGTCTTTACACATTTCTATGTGGCATCATAATACTCACACCCAAAGAGAGTGAAAGACATAGAATCTGACTGAGAGATTCCAGAGAACTTGAATTTGCCTACAACGGATAACAAAATGTCAGTTTGTCTTTTTGGCAACCACCATTATTTCAGTATGAGATCTAATGTTGCTGACTACATATTAATCAGCGTCTCGATGCAAATCACAATTTCAGGTTCATGTTTGCTACTGTACTTGCAACTACTTTTCCTTGAAACTTTCAAGCTATTTTTCAGCTTTAAATAGGCTGACCACATGTTTTTGGCTGTGGGACTATTTGTGGGCTTGGAAAAAATAACGCTTATGTGATAGGGCTATTTCATAAATAGTCAACGTCGATAGATGACATAGAAGCAGATAAGCTATCCCAATTGTCTTCATGCCTCCTCTTTCTCTCCTTTCCTCCACTGGTCTCCTCCCTTCCTTTCCTCTGCATACTTCCAGGTGGGAGATGAGTGATAGTGAGGGGGAGTGGAGGAAAGTAAGCGAGTGTTAAATTCTTTTCTTTTATTCAGACCTAGACCACAGAATTTATCATTTCTACCCAACTGGGTAATTAGTTTATTTAACTTTGGCACACAAGTTCACACATACACGTGTCTAGCCTGTTCACTGTAGGTGCAACCACATAAAATCTCGTGCTACAACGTTCTTATACTGTAACAATACAGGAGCGCAGGTCTACTGCAACATGCACATAAACAACAATAGTTCCTATTGTTACAGCGAGGAGTGAAAAATAATGGGGTGCACCTGTGGAGTCCAGCAAGGGTTGCATTGAAAGGAGAGGCGGAGTCTAAGGTGGTCTTTCCTGAAAGGGGAGGCAGTTAGCTCAGCCCACACCAATTTTACAGCTGAGCGACAGGAGGGGAGGGGAGCTCGGGCTCAGTGGAGTAGGGGCATGAACCGCACACAGCCTTAATCTTACACCGTAAGGCCATAGCTCGATCTCTGCCATTAAATCCTCCTCGTTCTGCCCTTTGTAGAACTGTATCCTGTCTGGGACCTGCCAAGTGCCCGATACCTATTGAAGGGTAATATGGCGTATTGGTTACGGTGTTGTGATTTTAATCAGGGTTGCCAGTTAAAATCCTGTGTAGGGTTGGAGGGGAGAGAAAAGTTGAGAAAGGTATTTACCCTGCACTGCTGAAAGATTGAAATGTTTCAGTTGCCCTGGATAAGGGTGTCAGAATTTAAAAAAAGATAAATTCCATTAATTATTATTATTATTATTATTATTATTTAGATTTATTTTTTCTTTACATTAGCTATGATCTGTTTATCTGCCTCAGTCACATAAAAGTCTGGTAAAGGTGATTCGTTTTGGCTTTACACTGCACCAGGGAAAAGGAGGGTGGGGAGAGTGTCAGTCCATTAACACACTCATGCTCTGAGCAGCCTGGATGCACTTTGAACAGGGCTTTCGAGAAGAAATTAAACCAGATCAATAGCTTTTAACGCTGCCAGCTACAATTTGTGAGGGGGTTCTATGGCCTTGCGCTGGGACCATCTCCATCACGTAAGAATGGGGTTGTCGTAGGAGAGGCAAGAACGGGCTCAGTACAAACCACAACCCCCCTAACCTCACAGCACATAGGCACAGTTCGCAGAAACTCGTCTGAAGCAGCACAAGGCTGTGGAAGGTAGCCGGGCAAAGCCAGAGGCGGAGGTTCAAATACAGATCACATTCCGTCTGTGTAAAGGTTCTAGAACACCTATTTCACATCAGTCAGTCCTCTGTAGTTCCGTGCCTCTCAGTATCTGCTTTTAAAGCACAACTGACAGAGGCAAGCCTTTTAACAATTGTACCATTATGTGTGCTGCCCTATACTTACTGGACTTTAGAGTAAGTCTATAAACATCTTGAGACTTTTGGATTTGAAGGGCCTTTTATGGTTGCCTGGTGTCTTGATATGGCACCTTGTTGTAGTTAAAATGAGCTCTTAATAGTTTCTATCATTACATTACATTACAGGCATTTAGCAGACGCTCTTATCCAGAGCGAATTACACAACTTTTTACATAGCATTTTACATTTTATATCATAATACACCATCCAGGCTTTCAGAAATAGAACTGAGGTCCTCTATTAAAAAAACACATTTAATCTCTTTTGACATCAATACTCTGTGCTGTCTTGTTATGTGAGGTGATGCGCAGAACCATTATTTCCTCAGCAATACATGCATCCACCTCAAAACTAAGTCTAATGTATTTTTTCCACCACGGTCTTGATACCGAGGTCACGGACTGAGCTAACATCTTCACAGCAAGTCATGAACGTCACAGAATGATGCTGACATTTAGCCTGATGGAAGGCTAGTACAATTAGACCGTGACCTACAAAATAACAAAGGGAAATTTTTTTCTCTTTTTTGAGTGCTTTTTAGTGCATTGCAGAGTGCAGCTGGACAGTTTGTAATTTTAAATGAAAGCCATTCATTTTAGATAATTTTGCCTTTTAAAAAGACTGCAGTGTCTATCATGTCCAGCCAATTTTTTGTTCATCTCCCTCCCACCACCACTACTACATTGAACTCTGGTGCCAAGAAGAAGACATAAATATCTCAGCTGCCAAATGGGTTCTTGCGTGCGCATGCACAAAATAATAGTAATGTCAGTATAAATATTCCCCTCAGTTTTGGAAATTGACTTCCCAGGCACAAAAGTCGATAAAGTTATTTAAATTTATTTAAATATCCGGACCTCTGTAAATCTACCCTGCAAGGCAATTTGCATCGGGAGCCGCGACGTCCAGGCAAAGATTTGCAATCTGAATGCGACTTGCAACGCTTCAGCTGGCTTGCAAACAGTACAAACCCATTCATATTTTATTCTGGCCTGCAGCGAGTGCCTCTAGATGGCTTATTGAGATGGCTTATTTCTACCCCGCAGGAGAGAGCTGGCAGGAGCTAAAACACAAGCTGCAGTAGACTCGTATTGAAATAAAACCAAATATACACTAACAGCAGTCTGCATGTGAATTTAAAGCTAAGTTAAGCCTGTGATTGCGCAAACCTCTTCATAACAAAAGCCCAGATATTTACTGTGAAATGCTGATATTTTTTCTCTTATTTTGTACAACTACTATAAGCAATAACTATGTGTTTTAAGGTAATATTTTGTTACTTTCCATGCTTAATAGCCGCATGATGTGATACACGGTAACTAAAAAACAAATTTATTTACAAAATTCAGATTCAGTTCTCTTTAGTTTTTAGAGAAATTTCAACCATTTAAGTAGTAAGAGAAATCAAGCTCATTTTAGTGGAAAGTGCTGTTCTGTTCATTTCAGTGAACTAACACTTGTCCTTACACTCACATTTAGAGGACTCAATTCAGCAGCAAGAGATCAGGCATAGAAATGGCATTTCTGCTTTGTGACCAGTCATTGTAAGGATTCCTTCCCTTTGAGCTAACACAGATCTGTATGTCACACCAGACTTATTATCCGTGCTATCAAAATGAACAAGCTGTATTCCATTGAGTGCTGGCCATTATATTTGCTCACTGATCTGCAAGTCCAGAACTAGACAAAGGTCAGCCTTAAACTAGCCTTAGTGCTGGTCTCGTACATGACTAAGGCACCAGCAGAAGTAAAACAAAGACACCAGCAGCAGTTGAAATGTATATCAGCAGCTGAATGGCACTGAACCACTAAACAATGACAGGTAGTTATGAATAAAACCAATGAATAATGTAACACTTAATTTCTGCATTTTATCAAATTAAAAATGCTTAATGATTGAGGGACAGGGAACTCAGATGTTTCCGTAAGAAAAGGAAGGTGCTTTACTTGTATCAAATTGCGAAATTATTTTAATACTTTAGCAGGACAGGTCTTATGAGCATTAAAAATGAGAGAGAGAAAGAGAGCAAAAAAGGAGATGGAATATCAGGGCTGTTTTGCTTACTCCTCTTTCTTCGATGGCATTCTTCATTTCTGGATGTGCAATTTGCCTATTGACCATGGCCATAGATCAAATGATGTAGTGCATCAATTTAATATATCAGCTAAAAATACCAAACAAAAAGCAGACTGGGTTACATAAAGGAGATCAAGGTGGCTATAATCCGTCTTCACACACGCCCTTTTGTCATAATTTTCATTTGACAAAGTCAGGGGCATGCTCAGAGAACACCAAACACGCACCTCACACAAATAGCCGCTCGAAGAGAGTAATTCCCTCTGAATGAAAAAAGCTGTTTGAGATTAAACTGAGCTATTTCCTGAATGGTTTATTTCATGTTACGCCCAAAACACACCTATGATTAATTAAGAAACTAAGTACAACCCCTTTGAACCATGCACCTTTGCGCTCAGATTATCCGCCCTTAAACTAGCAAAATTGGATTAGCGCAAAGCCCCTAGTGGTCTGCACGCCGGCGTGCTGAGATTACAGAACTCAAACATTCAGTGCTACGGCAACCAAAGTATGAGTTAAAAACAGAAACGCGTTGTTTGGGTTCCTTAGTAGACAATACACAACAACTATGCCGAATACGGAGTTTTGCAGCGCCACCATTGTCACTCTGGTCATTCATTTAACATGCATCCCCTCCCTGCAGTCTCATCTACAAGTACACCCCACACCCATGACATAATGGACAATATTGTATATCTTGGCATTCATAAAAATATTCTTTCACCACTAAAAAATCGTATTCCATCATAGAAACAAGATAAAAATAATTTAGACATTTTGGATAGATTGGAGACACTGGGTACACTGCTTAGTTTTTGCTTCATGGACCTTTAGTAGTTCTATATATTCACCCTTAGATTTTATGAATTTGTGGTCAAGGAGTTTTTGATCCAGGACATGTATTGTTTAACCTGCCGGTTACCTGTATATATGGGATCTCTCAGTATTTCATTGCAAACTAAAAAAGCAAATTAGTTTTTGCTTTTTTGCCTAGACAATGCCTAGACCCTTCTTTTGTGGGGCAATTTATTTCTTCCTAAATTATAAAAATACTACCAATGGTACAAATGTCTTGCCATTTTTCAAGTCTCTGTGATGCTCACATCTGAAGTTATAAAGCTTTAAATAGGGTACACCCTAAATGGGCATGGATTGGCCAGATTTGGCATGTGCGCAAAAAGGTTAAGTTGGTTTATGACAAAATACACCGATAATCTAAATCACAGTGCCAGGAACCAGGATTTTGTTTTCTATATTTTGACAGGGACGCCAGATTCTCTAGTCTCAGTTGCAGCACACAGCTAAGCAGATTTGCCACAATGAAGGGCTACACTCAGAATAACACTGTGACCTTTCTCACTCCTCAATTCAAATAAAAATTGGGCTGACACAGTTTATGGCAGGGATTTATGCAAATTCTGGCTTTTTTGAATGCATATCAAATCCTTTTAAAATGGTTTTCAAATAGATCCTTTAAACTCCTTTCAATGCTGTTCAGTGATTAGTTATTAATGGCAGTCATTTAAAGTTATTATTTTGCATTGATTATGTGTGTGTGTGTATGTGTGCTTGTGCATGTACATTTGTGCATGTGTGCCCGCACAGTTATTTTGTGCAAGAATCTCAGACTGCAGATCAAGGCAGGAATCTTTGAGATGCTGACTGAGCTCTGATTATTGAGATGGACTCATGAACTACTGGTCTGGCCATAGTTTCACAGGATTATTCCTCTCTGACAGTTCCATATAGCACACACTTATTCATTTTAAGAAATTAAAGAGAAATATAATAGTGGCAGAGAATTCCAAAATGAAAAAAGCATGGAGATGCTGTGTGTTTGAGGAAGCTAACTGAGGACAGAGCACAATGAGTTGGCAACATCACAGTGGTCAGGGTTTAAGCATGCATGACTTTACGGATGGAGGAGTGCTACAAACTAAGCTATCCAACCAAACAGTACAGCCAAGGCACACCTGGAGATTGGACATAGACCCAGAGCAAATTTGCACCAATTCAAGAATGGCCCCATCCAGCAATCTCAAAGCGAAAACTCATGAAATCTTCTTATGTAAAATATCTTCAGGCATTGGCGGAAGAGTCTCATCAGCTGGTGAGACTCCAACTCTGTGGTGAATTGTGTTGTGAGAGATGTTGTACTAAATGTGATGTGGAGTTTGATTCTCCGGGCATTCAAATATTCAGTGACTCCCGAAATTGACTATTCAAATAATCACACCGCTCTTTCCCCCAAGCTCTGAGCAAACCCTTTACTTCATTCTGGTTAAATAATGAGTCATTGCAGAAGAGAATTGTGTTCTCCTACACTTTCTGCCAAGAAAATTCATAATAGCAGTTAATTTCTGTTTTTTGCAGCAAGACCCTTATTCTCTCCTTCCTCAATAATAATGGGGGGTATGAAACTTGGGTTTTCTCTTCATTTAATTCACAGTCCCTTTAATATTCATGCAGGTATGGAATTAGTAATCTGAAGCTCAAATTAATCAAACACATGACATTCTCCCTAATATATATGACATTATAGTGTGCTTGATGGCTTGTTTGGCAGGTTAACCATCCAATGTTTGTGTTAAATTAAGTGTGATTTAGTGGGCAGGTACACGCAAGGCAGATCTGACTGTTGTGTATGGTTTGATGAATGGGAGGAGCCAATCCCTTTACTGCCTGATAGGTCGTATTTGGACAGGAGTTGGTTTATTTGCATTCATTCGATTTTTTTATGGTGAAATTTTCAATCGGTTTGGTCACGTGGTGTACCATTTGAAAGTGTTATAACTTGCGGTTCTATCTCGATATGCTATTTAACAGTGCCAATGTTTTAGCGATAGTGATTCCTTATTTTGTAAAATATGGGGTGGCACAACAACCTTGGAAGTGTTTACCTTCTGTACATTTTGGAAATCCACACACGACATGTAAAGTCAGTGTTTTGTCATGGCAAGGATCCTGCAAATATACAGCGAATCCACTGTAATTTGTAGTCCAAAAAATGTTCTAACTCGGAGAAGCATCTATAAAATTTCCATTGTTTACTTGAAAATTCTCCTGAGAAATTATCATTGTTGTCCATTTCACTGTATTGTGTACATATGGATTTTATTATCTCGGTAAACAAGATGAGGTCACTTACAAGCTTCTCTGATGAGTACTGGGCAAGCAGTCCCTCAGTATATCTAATGGGACCCACTGTGTGCAAGCAATAACTCAACCTGGCCAGTAAAAGTTCTGCCCAGTACATAGTCAGCCAGGGGCAAGATATTAGAGTGACAACTGAAAAGAATTTTAGCTGATGAAATTACATTTCTAACAGTTTGTTAGGCTTGCATGAAAGGACACACATTGTTTCTCCTGCGCAAACAAACCGTAGGTTTTTCACTATGCACGTTGAAAATGTTTTCTTTTGCTGTAAAACACTAGGTTGCTGTTTTACAGCAAAAAATTATTTGGCAATGCCTAATTCTAAACCAAAGAAATTTGGAGGCCTTGGAAGAAATCACTCGTCTGTGTGAATATTTCTGAGGAGGACAGTGAAAACAGCTTTGACTCCACAGCAGAGGGCATGTGCAATGAAGGACTCAATCCCATTTTATATTGGTGAGCATCTAAATACATTCTCGAAATATATTTATAATTATTGAGTATGCATATAAGTAAGTGGCAAGCTTAATTTTTAATTTTCTGCTTATGCCAGAAGTGGCAAGGCGAGAGCAAGGAGACAGGTGGAAAGAGGCAGAGGGAGGGGAGGGTGACAGGCAATGGGAAAGTGAGCTGTCAGCAAACTTTTCAGCAAATTATCAGCAAATGTATTCTGCTTCCACTGTTTTTGAGCTTCTGTTACTTTCTTTCAATAACATTTAGAGTCATTCTGACTTTTGTAAAACAAACTCTCAAGGGTTACCTTCCAGAAGAGACCAGGATTATGCCTATGGTCAAAAGGGTTCAAGAATAGTAACCATTTTATTTTGGGCATGCCATTTTCAGGCTTGTGTTTAAAAAAGGGGGCAATACAGAAGGGGTTAAGCATTTACATCCAAGCACATTTGAATATATGCACATTAAATAACAACAAAATTATCCATGCTTTATGTTACATTGATTATAACAGAGAAATACATTTACCTTAAATGGTTTGAAGTTTTACAAAGAGAAATAAAATGAATTTGTTTGAAGAGTGCTTCCACAGAGCTGTGCATAATGTGCAATCAAGATGGAAAGAATGAATCAGTACATAATGGTGGTCCTGATTGAAACTTCAGGGTAAGAATGAAAGAACAGGTTCAATAAAAAGTAGATGTTGGGTGGCTTGGCCTTCAAATGCAAGGGGTTAGGTACATTGCTTTTTGAATTTTGTTTTTCTTTTTGTCGGGAGTTGGCTATCCAGTTACTGATATTGGAAGTGCATGTGTATGGTTGTATCTGTTAGAGCAGCATGGTCATGTTAGTGTGTTACGTTCACAGTAAATTATTGTGTTAATTTAACTCAAAGAGTGTTTCTGCGGTTCCAAACTGGATAAAAGGTCCTCTGTTAGTGTAAAATATGACTGCCAGATTGGGTCTCACACTGAGTATTTGGCTCCATTTTTATGCATCAAAGCATTCAGTTCCCTGCCCCCAGTGTTCAGAGCCCGTCGGCCATCACTGATGGTGAACACGTCCCGGCGGCAGATTGTTTCTGTTCCCCGGGGGTCAGCCTGTCCCTCTCTGCATGAGCTGCAGCCCTACATTTACACCACGGGAGCCAGAAGAGCCAGTCACTGCCCTTTACTTTGACTGATTGGAATACCCACCAGCTCCATCAGGCCAGCACTGCACTTAGACTTGGTAGCACCTGTTTCATCCGAGTGCATTTTAACCCTTTATGATGTAAGATCACAAATACCTGATTAGAATGTTAACTGAACATGCTGATGTAACAATCACTGCTGTTAATTGAAAGCAATCAAATTCTAGAACACTTATTTATAATGTAGAACTAAAATTCCAAAAAACCTACTCCACAAATGGTTAAAGGGATTGTTCCCTTTCTGGTTTTTTATATTTTGGTTTTAGTTTACATTTTAAATTTGGTCAGACAACTATTTTGTGTGGTGAAGGGTACTTTCTGATGATCTGCCATGTTTACATTGGCTGGTATCAGGAGTGCATGGTATAAAACAAAAAAACACACTTCAGGCATGTTACGACCCTTCTAGGGGTTAAGGGTGCAATATTTTAAATTATGTTTGATATTTGGCACCAGGAGATGTAACTAAATATATATAAGCTTTCTTGTGAGAATAATGAGAGACACACAAGGCGGACTACGGTGAAAGGGATTTTACTGTGTGGGGGGGGGGGGCTATTTACAAGTATTTACAGACATTTCCAAACATAAAACACGTCAAGACACACGACCGAGACCAGTACAAAAAAAAGGGAGTGGTGCCGAAAATAACAAACAAATACCCTAACTACGATTTTGCAATATAACTAACCTATTAACAATGCAGAAAACAAACTTGTCTAACTAACCTAACTGCGACCCGCAGTCATAAATACAGGGGGCGACACCACCACTAAACTAATGTATTTAGACAGAGCCCTTACCCTACGTGTCAACACGTGTATAGGGGCCCCCGGAACTTACCTAACACTGGTCTCTGAAGCGAAACAGGGAGGACAAAATTTTAGACCACACAACTCTCTCAATAACACACACAACCTAGCATTTGCCCAAACACACAGCACAAATGAGGAAACGGAAGGCTCCTGCAGGAACGAAATGGGGATATTTTAAATTGAGAGCTGAGGCATGATTGGGGGAGACATGATTGCAGGAGGGAGTTGATTGGCGGATGGGGGGGATGAGCGGGAGAACTCTGATGATGGACAGCGGGGATGACCAATGGGAATAACGAAGGGCGGCACACGGACTCCTGCGGAAATGACAGCAACCGAGAGAGAGCAGAACGAAAGAGGGGAGAAAAACGCACGCCCGCATCCCACACGCGAACGTAACACTCCCCCACACAAGAACGAACTAAAGTTTGTTCAATACACGATGACAGGGGAATACAATACAACAGTATACAAATCCCAAATCTAGTATCATGCACCCACTAAACACGAGATAGCGCATCCGCTACCACATTGTCCTTCCCCTTCTTATGTTTAATCACAATGTTGTAATTCTGTACAATCAGAGACCAACGCATGAGGCGCTGGTTCTGGTTGTACATCCTATACAAAAAAACCAATGGGTTGTGATCCGTGTAGACGTCAATGGGCACAGAACTAGAGCCAAGATAGACTTCGAAGAACTGCAATGATAATAGCAGCGCAAGCGCCTCCTTCTCAATGGTGGAATATCGTATCTGGTGCTTATTAAACTTCCGGGAAAAAAAACAGACAGGGTGATCAACTCCTTCCGCATCTTCCTGCAGAAGCACGGCACCAGCTCCCAGGGCACTCGCATCAACCTCTAACTGAAACGGTAGTGCGAAGTCTGGGGCAGCGAGCACAGGGGCACTACATAACAACGCCTTAACACTTTCAAAGGCGTGCTGACAATCTGGGGTCCATTCAAAATGTCTAATCACACTGAGGGCACTAGTCAAAGGGGCGACAACCACAGAGAAGTTTCTACAAAAACTTCTATAATAACCTGCCATTCCGAGAAACCGGCGTAGTTCACGCCTTGTGGTGGGCGCAGGAAACTCAGCGATGGCAGCAACCTTCGCTTCAACTGGACGGACCTGACCTCGACCCACCTGTTTCCCCAGGTAGGTTACGGTCGCTTTACCAAATTCGCACTTGGCCAGGTTCAGAGTGAGCGTTGCTTTGCCCAACCTGTCGAACACTATTCGCAATACTTGAATGTGATCGGACCAACTGTCCGACTTTACAACCAAATCATCCAAATAAGCATAGCAATCAGGTACACCAGCTAGGACTGTATTCACCAACCGCTGAAAGGTGGCGGGGGCGTTGCGAAGTCCAAATGCCAAAACATTATATTGCAGAAAGTCATCTGGGGTGACGAAGGCAGAAATTTCAGAGGCACGGGGTGTCAAAGGAACCTGCCAATACCCCTTAAGTAGGTCGAGTTTAGTCACGAATTTTGCGGAACCAATGTTGTCGATGCAGTCCTCCATCCTCGGCAGAGGGTAGGAGTCTGGCACTGTAATCGCATTTACCTTGCGAAAGTCTGTACAGAAACGTGCTGTACCGTCGGACTTTGGGACAAGAAGACAGGGTGAACTCCAGGGACTGGAGCTGGGCTTAGCCAATTCATTGTCTAAGAGATACTGCACTTCCTGTTTCATAGCATCCCGTTTTACAGCATTGATACGGTATGGATGTTGTCTAATGGGAACCGAGCCATTCACATCAATGTCATGCTGCAAGACAGTTGTCTGAGAGGGGATGTCACCAAATAGTGCCGGATAGTCACCGATTAACTGAACTATATCACCGCACTGATTATCTAATAAATGAGCCAGATGGGAAGACAAGTTTAACAAGGACTCAGAATTTGTTAGTCTAGCGCACTGTTGAGGTGCGTTCCGAAGTACAAGACCATCTTCATCTTCTGCACAACATAGACGGGAGGTTATAAGGGCAGGACTAACAATAGAAACAGGTAATACCTCCTTCCCGTCCTCCGACGGGGGTGTCTCTCTAACATGATATGTTTTGAGCATATTAATGTGGCAAACACGAGACTGGCGCTTGCGGTCGGGTGTTCGGATTACATAATCCGTTTCACTAAGTTTCTCTTCCACAGTGTATGGACCAGAAAAGCGAGCAGACAGAGCAGATCCAAGAACAGGCAGTAACACCAGGACCTGATCTCCCGGCTTGAAAGAGCGCACTACAGCCTTCTCGTCATACCGACGCTTCATAGTCCCTTGTGAGGAATAAAGCGCCTCTTTGGCAAGCAAGCAGGCATCGTGTAACCGCTCTTTAAACTGACTGACACAATCCAACACATTAGACTGGGAGGACGAGTCATCAGACATAAACTGTTCTTTTAAAACCTTTAAAGGACCTCGTACCGCATGTCCAAACACCAGTTCAGCTGGACTGAACCCTAGCGATTCTTGTACCGCTTCTCTCAAAGCAAACAATGCAAAGGGCACCGCCTCATCCCAACCTGTTCCCGTCTCCAGACAGTATTTGCGGAGAGCAGACTTGAGTGTTTGGTGCCACCGTTCCAGTGCACCCTGCGACTCGGGATGATACGCACTAGAAACTCGATGCGTAATGGACAGAGAATGTAAGAACTGTTTAAAGTGCTTGGAAAGAAAATTAGTGCCTTGATCTGTCTGAATAATTTTTGGAAAACCAAATATAGAGAAAAATTTGGTCAGTGCTTTAATCACCGTTTTAGCGGTAATTGTACGCAGAGGAATAGCCTCAGGAAATCTGGTCGCTATACACATAATGGTAAGGAGGAACTGTTGACCAGATTTTGCCTTGGGGAGGGGTCCCACACAATCCACAATTACGTGCTGGAAGGGCTCACCCATTACAGGAATTGGACAGAGAGGGGCCGGAGGAATAACCTGATTAGGTTTTCCAGTGATCTGACAAACATGACATGATCTACAGTGTTTCGCTACAGCATTTTTAAGTCCAGGCCAAAAAAAAATGCTTTAGCACACGGTTATACGTCTTTGTAACTCCCATATGACCAGACCATGGGTTTTCATGTGCCAAGGATAACACTTGCGGTCGGTAAGCAACGGGCACTACAATCTGATAGGTCACGCCCCACTCCATACCAGCAGCAACAGGAGAAGACCACTTCCGGATCAACATTCCATTGTCCACAAAATAAGCTACGGTCATCTTTTTGGCCGCTTCGGGTGTGACAGCCGCGTCAAAACACTGACGCAGTGACTGATCAAACTGCTGAGCAGAAACAAGATTTTCACGAGTGACAGGCAGTACAAGAGAGGGCAATTCTGACTGTGAATTAAGCGATTGCCTTTCGTTCGCCTCCTCCAGCTCACTCGGTAAGGTCTCAGTTTTAAGCATCTCGCTATGTAAAACTGGAGACTCAGTTTCTGACTCATCAACATCACAAAGGGGTGCTAACACCGATTCCGATAAATTAATATCTTCCCCCTGCTTCCGTGCTTGAGCACGAGTGAGCACGCAGGCCGGAAACACCTCAGACATGGCTTGGGACATAAGACATGTGTTGGGCTGTTCTACAACCTCCGGGAGAGGTCGCACTTTACCACCAGCAATATCGTTTCCCATAATAAACGTCACGCCTACGACAGGTAGAGCGGAACACACAGCAACATTAAAACATCCTGAGGCCAACTCCGTGTCAACATGCACTCTGTGTAACGGAAGAGATTTATACCCCATCTCAATTCCCTGAACGATCACATTCGCGCCACTGGAAGTTACTTCGGACACGGGCAACACATCAGCCAACATGAACGACTGTGACGCACCGGTATCTCGGAGAAACCGCACAGATTTTTGATCAGCCGGCGCACCAGGAAGAGATATCAGACCCTCGAAAAGGAACGGCTCATAGCCAGAGTCAGTTTTCTTTTCAGGGGAAATCAGGGGAGATGTCTGGGAGACTGTTCTAACAAAACCCGTGGGCTTGAGTGCTTGGGATGTTTTGTTTTTGCTCTGCCATGCCCTGCAATCAGCAATACGGTGACCAGGTTTTTTACAAAAGAAGCACAATCGCTCCTCTCTTGGATTTACAAATCCGCTGCCAGTCTGGTTCATGACTGGCGATCTAGAGTGTGCCGAGCCTGTAAGCGTCTCACTCTGGGTATGAGGACTATTTGCACGGGGCCGAAAACCGCCAAAACCATGCTTATGGGTCAGTGCGTAATTGTCAGCCATCACCGCAGCATCCATGGGCTTAAGTACGCCACGCTCGCTCAAGTGAGTAGCGATTTGCTCTGACACAGTGTTTTTAAATTGCTCTAGGACTAACAAATCACAAAGTTCCCCGTATGAAGTGGCTTTGGAGGATTTCCTCCAGCGATCGAACTGGATTACCAAATCTCGCACGAACTCCACATGAGTCTGCTGGTCCCCTCGTCTAAATGTTCTGAATTTTTGCCGGTAGGCTTCGGGGACCAATTCATAAGCCTTCAGAATTGCATCCTTGACTTGCTCATAAGACGCCAGGGTTTCCGTATCAAGGGCGGAAAATACCTCTTGAGCCTTCCCCACTACAACACACTGGAGCAAAAGAATTTTATCAGCCTCCGACCATTCTCGGTTTGCTGCTAGCCTTTCAAAGAGTATAAAGAAGGTATCCAAATCACGTTCATTAAATTTAGGAACCAATTTTAGATTGTGCACAGCGCTACTATGGACAGGTGAATGAGAATCCTCCCCTTCAACAGACAATACAGAGGCATCAAGTTTTCCTTCCGTAACCAAACTCAAGTGCTGATTTCGATAGGCCGCCGCGTCTTTTTGTTTCTCCTCAGCTAAAGCCAATTCTCGGTCTTTGAGCTGTGCCGCATCCTTTTGTTTCACCTCAGCTAAAGCCAATTCTCGCTCTTTGAGCTTGGCATTAATTCTAGCAAGTTCAAGCTGCTTGTCATTTTCTAGCTGTATTTTCTTAAACTCCAATTCAGCGAGTCTTAATTTAAAATCAGCCTCCGTCATCTCTGTGGCCATCGTTTCCACTTTCAAAATCCCTCGCTCCACTGCGAGCTCAGTCAGATGGTCGAAGTTCAAAAACACTGTATCGCCCAGTAGACAGTTCTCTAGGCACACCCCAATGACGAGCGAGTAGGACCAATTCCTCCCTCAAAAGAGAACGCAAGGTAGAAAAGGACGGACGAAGCAGAAACTCATTAACGCGTGGATTCTTATGCAACTCAGTGAAGCCTTTGCTACGGCTCGAATACATTCACTTTCACAAATCGGGCACAAGCCAACACCAATAATCCATAAACTAAGAGAGAGCGAGTCATCCACACTAAATCTACGACACAGTAACAAATACCGTTTCCAATATACCAATACGAAATACAAAGTACCAATACAGTTTCCGCCAACAGGTGACAGTAAAACGCCACTACCCAACCAATATATCACAACCGGAGCCAAAACTCCCAGAGAGAAAGAAAAAAATTTATATATATATATATATATATATATATATATATATATATATATGTATACACTTCCCAGTTAATAGTCACAAGGAATTACCCTCACAAGCTGCTTATATCCCGGATGAGCCCCCAATTGTTACGACCCTTCTAGGGGTTAAGGGTGCAATATTTTAAATTATGTTTGATATTTGGCACCAGGAGATGTAACTAAATATATATAAGCTTTCTTGTGAGAATAATGAGAGACACACAAGGCGGACTACGGTGAAAGGGATTTTACTGTGTGGGGGGGGGGGCTATTTACAAGTATTTACAGACATTTCCAAACATAAAACACGTCAAGACACACGACCGAGACCAGTACAAAAAAAAGGGAGTGGTGCCGAAAATAACAAACAAATACCCTAACTACGATTTTGCAATATAACTAACCTATTAACAATGCAGAAAACAAACTTGTCTAACTAACCTAACTGCGACCCGCAGTCATAAATACAGGGGGCGACACCACCACTAAACTAATGTATTTAGACAGAGCCCTTACCCTACGTGTCAACACGTGTATAGGGGCCCCCGGAACTTACCTAACACTGGTCTCTGAAGCGAAACAGGGAGGACGAAATTTTAGACCACACAACTCTCTCAATAACACACACAACCTAGCATTTGCCCAAACACACAGCACAAATGAGGAAACGGAAGGCTCCTGCAGGAACGAAATGGGGATATTTTAAATTGAGAGCTGAGGCATGATTGGGGGAGACATGATTGCAGGAGGGAGTTGATTGGCGGATGGGGGGGATGAGCGGGAGAACTCTGATGATGGACAGCGGGGATGACCAATGGGAATAACGAAGGGCGGCACACGGACTCCTGCGGAAATGACAGCAACCGAGAGAGAGCAGAACGAAAGAGGGGAGAAAAACGCACGCCCGCATCCCACACGCGAACGTAACAAGGCAGCTCTAAAGAAGCTTGTTGAGAAATGTCATGTTTAAAGAGGTTTTACATGCAGACAGATTAATTTTATAGCATTATTTACAATTATAAACAAATATATTAATTTTTATTTAGTCTCGATGTGTCTTTCTTTGAGCTTTTAAACTTGATTGCAAAACAGTAGAAATATGCTAATTTATTTTAGAGGTACATAAACTGAGACCCGCATTTCTCTCAAATAAAACCCAGCTAGTTATTAACACTTCATGAGATATTAATGAACAAAGTCAGCAATTAGTGTCTCCACAATGCCAAGTGAACAGTGGCAGCACATTACGTGTTCTATTTATAAGGCATATTTTTGTGGGATTACATGGATTTTCCCCCTAAAAAAAACATTAGTTAATTTTTTTTTTTTTAAATAATACAGAAACATACTACCTCTGGAGGCATGATGCCATTAAATAAGCTGCATGCAGTTTCTTGCTTTTGACCATAAATCTAGCAATTCTATACCAGCCATTGTAAAGCCACCAAATTAAAATATCCAAAATATCCTTCATTGCACACAATAACTGTCTCGGCCAATTTGTCAGAAAATGACAATCACACACACACACACAGCGGAGGATTTAAAAGTTCTGGGGCCCTAATCAGAGCTCAGTTTTGAGGCCCCCACAACTACTCCTGACAGTATGCTGACAAAGCCATTCGCTTTAAAAGCTACAGTTCAGTAAGAGAAATTCTGTCATTTTGCCCAAATGGGTAATTTGTTATTTTTCAATGATATATTTACCAATATTCAATATTAATATAGCGTGTCTAACTAGTGTCTGAAAGGTCCAGCTGGGTGGAAATACTAACCAGCTGGGGACGGCACTGGACGGGACAGACAGGACAGGATGGGACAGGGGCATAAATGTGCATTTTGCCAACTTCTTGCATATTTGCATTTCACACCAACTGCAACTGGGGAAAATTAAGTTGGGTCAATCAATCAAATCTTGTCAGGAGTATTCTGAAATCAATAATGAATGATGATCTGTCTAGTGATGAAGTTCAATGGGCAGAAATAAACTTAATTAAACAAAAATTAAATCTATTGTGACTTTGATGTCATAATTTTAGTTACATTTTAAAGGAAGCAAATATTTTTTTATCATTTTGTACTGACCAACAGGTTTTTTTCTTAAAGAATGACAACAACCTGTCAGATGGGCTGGCTGTTCTTTTTCTTTTGTGTGACATTTGCTACCCTGTTAGCTATACAATAAAGGAATAGAAGTGTTAATACACACAGTGAAAGGGATGAAGTAGCAGGCCTCTGTGGGCCTATATAAACTATATCAACTATGTATATTTGATTTTGTCTGAGACACGTAAAATTTCTAAGAAAGAAGGATCCACTTTACTATCTGACTGTCTGGGTATCCCATACACACTCACTCACGAGTGCATGCACATCGTTAACATTGCCTGACTTCAACGGCAATAGTTTGGCTGAGAAAATATCAAGCCCCACATTTTGTTTTCATTATTTTTTTTGTAATAAATACCAAACCGGTTCTCCAGGAATAAGCACAAAAAAATTAGACCTGCAAAGTCACATGTCATCTGTCTTTGTACTGTAGTGACCAAGATTGACTGACAATTTATACATACAAGCACAAGCAAGAATGAAAATTAAATTTCATAAGGCAGAGTAGACAGACAAACCAGTTGTAAAACAACAGTCCACATCAGTACAGAGACTAACAAGAGAAGCAGCTCACAATAACTAAAAAGCCACGTGTTTATTTTGTTTGCTATTCATCTGTGGTAATAAACTCACTTACTAGAAGAACTCGAATAATGCAGAACTTGGCAAATCGCGCAAATACTTCTTCATAGCATCCCGGTACTCTGCAGTGGCCAAATATAAGCACGAGTGGCAATTAATTTTTTGTGACATAGGCTATGCTCAATTGGATTCAAGGCTCCTTACATCAATAGAGCAATTGCAAGCATTAGAAGCAGTTTTCCAAAAAAGCAGCAAAAAAGTGGCCAGCTGGAAATGTTTTAATGTTCAGCTATCCAGCTGGTGCTTGTGGAACATGCTGTTAATATAGAGTCTACTGCTGGAAGCTAGCAGGGGGCCCTGTGTCTCTGGGGCCCCAAGCAATTGCGTGGTTCCAAATTCTACCTCTGCACACTCACACAAACTTCCTGCAGGCCTCAGGCCACACACACAAACCTCAGGCTTTAGACCGTACTGTCCTCATTGTTTCTGATTGGTTCTGTGGGATTAAATGCACATTCATCACCACCTGTTATTGCCTCGCTGGAACTCATTCGTTTGTTACTTATTCTCAAGCTGGGGGGCAGTCCTCAGGGTGTGGACAGCTGTGGGAACAGAACACAAGGGAACCGTTTTGCACCCCCCGGTCTGTCAGCTTTGCCACTGTGCCAACTCAGAGGGTGCCAACTTCACGTTAACTCTGTGACAGTTATGTCAGTTACTCATGAAGACCATGAGTACCACTCTACTGGCTGAAATTCTGCACCAACCACACCCCACCCCCCACCCCCCCCCCCCCCCCCCCAGGCCCACCCAGGGAATAAATAGCTCCCATCCCAGACCATGATTGTGCCTGTGAAAGACTGAACTCCACATATCTCACTCTAATGGTAATTCTGATGTATGCAGCCTCAGAGGGTGAGAAAGCAAGCAGAGCCTGGGTGATGGAAGCAGAAAGGGTGGCGATGAGTTCTCATGCTTTCATTCCTCCCTGAAATGGCTGGGGATGAGGAGAAAGACACGATTGTTTGTATTACTTTTTATTTTTTTGGAGTACACATGGGGTACCATGATTTTGGTTGGGCTGAGAGATTCCCCTTACAGATGGCTGTGTTCTGTTTAACAGATAAAAATACAGCGGCCTGTGCTAGTATTATGGAGCTAACCCCCTTCACTGTAAAACGTGAAAAGAAACTTACATTTTTCTCCATATATACATCTACATATATATATATATATATATATATATATATATATATATATATATATATATATGTAGGTACACTCGGTCAATCTGTGCCGTCCAAATGGAATTTACTTTCTTTAAGAACATGCAACGCATCTGACGCGCATCTGATGACATCATCAGTGCACGCCGCATTCAAGATCCTTATCAGACTACACGGGTCCCCCTCCCCCCACCAGGTATAAAAATTAGGGACAGTAATCACTCGCTCTCTTTTTCGCCTCTTTTTTCACCCTCTCTCTTCCTGCATCCTCTCCCATTGTCCCTTGAGTGCCCACATCCTATGGGCCTAACTCGAGTTCCCAAAACTCTGTAGAACTCCAATTCAAAGGGCTTGCAGAACGCCTAAGATCGGGGCAGTCACCGTTTTTTCTAAACGCAAAGATAAAGTCACTGTACGCAGCAACGAGGCTCTGCCGATTTAGCTCGCCTGCGGCGAATAAAGCCTGACCCATCTCGCGTGGAAACCACAGCATGCCCGACGCTGCGCCAACTAACCACGACGAGCTCCAGGAAGAAGAGCCTTGCTGACGACTGACCGGGGGGGACAACCACATCACCGTTGCTATGGAACAAGGATTCGGTTTGCGCCGCGCGCCTCACATCTGGAAACCTCCACAATTTCACAACGCCAAGACTGTTCTCTCCAGGACCCCACAGCGACCACCGGAGGCCGCTACCCGCGTGAATGGATGGACAGTAAGACTGAGCAAACTTTCCAGGCAATAGTTTAGCTTAGTCTGCATTGAGTTTAAAGTGACATTGTGTGTTTCCATTTTGTTGTTTATATTAATTTGCGCTGGCAATGTAATCTTAGGAAACAATCCTATGCATGGTCTTTCTTTTTCTTTCTCCCCGACTAACTTTACAACCCTAACAACATCACACTTGTTGTATAGTCGGTAGTGGGCGAATAACTAGCTTGGTTGCATGTATTGCTTAACAGCTGAAGTTACGCTTCACTCTCCGGCACTACTGGAAGCAATACTCCTTCCTAGCTGAGCTCAGTTATTCAACCACGCCGGTTACACTGTACCCCACACATACGCGACCACCCGTCGTTTACCCTTCCCCCTTTCATCCACAGACAAAGGGACACGTACGCACACGCAACCACACACGCATACACAACCCTACCTTTCGGTATTTAGAATTTTCCCCATTTAGATTAGTTTGTGTCTGTTCTGTTTGTACGTTTGTCCAATAAATCATTGTATTAAACCTGTGTCTGTTTTGATGTTGCTGGAACGTGAGAATCTGAGTCAAAATAGCCTATCCAAGAACTACATCCTTCCGGTTATCTCTTAAATCTTTGATTTAATTATTTGATCCTTAATATTTGTAATTTTGATTATTAATTGAAGTTCCAAATTTATGGTCGAATAGTCAAGATAACTAATTTTATGAGACTGATTTTTAATTGTGCGGTTATACCGCTTCGCCTACATAAGTGGTGCCCAATGTGAGAATATAGAAATATAATTCCGACATAAGTGGTGCCCCGTGTAAGGCTATATTGTCATTTCCCCGACATAATTGGTTCCCCGTGTGAGGACGTATTGTCATTTCCCCGACATATACTAGCACATTCACACACACACACACACACACACACACAGTAGTCCTTTATATTTATTTATTTATATTTATTATTTATTTATTTGACACTTACAGTTTCTGTTATGAAACTCAATCTGTCCTGTTGTCTTTATCCTGACAGATTTGTTTACGTTGAATTTATTTACTACATTTCCCCCCTCACAATCAACAGAGCTCTTGGTTTTCTTTTTGCCGAATGCAGCATATTTGCCTAGACACATCTAAACTTATAACTGGAGCGAAGCAGGGCTGGGCTTGGGTAGTTATTGGATGGAAGACCTCCCACAAAAAGCCTTGTTGCTTTTGTCAGTACTTAGCAGGAGACATTTTTACCAGTGAACCCATAATATAATGTTTGCTCAAATGCAGTGATTAAGAAACTGTTCTGAAATTGGTAGGAGTCTTTTACAGCATTTATCATGAAGTGGAGTTGTCAACAAATTATCCTCATAGCCTATCTTATCCAATTAGTTTAACCACTTTACTTCTTCCCATCTCCAAGGAAGTGCTTTTAAATCAATGATCAGAAAATAATCAAATTCTTCATCGTATACGTCTTGCTAGTAATCATGTAGACTCGTGTAGACTTGGGAATGGAGGTCATTCAGAACTCTGAGATGTGATAAGTTACATCAACATAAATCCATTTTATTGAATCTTATTTTGAGTGGAATTCTTACACACAGTCTGCTCTCATTTTGCCGTTTTAAGGGTATTGTTCACTTTCTGGAGTTTTTTAAAATATTACTTTTATATATAGTTTTAGTATATGTATTCAACTGCCAGTTTTTGTGTGCTGTGAAAGATATTACATTTATATAGGTTTCTGGTGACCTGCGAGCTATACAGTTGCTGGTATAGGAACATTTTGGTGGTGTTGAGTGTGCATGTGTGTGTGTGGTGCATGCATGTATATTAATTAATAAAGGACTAAATAAATAAATACAAATATTTTTCTTTGAACTCTTGACAAAGACAAAGAACAGTTCGATCACTTAAAAATACTGAATTGAACTGTCGGTTTCTGTGTTCATCTCCTTAATCTGAGAAAGTCAGGAGAGAGCAAATAATGGGTTTAGCCAATGAAATATTCCAGTGAGCGCTCCTTCACACACGCACGCACGCACATACTCACATTCTCTCTCACATACACACACACACATACTCTCACACATGCACTCTCTCACACAAACACTCACACACACAGGCACGCACACACACAGACACACATGTTCACACACAAACACGCACACACACACACACATACAATGCCTTCAGAAAGTATTCCAGACCCCTTCACTTTTTCTTATTGAAGCCTTATTGTAAAATTGATTTAATTAATTTTTATTCTCATCAATCTTCACACAATTCCTCATAATGACAAAGCGAAAACAGGTTTTTATAAATTTTAGCAAATTTATTAAAAATAAAAAACTGAAATATCACATTTACATAAGTATTCAGACGCTTTGCTATGCCACTGAAAATTGAGCTCAGGTGCATCGTGTTTCCATTGATTATACTTTAGATGTTTCTACAACTTGATTGATTGGAGTCCACCTGTAGTAAATTAAATTGATTGGACATAATTTGGAAAGGCACGCACCTGTCTATATAAGGTCCCACGGTTAGCAGTGCATGTTACAGCAAAAACCAAGCCATGAAGTTGAAGGCATTGCCCGTAGACCTCCGAGACAGGATTGTGTTGAGATACAGATCTGGGGAAGGGTACAAAAAAGTTTCTGCAGCATTGAAGGTCCCAAAAAAACACAGTGGCCTCCATCATTTTTAAATGGAAAAAGTTTGGAACCACCAGGACTCTTCCTAGAGCTGGCCACCCGGCCACACTGAGCAATCGGGGGAGAAGGGCTTTAGTCAGGGAGGTGACCAAGAACCCGATGGGCCCCTACAGAGCTACAGAGTTCCTCTGCGGGGATGGGAGAACCTTCCAGAAGGACAACCGTCTCTGCAGCACTCCAGCAATCAGGCCCGTATGGTAGAGTGGCCAGACGAAGCCACTCCTCAGTAAAAGGCACATGACAGCCTGCTTGGAGTTTGCCAAAAGGTACGTAAAGGATGCTCAGTCCACGATGAAACCAAGATTGAACTGCCAAATGTCATGTCAGGAGGAAACCAGGCACCGGTCATCACCTGGCCCTACAGTGAATCATGGTGGTGGCAGCATCATGCTGTGGGGATGTTTTTCAACGGCAGGAACTGGGAGACTAGTCAGGATTGAGGGAAAGATGAACGGAGCAAAGTACAGAGAGATCCTTGATGAAAACCTGCACTAGGGCTGTCAAAAAATATTCGAAGTTCGAAAACTATTCGAAAATATATATATTTTTTAAGTTTGAACCTAAATTTGAGCATTCGAATATTAGTTTTGGATCCCGCATTTGTAATTAACATGAATATACAGGCTTAATTTCATGCTGCGAATCATGTTCATGCACGCAAAGTTCATTTCCTGTGCTAACGTTACTTCCTGTGTCAACAAAAAACGTTCTGCCCTAGATCCAGAGCAAGTGGATCGTCTGGTTTTCCTTGCCAGTAACCTCCGTGATACTTTCAGCTGACACCTAACGTTACTGGTCAGCTAGCCTCGCGAGCCAGTCTCTTTTTTCGCTTCGTTCAACAGATCTGGTCAGCTAACAATTTAGGCTAAATAATGTTCCCATGGCAGGCTATGTTTCCTTTCTGTTCTGAAGATTTTGATAAAATTGGAAGATGAAAGAAGTTAAACAAACTAAACAAAGTAATTTATGTTGTTTTAGGCTACAGGCATTAGCCGTTTGAATAGTTTTTGTGTTAAGAAATAAACAGGGATTTCCTATAAACAATCATTTCCCTATTATTGTGATTAATAAATGCCGAGGGCAAATTATATCCACGAGAAAGTGCTTTATTCATTTGCGCATTAGGCTATAGAAACTGCAGGGGGCTCATTTATAAAATGAACTTGTGTGCATGCACAAAGTGAAGACCTGACGTAGAGCCACAACCGTTTCCATGGTCAAATCGAGTCATGTTGAAATTTTATAAATCACTACTTTGATGTGATTTTCTACGTACACGCCACAAAGTTGATCTAAAATACGTTTTATAAATGAGGCCCCAGATGTAGTAACCTAGTATGGAAGTTCACCAATGTCCTCTATTCTACTGCCCGCTTGTGGAAAATAATGCGTAGGCCAGTTTAGAGGGAGCGTCACGTGCATATTGCGCCCGACAATAAGCGGCTTATTTTTGTGAATTATAGGCAAATAATATTCGAATATATTCAAACTCTAACTAATTATAAAAACTAATATTCAAACTCAATTTCATGGCACTTTTGGCAGCCTTAACCTGCACCAGAGCACTCAGGACCTCAGACTGGGGCGAAGGTTCACCTTCCAAGAGGACAATGACCCTAAGCACACAGCCATGACAACACAGGAGTGGCTTTGTCATGGCACGAGTCTGTAAATGTCTTTGAGTGGCTCAGCCAGAGCCCGGACTTGAACCCAATCGAACATCTCTGGGGAGACCTGATAATAGCCGTGCAGCAACGCTCCCCATCCAACCTGACAGAGCTTGAGAGGATCTGCAGAGAAGATTGGGAGAAATACCCCAAATACAGGTGTGCCAAGCTTGTTGCATCATACCCAAGAAGACTCGAGGCTGTAACCGCTGCTAAAGGTGCCTCAACAAAGTACTGAGTGAAGGGTCTGAATACTTATGTAAATGTGTTATTTCAGTTTTTTTATTTTTTAATAAATTTGCTAAAATTTCTGAACCTGTTTTTGCTTTGTCATTATGGGCTATTGTGTGTAGATTAATGAGAATAAAAATTAATTTAATCCATTTTACAATAAGGCTGTAATGTAACACAATGAAAAAAGTGAAGGGGTCTGAATACTTTACGCAGGCGATGTACATGCATGCGGTCGTACACATGCACGCACGCGCACACACACACACACACACACACACTGTCTATTGGTATTCGAAAGACTCTTGACAACCTGTTAAATCACACTTGACCAGCAAGAGTCTGCACTGCACTACAGTTTTTTATGGAGCATGCTGCATTTCAAATAGACATCCTAGCTGACAAGTGAAAAGCTAAAAGAGAACATTACAAAGTTTCAAGCTTTCATTTGAAAGCAGTTTCCTATATCTAGGGTAAATGCTCGAGTGTATCTTTATCCTTAAACCATTCCACTTGAGTGTGTACAAAGCCAAAAGTGGATTGTCTCTAAAGTGGCGTTTCCACCACAGACATAAACCAAATGCATAGCCTTATCCAATATCAGAATTATTGAAAAGTGTCCTTATATGCGTACTGATAAAATTTTAGTTTGACAAAGTTACTGGCTCCTGGCTATAAAAATACTATATGTCAGGGTGATCCCTGATGTTTTTTGGCACATTTATTATTATTATTATCCATCCATCCATGAATTATCTATATCCGCTTATCCTGAGCAGGGCCGCGGGGGGATGCTGGAACCTGTCCCAGCATGCATTGGGCGAGAGGCAGGAATACACCCTGGACCGGCCGCCAAATCTATCGCAGGGCATACACAAACCATTCACTCACAGTAAATACTGCAGTACTTTCATATGTATTTGTAGTCTAATAAAACATAAACTTATGGAAATATAAAGGCTAACATTTTGTAGGGTGATTGTGTGACTTCTTTCATTGTACCAAGGGAACTTTAATTACCACATTGAGACAGAACCTTGGTTTATCATCTCATCCAAAAGATCTAGAGCAATCTGCAGCACAGTGTCTTCTACACTGCACTAGATAGTTTATTTTGTCCAGTGGGGAGACTACTGCCTTCCCAGTAGACCAAATTACTGGACCAATGAACTGAGTTTGTTTGATCCACTTCTGCAGGCCCAACAACTGGAGGTGGAAAAAATTTCCCTTAAGTCAACAATAACATGCAACTTATATCCACATAGTTACCTGGAGCAACAATCAAACAATTAACTGAATAATCAATACAAGTTGGTACAGCAAACTATTCCCAATTAAATTATTCATTATAGAATTATTCCTCTTTCCAAAACCATTTAGCATTCTCTAATATTCACAGATTAATTAATTTTCTTGGTAAACATTCTTTAGGCTACCTTAGCTATGTCCAGAATTGAACAGGGAATAGTCAGCCATACCAACTGGTCTTGATTGCATTTGTAATTGCAAATTTAAAGGTAAGTTTTACAGGGTTCTCTGTATCACTGAACAACACCACTTCCAGCTGCAACTTTTTTCTCAGGGGGATTAAAACTGCAATACTAACCCAGCCCAACTAAGTACTTATGTGCTTAGCTTGAGCAATTCTGCAAGAGCAAGATAAAATTGTATTTAATTGGGGTAACTTGTTTTGTGAATGTGCTGTCTTGACACCTTTTTTATGTAGCACCAGTGTGAATGTCCCAGTGATATACAGAACTTTTTGCATGTATTCACAGTCCTGGACTCAAACCAAGAGACGGTGGAGGCATTGATGCTGAAGTTTAAGGAGAGCTTCCGCACCAACACGCCCATAGAGATTGCACAATTGCAGCAGGTCACACGCAGCTCTTCAACCGGGAGGAAGAGACGGCGCAGCCGCTCCAGAGGTAGGACCCACCCACCCCACATGTGCCCATGTCTGTGCCTGACTGAAAATAATTTTGCACTGTATTTTATCATTAATCCTGGTGTCTGTATCTGTGTCTGTGCCTGACTGCAAATATTTCCCCGATGTATTTGATCATTAACCTGGAATTTTGTGTCTATATCTGTGCATTGAAAACAGGGGCTTCTGTGTGCAATTATTCACATGGGAGTCTGTGTCTGTGCCTGAATGAATACAGAGGGGATTTGTTTCCATTCAGGCACTGACACAGAAGTAGATTCTGTAGATTCAGAGACTCCAGAGTAGGACCTCATCACTCTGTTGGTGCTATGTGACTGCCAGTCTATGTTGGTATATATGTATTTGCATATGCCAAAAAGATGAATACATGTGCACCTGACCCTCTGCTGATTCTGCAGCTAGAAAGAACCACATAACTTGGTTTAGAACTGCCCTGTTATTTCTTTTTGGCTTATTTTGCATAATGAAGTGTGCCTTACCTTGTGAGCAGTTACTCCATGGTATACATTTGGTGTTTATACGAAAATCTAACCATAAATTAACGAATAAATGAACCAACCACTAAATGGGCAATTGCATTTGGTTAATTGCAATTGGTTAAAGTTTATGGGGTCGTTTAGGCTTTTCAAAAGCTTTATTTACTTTTCTTTTTAATTTATACTGCTATAAAAAGAAAAAAAAAACAGTGATCTAGCTATGGTTTAATGAAGGTTTGCACATAAATACTTTGGGCCCTCATGCTTCAGAATGTATTCAGCACCAATGCTGTGCTTGACATAGCACAGCCAATGACAGTGTAGGCCCAGATGGGGTGTTTACCTGACATCACAGATTTCCTTTTGACCAAAAAGTGGATGATTTGTGCGTATGTGTGTATTTTATACAATTATTATTCTCTTTCCTCACCTGTTTGTCTTGTACTTTATTGAAAACAATAAAAAAAGCTGATCACTAGGAAAATCTTTATTTATTTAGTCGTAGGCTGAGTTTATGTAGTATTTCTTTAGTAGCTGTGTTTATGAATATTCACATTTTTACCTTAGCATACTGAATATATTACGATACATCATGTATTCTTTGAGTATATAATAAACAAATGTCACTCATGTTTCTGGTATTGTGTACCTCAGATGTTTTGATTGGTAAAAATATTTTGTCTGATACTTAGACAATATGAATATGGCTGTTTAATATAAGAACTGAAATATTTACTTTTCTGGGAGAAGAACAGCTCTTTGGGACTTGTGTCATTAAATACTCCATTGCTGCTTCATTATGGCCTGCAAACTGGCCCAGCTGGAGAATAATAAGAGAAAGGAGAACACATTAGCTATGATGGATATCAGCTCCTAGGTATGTTGGACCTGTCCTTAATTTTGTTTGGGGGAATGCAGAACCATGGGACAGGATGTCACAAGCAGGCGTAGGTCAAAAGATGCTGTAAATCACACTGCATTCATTAAAATTATGTGCATTTTTTATTAGTATGCCAACCATATACTATTATATACTTTGCTTCATAAAATATAACTTTTTCTAATATAGCTTTTTCAACCGAACATTAAAACTCTTTTGAACTGAAAAATCCAAGAAAATAGAAAAGATTAAGCCAGTAACTCCTTTTGATCATGGAAAATAAAAAATAATAATAATACTATGCAGATACATTAAACACTGTAAGTGTGCCCAGGCCTGCGTCTGTACATTATTAGCATGCAATATGCATGCTCCTTTTTACTTGAATCAAGTACCATGGACCTAGTAGCATATGTACAGCAAATCATCCTCTTTTTCCACTGCACTGAACTGTAGCATGTACCTGGAGTGTTCCTTCTTTCCAGTTCCACAGAGGATCAAGTGCAGGAATGTGTAATTGAGTATATATAGTGAGTTGGCAGTTGGAGACATTGTTTATCTGCTCTGTCATAAATTAATAATGAAACCTGAAGCGGCTCCTGATTTGGTCAGGTGTCACTTCAAGTACAAGTAAAGAGCTTGTTGTTTGCAATGAAACTCTGGCAATAAACAACTGGCACACTAGTGGAAGGACACCCCCTGCATCCATCTGTTTCTGCCTGGCTGAAAATAATTTTGCAGTGTAATTTTGCAGTAATCTTTCATCATTTTTTTTTACATAATGCCTTTGATTAATTACAGTAATCTATAGAAAAAGCATATGAAATAGAGGATGAGTAATTAAAAGTTGAATTGGACTGTACTCTCAGGGGGAGCAGTGAATAATCTTCTACCAGATGACCTCCTGTCCTTTTTGTTTGTAGCTGAGTCTCTCCAGGAATGTACTGGATATTAATTTGGAAGCTTAGGTAGTAGCTGGTAAACAAAATCAACAGGCTTTATTTTTTGTGGTATGCACATTTGCACAAACCAAAATGTTCTGTTGAATGTATTTCCAGTTGCTGAAACTAACAACCGTATCACTCCAATATTGAGTCACAAATTTCTGTCTATCATAATTTCTGTATGAAATTTAAGCAAGGAGGTGCACTGTATTTGTGTATGGCCGTCTACAGTACATTACTTCTGCAGTTCATGTCAGCGACATTGGTGAGGAGATTCTTCTCATTTTTTTTCGTTTTCATTTCATAACCATTGACATTTTTCCTCTTTTTTTCATTTCATGACCATTGACTTTAATGGTACAAGTTGAAGGTAATGACCAAAATTGCACTAGCATTTTCAATATATCATCATTTATTTAGTTTCACAGTTGGATCTGTTTCAGCTGATGCCATCCTCAGCAAAATCATGATTCTCAAAATGATATTCTTTGCCTCGGAATTGAGATTTCAGAACAGGGTGGACTCATCAATTATTTCCAAATATGACTTCTATTGATATGACAATCTGATATGTCCTTGCCATAAATGAACCACAGCAGTGCTTCAACTCATCGTCACCCAATCAGTCCCTGCTGGATGAAGAAATGACTGCTGAGGGAAGGGTTAATTTAATTCACAGTTTTTAGTCTGGAGTTGCATTTTGAGCAGAGATGTGTTTTCTTTACCACAGAAGATTGTTAGTAGCTATGCAAATTGAGCAGTTAAAAAATTATAAATAAATTCTGCATTGAAGAGAAAGCATACTCAAAAATGAAATTGCCATGCTTTTTCATACTAACATCAAAAAAGCGCAATACATATTATAACTAGATATAGCATATCAGTGCAGGATTTAAAGAAGAAATGTGTCTTGACAGCAAAGAGATGCATATCTGAATGGGTGTCCTACTTTAAACTTTTCTGTAGCAAGTTCAGAGGGCCCGAGTGTACTGCAGAGGCTCATAGCTTGTGTGTACTACTGTCCTGGACAGATTATCAGTTCTTCCTGTCACTCACACCATTGCTATTTCTTTAAGTTTACTCAAGATTAACAGTGATCCCTGATTTATTTTGCCCAATGCCCCAGTTTCCCAGAGTGAAATGGGCGTGTTTTGCATTGTTACCAGATGTAAATTCTTTATAGAAGATCGTAGATTCTGGAAGCTGAAATGAGTTTCAGAGAACATGTGTTTGTTCATTTTAGGTCGAATAATTCTTATACCAGAAAGAATACCATATGTACTGTATGTATGTGCCATTGCATTTGTACTGCAGTAAGAACAATGGCCTGCATATTGCAAATTGTAAAATAGGTAAAAATTCACCTATTATATTTGCTCATTACGCTCCATATTTGCAAATATATGTGCTTATCTACTCTATAGACCCGTAGACTGCATTCGGTTTATATTAAACTTACAGATAAATAATACACATCATAAATACAATGCATGCTCATTATTTGAAGATTCTCTTTTTAAATATGATATACGCAAATAAACTTATATACGCAAATGAATACTGTTCTATTAATAACTAATAACTAATAAATTAAATAAAAAAAATTAAAAAAAATAAAAATAAAAAAAAACTATTTATGTGCTATATAAAATCTTATAAAATGCCTTGAGGTATAAAAAAAATGTTCTCCAAAGAAAAGAACAACCTGAATTGCACTAGAGGGACATGTATTGATTGTTTTTGTTGGCTCACTGACTAACAATTGTTCACACAGTGCTTTTAACAGAATAAATAAAACAAAGAAACAGAACATAGGGGTACCAGCTCTGAGCATAAACATTTAAAGAAACAGGAAATAAGGCACAAATGAAATGAATGAAATGAATTGACTTACTTGAGTGACTTTGCACGGATAACCTTTTAGCACTCAGTGGCTCTTGTGTCCTGGTACAGGCTCAGTACAGGAGCATCTGGCTCATGCCCAGTGAACATCACCATCTGTGCATGGGCTTTGTCTCAATTAAAATATTTACAGGGGAGAAATGTGACATTTCTCATAATAAGGACAGATTTATGAAGGTTATGACCACTGGTCACAAGAATGTCCAGTCCCAGAGCAAGTGATGTTAATGCTGTGTGACAGACATTTACTGTATCGATCCCACACAGTAAAATGTTCAGGGTTAAATCAACTCTTACTGAGTACAAATGGTACACAGAGTTAAATTAACACTAGATATTTCACTGTGCATGCATGTAATTTCAGAATGAAGTCTTTGTGGCTGTTTTAGAAGAAATAATGATTAATTTATAGTTTCATATAATTTTAAATACGAACACCCAGTTATATGCCTTCCACATCTGTATTCCTGTTTGTGCTCATATATGTGTGTATATGTGCACCTCTCTCTCTCTCTCTCTCTCTCTCTCTCTCTCTCTCTCTCTCTCTCTCTCTCCCCTCTCGCTCTCTCTCTCTGTCTCTGTTTGTGTGTGTGCGTTCGTGCAGTTATGTGTGCATGTGTATGCGTGTGTAACTGCAGTCAGCATAATGAATTTGTGCAGCTGTAGCCTCAGAAAGTGTGCTGTTTAATGTGGGAAACTCTGTGTGCTGGTTAAATCTGAGAGACTCTGTTCTCTGTACAATGGACTGGAGAGCCCAGCTGGGCTGCTGTCCATGGTCCTGAATCTCAGGCTGAGAGGGATAGTTTGAGTCAAGCTGCAGTCCACTCTGTAAATATCCCGGCTTCAGACCGACTGTGCTCTCTGGCTAGGTACAATGTTTGGCGATCTGGGAAGATGGGGTAAGATTTGGGATTACCGAGTCGTTTTACATCTATGTTTGTTAGGTGTTGTGTGACAAGCGCTGTATGTCGCTGAGAACAGGGTGGAGGGGAGAGAATCATTGCTGATGATGTGTGCTCTCATAGCGCAGTCAGCAGCTGAAAAGGGAATCCTTTGTGATGTTTCACTGCTTTCAGCTTGTCTTGATGCATTAAAATCACAGCAAAAGAAATTGAATTTGCTCAGTCAAAATGTACATACAGATTTCTTGGTATTGACTTAGCAGGAGGAAACTTTGTTTTGGCAATGTAGGGTGGAAGAGAGAGATCCTTCTTTATTGGTCTGATTTCAGATGTCCTGCAGATGTAGAGTTTTATGGGTTTTAGTATGCATTTTATTTTTATTGTTTCCCACATTCACCGTTAATGTTGTTACCACAAATAAGAGCTTAATGAGGCTGTTGCTGTCAGAAAATGTGTGTGTGTGCACGCATCTGTGTGCGAATTAAACTGCTATTTTTTTTATCTCCCTCTATTTCCCTGTTGTAATAGTTTTCCTCACAGCAAGTGAGAAGCAAATTTATTTTGATCTGTCAGCCTCCATAAAAAGTACCTGGTTGACATTATGGTTATTGGTGTACTATTTGTTCCTGTGGATACTGGTGTGTTTTATTTATGTTTTTTTAATAGCTGCATTACAGTCACGCTGTGAGGTGGCAGGTTTCCACTTTTATCCTTCAGAATCACTCCTGGAACAGAGAGCTGAGGCAGAGCATGAAGTGTTGTTCTGCGGGCCACGCCCCCCACCCCCGGCAGGTGAGAGGTGGCGTGGGAAGGTTGGGCAACGAGGCCCCGTTGACCGCCCGCTGCCCCTCCAGCGACCTGCCGCTATGGCCATCGCGGCCAGCTAAGGCTCAGTGATCCAGAGACGCCTCTATCAGAAATCGCTTCCGCGCTTCCTCCCCTCCCGGCCGAGCGTGTCCAGCCCGCTCCTCAACAGCCCCGGGAGGCTTGCGATCGTTATTTATTACCGGGAGGGAGGGGGCGGGTGCTGTGGCCTGCTGTCATTGGCCCGTGGAGTGCCTCGTTTCAGAGTCCGGGAGGCGTACCCTTCCTGGCTTTGTCGTTGTAAATATAAATATGTGATTTGCAAGCCTGCTGGAGCATCCGTGCTTTCTAAGCAATGCTACTAGCCATAACTGTAGGAAAAAGGGAGAAAGAGTGTGTGTGTGTGTGTGTGTGTGTGTGTGTGTGTGTGTGTGCATGAGGGCATGTGTCTGCATGTGCTGGTGGCTAAGGGGAGGCCTCCTTACTCTTTACAGTTACTTTAAGTGGAACACTCGGTGTGGGACGCAGTTCTGTAGAAAAAAGGTTTTAGCTGCAGCAGGAGAGCTGGCCTGTAGGCATGAGGATTCACTCACACAAATGTCATCCTCATCCAAGGCTTCTTCATTCGCTCATTCTTTATTCTCCTAGTGCCCAGCATTTACAGGAATGTTTAAGATGTTTAGACCATTAATGCCTTGATTGCTTAGACCTACATTTTAAGATGTATATGAATCTCAAAGGAGGAGAGTCTTTACCTCTCTCTGCAACTTTCTGCAGGGAGTTTATATATGCCATCAGTGCAGGTTGTTTTAATGTGATTGGTTGACTTATGTGAGTGGAGTGACAGTCTGTTAAGGTGAAAAATTCAAAAATGTATGTTATATATATATATATATATATATATATATATATATATATATATATATATGCTTGCATCCAAAAAAGTGAAAAGAAAAAAACGATGGCCAAAGATGTTGTTTTTCTTCTTATTTCTCAGTTCAGTCTATCAGGTTTGTTTTTATAAAAACAGCATCCTGAAATATCTGCTTGTCAAGGAATTGCTAGAAAAATAATGAATACCAAACAAAACAAAACAAATAAAAAAACACAGAAACTTTAGCCATCGCCTGTAATTGAGGGAAAATAATAAATAAATGAAATAAATCCTACAGACGGGCTTTGCCTGGCTGATTGAGCAGGTTTGGTGTGGATGGTCTGTCTGAGTTTTTGGCGGATTGATGGGGGGAAGAAGGGTGAGAGAGGGAAGGGGGAGCAGGTGCTTGGGGGTGGTGGTTATGTTGGGGGGGTTATACAGGCTGTGGGGCATAAATTTGTTCTGTGAAGCTCTGCCAGATCTCTTTCATCTCCATTCCCCAGAAGGGGGGCTCCGGGCAAACTTGAATTCAACAAACACTTCATTTAGTCTCCTGTGAGTCAAGCCCATGCAACAGGGAAGCTCTCACCTTTGCAAAGCTCTTTAAAGAAAGTTTTGTTTGAATCAGTTAAAAGAAAACATTATCCACCAAGCTATGAACTCCCTTGTTTATACTAGGAATTCACTGGATGGACACTTAATGGATGTTTCTAACTTCATTGTAGTTTCTCTAGTTGTATAAATACATTTTTAAAATGAACGCAGGCCAGTCCTGACTCGCTTTGAGGAGAATCACTGGAGGGCAGCTCTGCAAGGTAGTATGGAGCCTGAAGTCTCTGGTCTCTCACTCTGGCTCTAGCCTGGAGTGGCTTTGACTTTGGCCTCAGACTTTGGAAACAGAATGCACCCTCAGGTTTGGAGAGCACTGGCCAAAAGCTGCCACTGTCTCCCAAGAGCTCCAATGCCCTTATCAGTAGGCAGTTATTAGTCACTTTTGGAAAACTGTACTGCCTCAGCCGTCGGGCACACCTTTGCCAAATAGAGCCTGTCTCAGATCTTCTGAACCCCGAAGGATCACAGCCACAGGCCAGGGTGGAAAGATCCAGAGAAATCTGTGAATCGATCACTTTTCAATAATGTGTAGAAAATGAAATGACTAGTTAGTGAAATCAAAGTCCTATGTTGCAAACAGAATACACATTATCTTATAATTAGTGGTTATCTAAATGAATCCGATCTCTTTAGCTAGCTAACTTTGTGCACATAGCAGCTGCAGTAGTCTGCTAATGGTAGGCCTATAATATAGCCTACTGCAGCTGCTATGTGCCGGAGTTCCAGATGCAGCTAGCAGCTGTGCGACCCCAACACACACCGCCCCGCCCCCCCCCCCCCCCCCCCCCCGGACTGTATAACCTTAGATAGAGGCTATGAGAACTCAACATGGAGCTAACTTTTTTTTTTTTCCCCAAATCCGAATAATAACGAGCAACTTCGGGTAGAAGAAATATCTGTTTTATCTGTTTTCCATTATTCGTGCGTTCCTGAATACCGTATTCGGATTCAGATACATCCCTAATACATACTGGAGTTATATCTTTAAGTGAACCCTCAGGAAGAGCAAAAAGTCCACTCTATGATAAATTAATGATAATGATTAGGAAATTTCAGGACTCCTCATTGAGACACTCTGCTAGATACTGTGATACGTGCGATTGGCGGAATGGCTTTTCCCCAAAGTGGAGAGGCAGGTGAGGATGCATAATTATAGGTCCTGCTGCTTTGTGTTAATGATGCTTAACCTTCACATATTTCAGTATAGGGTGGAGCAGTCTGCCACGATTTCAGCGGTAGGTGATTTGGGGCTGTCCATTAAAGGCTCGGCTGTGGTGTTCGTTTGCAGGACAGCAGCGTCTGAGACAGCGATCAGATCATGTGACAGTCATGGGCTATGGGAGCTATGCACTGAGACTGGCAAACACTTTACACTTTGTAGCATTGATTTATTCTCATAAACAGATTGATTGATGCGTTCTAATAAACATAAACACTGAAAAAATACATCAGCGAATCGACACCAGAAATATGTAAAAACACCTGACAGCTGACTAAGAATGATATGTGTTCAGGTGGCTGTCAGCCAATGGTTTATCGTATGAGTCTGAGATTTGCTTTCATTTTGAATGCGATGGATAAGGGCATAAAGTAATCATGATTGTTACCATCATCATCTTTGGCGGCTTCGTGTTCATTTGGTTTATCTGAATAGGTGCTGTATTTGTTTAAGTGGGAAATATTATTATTTAATATTATTATTTACTACTGGATCTCACAACTGGCTATTGAACAAACTGGAAAGACACACAAGCAACTTCCAAAATAAGGGAAACACCAATCCCTCTCTGCAAAGTTCTCAGTGGACTTTTGTTGATGAAAATGCCTGGTCACACCCTGTATTGATTTTTGCAGTTGACTGATTCAGAGTTGCTTGTCTGTTTCCTTGCATCTAATTAGATATGCGCGGTCATCATGGTCAAGGAGTATGCGTTTTCAACCGCAGTCGACCCTGGTTGATGTTGACTTTCCCCTTAGACTTCCATGCCAACATCGTGCTAGCCACTGTTCCTTGAGAAACCCCAATAAGTTCATCAGTCTTCATCACTGAAGCTCCTGTCAAGCATGCCCCAACAACCACCCTCTATTAAAAAGCCACTGACATATCTTCAAGACATTGCAGTCAAAAGCAGTATTTTTATATACAACTGTGAGCATGCTGGGATGTTAATGACTTAATTCACTGATGAATAACGCCTGTGTGGAAACACTGCGTTGTACTTTCACTGTACTGTGTATCCCTCAATGACTCCTGTGTTTCCTTTATTTTGGCAGTTACCTGCATGTGAAAAATAAGTCTAGTTTTTGGGATTTGAAAAGATAGTCCATGTGGATACTTGGGGCTGGTTCACATTGTCTTATTCAATCACTGCTATTTGTTGGAATCAGTGTGATTAGTTGGGATTGCATGGTTATTCTGGATCTCTTGCACTCAGTTTGGACTGTGGTACAGACCAGTCTGGTTAGGTATAATGCAATCTCATAAAAAACACGTTTTCAACGTACAAAAATGCCAAGTTACTCAAAAGTATTGATATCAAAATGACGCCAAGTTACGGTACTACAAACAATATAGGCTATCTTGCCTCACCGAAATTTAATAACATGTATTCCAAAGCAATGCTACCCAGTATTTCCTCAATTCTTTAAAGTCACTTGGCCCTGTGTGTATAAAGTGTGCAGTACATGGACAGGCCAAACATATGTGTGGATGGCTTTCTCACAGTCATGATTGATTGAAAAGGCATCTATATGTCCAATTTGTATTGGTATGTATGTATTTTGGTGGCCAGCCTTTCTGTTGTGTGAATGATTGTATGTTTCTTGGTATAAATGTCTGTTCGTAAATGTGAATGTAACATGCTGCGAGAGAAATGTTCCCATGGGGATAAAGAAGTTCTCTATGTATGTATGTACAATATGTATTTTACATGTATTTATTGTATGTTGCAAATATACAATCACTTGTACATTTAGTCAAATTCAGTTCAGAAGCAAGTATAAACATATGTTTTCTGGAGAAATATGCTTCCTGTAGTGACTGACCAGCAGTTTTCTACATGAATTTCCATGTGTTCAATGAGGCAATACGAAATATTTGACACTTTGATCTGACACAACGTTTGCATGACATTGTAATATGGTAAGGTTACAAAACACAGGGCCAAGTGACTTTAAAGAATTGAGGAAATACTGGGTAGCATTGCTTTGGAATACATGTTATTAAATTTCGGTGAGGCAAGATAGCCTATATTGTTTGTAGTACCGTAACTTGGCGTCATTTTGATATCAATACTTTTGAGTAACTTGGCATTTTTGTACGTTGAAAACGTGTTTTTTATGAGATATCATTTCTTTTTGCAAAGCGTTTTATTACGAGAGTGAGAAATGCGAAGTGACCCTGTAAGAAACGGTTGTGAATTATGGCTATCATTGTGTGAATTTGTACAGTCTGAAGAGCGTGTACGTTTAGCAGTTTCGGTTTGCTATATATGTAAAACAGTGGCTGTGACAAATGGTGCGGTGGCGTAATTGTAAACGCATCAGAAAAGGTTAAATATGGCAGGGTGTAGCTATGTAGGCTACTCACGGATTTGACGGGCATCCAACGAGCCTTGATTGACAAAAGAATCAGCAAGCCCGTAGAATTAGAGCTGCCTAGGTCGCAACTTGTGTACCCTTCTGTCCTGCTCCGTTGTCTGTTATTTCGTGAAGATGCACTTTTAGTGTTTGTAAGGTTTATAAGGCATTTTGATAGGCTTATCTGCAGGTAGGAATCCTCTTTGCTGTTTTGTTAAGCTAGAACCGGAAAAGTTGATAGTGGAGAATAGGAGCAGACGCATATGTCCCAGCAGGCTTTGCATATGAGAAAATAACAAGTGTGAGATAAATTAGGCGAAATGATGAAATTGCGTAGTTGAAACAACATGTTTTTTTTTTAGCAGAATGGGCATGTAGGTGAAGGTTGACATGATCACAGACTATAGTGCGAAGTAAATGAAGTGACCATGAGCGAGCTTAGTTTCCTTATCAAACGGTACATATAACAGTCTGTATTTAATGTTCGTTGTTGAAGTGGAGGGTTAAATAACGTGTGCAATCTATCGCACAAATGTGTTTTTCTCATGTTCAGTGCTAGTAGTTATACTTATGAGTGAATCATGATTTTAGATGTAATGTTTTAATGCGGAGTTGCAGAACGTACAGACGTAGTAATTGTTTGTAGCCTATGTGGCTAGATAGAGAACGGCGAGGTAACATGAATGTAGAAACGTGGCGTTTGCTGATATGAAGGTTTTGTACGGTAGCCAAGTGAAGAAATATAGTTAGTGGAAATGGCACAGTGGTGAACTGGTGTAACTTTTTAATAAAAGGAATACATTTGCGTCATGAAATGCATATGGGTGGCCGTGAGTGAGTTTTGGTAAAGCAAATGTAAGCGTAAGAAAATGTTAGTGTAAAAGAGGAAATGATCTGCCTGAGGGCGAGTCGGGATTCAAGCTTTCAACCGGAGGTTTACCAGCCCGTGACTTCGTTAGTGCAGCACCATGCCGTAGCTATGCAGTGAGTGAAATATCATTAGCAAACCTGCCGGTGGTTTTAAAAAAGAACACAGGCCAGTAAGCACAGAAGAGCTCCCGTTGAATCCATATGGCTTAGCAATATTGTAGCCGGTTAATAACTGAACGTACAGACGGTAAGTCATAATGCATATGGCTTAGCAATATTGTAGCCGGTTAATAACTGAACGGTGAACGGCGGGTAGATATGGTGCAAAAGCAATAATTGATAAGTAGTAGACAATAATTAGTGAGGGTCGAAGCAGGTTAAGGAAACGTGTTCCTAGCTGGGTTTGAACCTAAGACCCCATGTTCCCAAGACTGTAACCTTGCCCACTAGGCCACGGGCAGACTAGCTGTTTAGATTGCGGAGTTGCAGAACATACATACGTAGTTGTTTGTAGCCTATGTGGCTAGATAGAGAACATGGCGAGGTAACATGAATGTACAAACGTGGCGTTTGCTGATAAGAAGGTTTTGTACGGTAGCCAAGTGAAGAAATATAGTTCGTAGAAATGGCACAGCGGTGAACTGGTGTAACTTTTTAATAAAAGGAATACATTTGCCGTCATGAAATGCATATGGGTGGCCGTGAGTGAGTTTTGGTAAAGGAAATATAACCGTAAGAAAACGTTTGTATAAAAGAGGAAATGGTCTGCCTGAGGGCGAGTCGTGATTCAAGCCTTAAACCGGAGGTTTACCAGTCTGTGACTTCGTTAGTGCAGCACCATGCCATAGCTATGCAATGCGTGAAATATCATTAGCAAACCTGCCGGTGGTTTTAAAGATCACAGGCCAGTAAACACAGATTAGCTCCCGTTGAATCCATATGGCTTAGCAATATTGTAGCTGGTTAATAACTGAACGGTGAACGGCAGGTAGATATGGTGCAAAAGCAATAATTGATAAGTAGTAGACAATTATTAGTGAGGGTTGAAGCAGGTTAAAGAAACGTGTTCCAAGCTGGGCTTGAACCTACGACCCCGTGTTCTCAAGACTGTAACCTTGCCCACTAGGCCACAGGCGGACTAGCTATTTACCCTGCAAATGTTTCAGAGTAGAAAGGTATCGGTATTTTGCGTGTGTATGCGCGTTTTTGATTGGGTCGTGTAGGTGAAGATTTGGCTGGTGTCAGTGAAATGTCCAATGGGGAGACATGTTGTTAGTGGGAAAGGCGGCAGGAAAAATAAGAATGAGAAGAAGAAAGAGAAGAAGAAAGAGAAGAAGAAGGAGAAAACGCAAAATCCCCTTAGTTTGGGGCTTTATTGTGTGGACATGTGAAGTTGTTTATGAGTTCTGTTTGTTGAAATGGGGTCAGAATGTACAGAATTTAATGTTTTTAAGGGCTGAGTGTCTGTGGCTGTTGTGGTTATTTCTGTGGGGAACCCTGAAAAGTGCCAAACTCTCGGTGCTGTATAGGTATGGGGGCATGCCCCCGCCAAGGCGTAACTTGGCGGGATGGCATACCTGCCATCCCAATTAGCATGATTAAGTGGGAATGATGCACTTAGTTGGAATTGGTTGGGTCAGCCTGCATAAGTATGATTAGTTGGGATCAATGTAGTTAGTTGGAATTGGTGTGGTTAGTTGAGATTGGTGTGGTTACCTTGGCTCACCATGTGGGGCGACATGGCTCAGGAGGTAAGAGCGATTGTCTGGCAGTCGGAGGGTTGCCGGTTCAAACCCCGGCCTGGGCGTCTCGAAGTGTCCTTGAGCAAGACACCTAACCCCTAACTGCTCTGGCGAATGAGAGGCATCAATTGTAAAGCGCTTTGGATAAAAGCGCTATATAAATGCAGTCCATTTACCATTTACCTTAGATCAGTGTGTTTAGTCAAGAGTGTTGTTAGTCTGGCCTAGTGTTTGTAATTTCAGTCAGTGCAGTTTTTTGGATCTGTGAGAAAATTGTGGTTAGTTTGGACTAGTTTGGCTAGCTAGGATACAAATATTTATTTTGTAGTTGTGTAATTAGTTGGTATAAATATGATTAGTTGTGTAACAATTTAACTAGACACAGAAACGCTTGGGGCCTCTTGCTTCTTGACCATGGGACTAACCCTTTGCTGAGTCATGTTCTCCTTTACTTTTTCTGGTCAACCAAGGCATAATTAAGTGCCTGTCCCCTTCCTCTTGTGACCCTGCAACAAACTCACTGCTTGATCAATTAATGCACCAGCTTGGGGCAGGAATACTCCTTTTAGGAGGAAATCGTGAGCCCAATTTAACACGCTTGCTTAAGCATTAAAGCAGTAATCAATGGTTTATCTGTCCATGTTTTGTTGACTGCTACAATACCACATGCTAATAAAATGTTTGTGTGCCCAAAATAATACACCAATCATGTTACACTGATCACACTAGGGATTCTGTCGTGTCAGTGATTTTGAGAGCCTAAAAAGTAATCAAAAACCTATATAAGGTTAAAGGCATTGTCTAACTGACCAGACGCATCTCCTTAAGGACATTTCCAGACTTCACCACACTACCCAGCACGCACCTTGCTGCCTGAGTTGGCCTGCCACCATCCGCGAAATAAACCAAGCTGGTTTATTTCCCACCGACAGCTGTTTTGAGGAGCAAGTGGAAGATTTGTGCACGTCCAAAGTCATCTTGACTGCAACCTGCCGTGACTCTGACTTCAAAGAAGTTTCCCAAGTCTCTGGGCACCTGCCACGGACCGTGGGACCAGCTGTGAACCATAACACAAATTAACCTTTGTTAACTGTTAACCTCTATGTTTTGCTGACTTGAATAATGTAATATTATTCCCCATATATCAATGTTATTTCACTAAGATGGGTTCTACAGACGTACAGACTTCTGATTGGTTGCTGAATTCCATCATTCTGAATAAACCTGACCAAACCTCACTATAGTTGGTATCCAGAAACGAGTGGGTAAAAGTGCAGGTCTGTGTTGCCTTGTTTTGAGAGTCTTTGTTTTGCTTTGAATATTATTAGATCTTTGAGAAATTGTAATTTGGGTTGGCTGAGCAGGCTGGCTGAACACATGTAACCGCGTGAACAGCACCGTGTCATCGTTTGTTGTTTGACGGAGGCAGACGAGAATGTGTTTAAAATGCTTTGAGCTGAGGACAAATCTGCTAATGAGAGACATTATTTCTGTCATCAAACACTCCCCATATCTCGTCTTCCTGGAGTTTGCTTTGGATTTCTGTCTTAGCAACAAAACAGTTATTTAGGGAGAAGTTACCCCTTCAACATTAAGGAAAAACAAACAATCAGTTGCAATACACATGCTCTATTTGCTATTCTCTGCAATCTCAGAAAATTATTTGATAGCATAACTTTTTTCAGGATTCAATATCATCGCTGTTTTGAGAAGTTGTGAAAAATGTGTCTCTTCTTTTAATGAGCCTGCCTGCGCAGAGAGAAGAGACGTCTTTAAACCACTTAGAAAGTCGCAGCTCACCCTCCCAGCTGCTGAGTTTACCTCGGCAGGATTCCACAGCCGGAGAGGAGATGAGAATGTTAATATTGAGTTTTATACATGCATAATGTAATGTTGTCTATGTGAAGCCTCTAGAATTCTTTTGGGGTGTTTAAAAGACTTTGAGAGCTGCTCTAGCGGGTTAGGAGTTGCCAGCATATGACCAGATTCCAGAGAGAGGCGAGCGTGCACTTTTCAAGAGAGGTAGGGTGTGCTTCAGACATGCAGTTGTCAGGCCCTATTCTCAGTAGACACAGTGGCTTTTTATTCTGTTGTCGAGCAAAAAGCATTGACCCAAAATAAAAAGAAAAAAAAAAACGTTGTAGAATTCTTGCTGTTTCAGTGCAATGCCAGTGCATTAACATCACTTTATTCATTTGAATGTTCTATGTTATGCTTTGACTGATTTCATTGTTGTATTGCTGACTTTACTTTAGACTGTATGTTAAACCTGAAATCCTGGCAACTCTCAACTCTCAATTAAGACCAACAAAGGAAAAAGGCAGGTTTATTTGGTTTTAAAGGTGAAAAAATGTTTTGATATTATTCATGGCAAAATTGCTAGTGTTAAATCATCAATTACACTATGCAAATACACCCTGTAAGAGTTGAATAAATATTGAACAATTACCACAGAAACATTGAACATAAACATTAAGCATTGAACGCGTTACCACGTGGAACAACATGCATTTAATATAGTTGCAAACAAAGCTTTGTTTATTCTTTGGAAACAGAATAAGAATAATTCTTATTCTTATCATAAGAATAATTCTGTTTTTAATGAAGTGTTATTGTGTTTGGAAACATTTTGCTGTCATGCTCAACTTTACCAGCCTGCTTGTTGAAGCTTAAAAATTAATTGACAATAAGGTTCAAGAATGGAGTGGTTCATAGGTATACATCAAATCAATTAAGTAACAGGGGCATTGTGCACCCAAAACTTTTCAGAGGGCACAAACTCAAGCAAACAAAGAGAGAGAGCAAGAGACAGAGAGAGAGAGACAGAGACAGAGAGAGTGTACAGGAAATAACTGTGGGCAACTGAATGTAGACTTGGGGTAGGGGGGTAGGTGGGGGGTGGTGGAAGCAATCACAATCTGGAGGAGGAAGCAGTGACAAACTGGGGGGGGTCGGGGGGGCGGGGTTGCTGGCGATAATGAACTGGGGAACCATCGCAATAACAATAGCATCAATAGAATTTATTTTTACCCTCAGAATACTGCACAATCCAAATGTATTTAAAAAAAATATGAAGCCTGAATTGTGTGGCCTATCCATGGTTGTGGCCCTAAATGACTGCATAGGTCATTTATGCCAACTGCCGGCTCTGGGATTGCCTAATTCAACAACAATTGACCAAACTGGGCAAAATATCATCTCAGAATTTTATTCAGAATGTCATAAATATTCCCTGAGACCGATTTGTTTTCAAAAAAGTTGAGTGAGACCCTTCATAACAGCTCCACTGTAGATATTAGGGAATATTTTTTCCAGCTTCAAAAGCAGCAACTACTTTTTGGTAACACCTACATGGTTTTATGAAGTTTACTGCATACAGGCCCGGGTCTTTGATTACACACAATACTCCACTCACGCAATCTTCTCTTATTACAGTAAAAAAAGAGAGATTGGGCTGTGAACAATCAGCAACATGCAAAATAAACCTCCAGTTTAAAGTCTGTTAAACTGTCTTAAATGTCAACTAAAATATTCATACAAGAAGGAAGAGCGGAAGAAAAACACCCAAGAGCTCTGTTATTGTGTTATGTTATTGTGCGCTCTTAAATGGGCAGAGCAGATAAAAGGCCTGTTTTAAGCTTTCATTTCTTCCGGGAGATTCAGATGGGTAATTGCACCTCGAGAATATTGGCAGCTCAACTCTCCAACACATGTATCAAACACACCCGCCTCTGCGCGGCTTTCATTATGGTGAAACCACACTGTTACAGTGAAGCCACACTGTTTCCAGCAATAATGCCTGGCGCCGCTCCTGCGTCCCACAATCGCCATCATGTGATCATCATCTATTTCTTGACAGACCTTAATATTTAATCTTGTATTGTTATTGTCCAATTTGAATAAAATAAAAAAAAATTGTGAAAATGTCAGATTGTATTTTATATTTGGGTTGGTCCATTGATTATAGCCTAGCTACATTTTTGCCCTATTTTTGCGATATGTTCTGAGCTATGAGATTGGGGAAAGGGGTCTGAATTGACTTTATTAATTTGATATCAAATAGGTTGTATTCTCTTGTTGTTTTCAAATTTTTGAGAGACATCATTGTATAAATGATGGAGTATTGGTTTTTATTATGGTTTGCCATCGATTGATTAAGGAAGCTCATGGTGATTGCTGCACAATGTAGCAACGTGTCGCTGTTCATATTGATCAGACAGTCAGCCTTAGATTTTCTTTGTGTTAAATATGAAACTTGCGTTGTCATTTGTATTGATCAGAACAGCCTCTGCAGAAAATATTAGGGTACAGTAGCGCAACCTTATTTAAAATACTATATATATTAGGAAATATTACTCAGCCTATATATGCACCATATATATCACCGTGCTATTAACGTGCCTTCCTTGATGGAACTAATGAATGGGGAACATAAATTTGAGAAGAGGGATAGTTTAGATGTCAGAGATCAAATCTGGTTGGCTAATGTGATGTGAAGTTGTATCGCCTGGGGCTTGAAGATAAAATTTGGCCATCTCCCCCACTGGAAATCCCAACATGCCTTGCAGAGGTGACCCGCTGTCTCTGATTGAAAATGAATGAAAATGAGGTGGCGTTGCTGTCTAGTGAAACTGCTTTTGTGTGGCTTCACGGTTAGGTAGCGTGCAGTCCTGCAAAGCGTCCATCTAACAACCCCTCCTAGCTTTGCTTCTCTTCCCCCCGATCTTCCTCCCAATGTTGTCTTATGCTGTTTGATCCTGAACATTCCGCTACTTTACGCTCTTAATCATCCTGAGTTCAAAAACAAAAACAAATAAATAAATACACAAATAATATATATATATATATATATTTTTTTTTTAATCAATCCAGCTCCAGACCTGCAGGGAGCTCTCCTGGTTAAAGCGAGGAACTCCTGCGTACTTTGAGCATAAATCACCAGAGACTCCAGCAGAGTGGAGTGTCAGCAGTAAGATAAACTCATAAATACTGAAGGCATTCAAGGAACAGTGAGGGAGAGATTGGGGGTGGGGGGTGAGGGGGCGGGGGGGATTAGAAGGGGATAGCATTGAGGACAACGGCAAAATAAGTAATTGAAATGTTAGCAGAGGCATGATGGTTCCTGAAAATAGAGAGCAGTTCCAGTCGATATGTCCCTCTCACGAGACGCCGGGACCGTGGAGCAGGGGATAATGGGCCGGTGACATTCTCCTCCTAATCACGAGAACAACCTCCTGCTTCGTGCAGCTCGTTAGAGGCCCTCTCTACATGTGCCGCACACTTGCATTTAAACAATTACATAACATTTGTCTGCCAGGAAGCTGCCTTTAATTATGTGTGTGGAAAATTGAAAGCCTACCAGCGGTTAACAGAAAAGAGTTCTGGATCTTTAAAAAGACATTAAGCCCACCATCGAAAGAGCAAGTCAACCCACACAGAGCATCCACTTTTCAACACATTTATATTATTTTATTGACTATTGTGATTATTATTGGACTTGGATTGCTTTAGCAGAATTATTGATGTATTAATCACAAAAAGAATATGTTTTAAGTGAAATGTTTGCATTTGCTGAAGGCCTCAAAAGACAGGAAATGAAATTGATCAGCATCAATGCTAAAATCAGCCTGCTCTCCATCAAGGTGCAACAGCACAGATCTTTAACAACTGTTACAGCCCTGCATATGCCTAGTGGGTAGATTGCTCAAGATTCAAAATCTCTCAAAGAGCCTAATTCATGCTACTTCAAGTAGTGCTCTGTACAGTGTATTAGAAATTTTGGATATTGAATCCAAAGGCAGTTTACTTTTTTGCACTTTTATAAAGCATGCTTCATTTCCAGCATACCCATGTGTCCTATTTGGGACCACATATCTTGTAGCATTCTTTCAGTAGACCTTATCCACAAAATGTGTTGGTACATACATAGCATACAATTTTTTAACTTGAGTGATAGATCCTGCAATAGGTTATATATTATATAAAGTGTAGAATGTATATTGCTATGATCTCTTAAAGATGTGTATCTAATTTTCAAATCATAACTTCAGGTCACATAGTTACTACATCATTACATCATAATCATCACAATACTACCCATATGTCTTAGTCGGTAGTGGTACTAGTGGGTTCGAACAGGGGACTACATATACTGAAAAATAAATGCATTCATATAATGTACAGTACTGTGCAAAAGTCTTAGGCACCTGCAAAAAAATGCTGTACAGCTAAGATGCTTTCAAAAATAATGAAATGAAAGGTTATAAATATCGAAAAAATAATATAAAGAGCAGTAAATAGTTAAAAACTAAATAAAATCAATGTTTGGTGTGACGACCCTTCACCCTTAAAACTACATCAATTCTCTTAAGTACACTGTCCGGCAGTTTTATAAGAAAATCGGCTGGTAGGTTGTTCCAAACATTTTGGAGAACTTGCCACAGTTCTTCTGCAGATTTTGGCTGTTTCATTTGCTTCTGGCTCTCCAGGTAATCCCAGAGACCCTTGATCAAGTTTTTATCTGAAAGGTAGTCTATTACTAGGGGACACCATAGTGACATCATCACCCTGTTCCAAGAATCTCGGAGTGGTGATGGACAACAGGTTGTCCCTCTCCAAGAACATCGCAGCAGTAAGCCGGGCATGCAGATTTTTCCTGTATAACATCCGGAGAATCCGCCCCTTTCTCACCACCTACTCAACCCGGCTCCTGGTCCAAGCAATGGTACTATCCCGCCTGGACTACTGCAACTCTCTTCTGGCTGGACTACCAGCATCTGCCATCAGACCCCTGCATCTCATTCAGAATGCTGCAGCTCGTCTGGTCTTCAACCTCCCCAGACACTCCCACGTCACTCCCCTGCTCTCTACCCTCCGCTGGCTGCCTGTTATAGCTCACATCTAATTTAAAACATTGGTCCTAGCATACCAGGCAGTCAAGGGATCAGCCCCAGCATACCTCCACAAGATATTCAAACCCTACATGCCAGCCAGATCCCTCCGTTCTGCTACCTCAGGATGCCTGGCACCTCCCCCTCTTCGCTCCTGTGCTTCCGGAACACGTCTCCTGTCTGTTCTGGCCCCACAATGGTGGAATGACCTCCCCGTGGAGGTCAGAACAGCTGAGACACTGACCCACTTCAAGCGACGTCTGAAGACTCACCTCTTCAGGCTGCACCTCTCCCCATCCCTCCCTACCACCCTGTAAACTCTTAAATGACTGTAAGCTTAGGGTTGTAACTAGGTAGCTGTTTCGTAGGTGACTTAGTTAATGCACCTGTCTTAACTACTGCTTGTATTTTTGCATAGACTGCGTTGTTGCTGTTCTAGTTTGTGTTAGTGTTAATCAGTTTAACCTTCAGGGTCCAAGTTGAACTATGCGGTTGTTCCCTGCACTTAGACCGGTACTTCTCTCTAGGGTTTTCGTCATACTTGTTCCTGGTTATGGTTATACACTTTGTTATACGTCGCTCTGGATAAGAGCGTCTGCCAAATGCCTGTAATGTAATGTAATGTAACGTAATCCAAAAATGTATCTGTAAAATTTCATTTTTTGGAAAATTCATGTTTGGAAATTAGTTCTTTTCTACTGACACACTAATGCAGAAAACAAAAAATAAACATCTAAGACCAAATATATATTATATATTATGTTTAAAAAACTAGGGTGCCTAAGACTTTTGCACAGTACTGTATATCAAGAAAGATGTATATATATCATGGTTTAATGTATATATATATATATATATATATATATATATATATATCAAGAAAGATGTATATATATCACGGTTCAATGTATATGTATGTATGTATATATATATATATATATATATATATATATGTGTGTGTATATATATATCAAGAAATGATATATGATATGATATATACTAACTATTGTGCATACACAGTCACTCAATTGTAGTCACTTTGATTCTCATTGTGGAGAATGAATGTTATAATGTAATGTTTATATATAATATATTGCATTTGTCCAACTTATCTTTTATCTGCTGAATTTATCTAAATAATTAATAATGTGTTGCCATTTACCATGTAAATAACTGGATATAAAAGAGAATTAAGTCTTGTTCTGCACAAACTAAATATGAACGATTACTGGAACATTTATCGATTCCCTGTACAGGCCATTTCAAATTCAATCATGATCATCTTGGGAATGTTATCTTTAACACTATTGACATCGGTCTTAATTTTTCACAGTGAAAATATTTATATGGTTGTCACTAATCTGAAGAGTATAAATGAAGTCTCTTTGAGAGAAGGTTTGAATCTTAAGCAATCTGCCCAGTGGTGAGTACATGTTGTTTGAAGTACACTAGACATATACAGAGCTGTGGCAGTTGTTAAAGATCTGTGCTGATACACCTTGATGGAGAGCCGGCTGATGCTAGCGTTATGGCTGATCAATTTCAGCTCTGATCTGTTTAGTCTTTTAGCAAATGGAAACATTCCACTTAAAATATAGTTTTATGTGATTAATTGCCTTAGTTTTTGCACCAGGAGGTTTAGTTAGTATTACTATGCATGTAATTTATTTCCTTCACTGGAAATTATTACCATATGAAATTTAAAAAAAAAATTATCCTAAAACAAGTATTAGATTGAATGGCAGTGTTTCAAATGTTTAAATCATATTTTCAATAGCACTCTTGCATGACCATGACAGTGATGATGTTGATCATGATTATTATAATAATGGCACGTATTATTATTATTATTATTTTTATTATTATTATTATTATTATTATTATTATTATTATTATAATAAACATAGACATGTCATCTTATTTCACATGTAGGTGCAATCAAAAAAATTCTGTTGACTAAAATAGCACTAAATACTACAGACTAAAGCATCTGTCTGTGTGTATTTGTAATGTACTTGTGCACATAGCATGGAGCTGGCAGCCCTGTGTTTTACAGCTGGCTCTCATATCAGCCTCATTATTCAGTCAGAAACATTGTCTGGGCATCCATCCCCCCGAACCCATGGCTCCCCGCCCACCTTATTAACATGCATCGCGCTGGGCATCTTTCCCAAAGTTGTCGGCCTTCACTGGAAAATAAGAACCAATCTCTTTTATTGCATTTTAACAAGTGCAAGTGTGAGCATGCTCTTTCTGTGGCCCTGTAAGTACCCTTAACCTTCTGTAATGAAAAGTAATATGATGCGAAAGTTTTTTTATGGGTGCGCATTTAGACGAGACCGCCATCTTCTTGGCAAGCTCTGGCAAAGGGTAAATTAAACACGTTATTCATGAACTTCATATATCTTAAAAGGCCAGTTTTATGACTGGCTTTTTAACTTTTTATAAAAGCTGACTTGAATGTTCTTGATTTAGTGTACATAAGGCACTCACAGATGAAAGTCTATCATGCTGTAGTACTGAATCCCCTGCTCTGTTCTTCCGAGACGTACACCGTGTACAAACGCCGTATCAACAGACTCCGCATGGACGCGGAACACATCCTCGGGGCAGTTCTCTACAGTGAACTCACGTTGGGGAAGCGCAATCGTGGGCGACCCCTTCTGAGATACACTGATGTATTGAGATGACACATTAAGGTCTCTGGGTTACCTGAAAAATGGGAAACTTTGGCTTAAGACCGGACGATGTGGTGGCACATTGTTCATCAGAAGCTTGGGAGCGTCAACAGGAAGATTGCTGGGCAAGTAGACATGTGGCTGGAGACAAGAAAGTGGGAATTGAGCATGCCATCGTCTGTTAAGGTGGCTTGACTGAATGAGCATTATAGACTGTGTCGGGCAGTGTGTTATGTATTATACAAACCAGTCTGTGTGTTATGGATTGATCCGGCCAGGCAATGTTTTACTGACTATTCTAACCAGGCTGTAGGTTATGGACTGTACCATCCAGGCTGTGTGTTACAAACTGTACCAACCAGGCAGTGTATTATGGACTGTACCAACCAGGCTGTGTGTAATGGACTGTACCAACCAGACTGTGTGTAATGGACTGTACCAACCAGGCAATGAGTTATGTGCTGTAGCAACCAGGCTGTGTGTTACAAACTGTACAAACCAGGCAGTGTATTATGGACTGTACCAACCAGGCTGTGTGTAATGGACTGTACCAACCAGGCAATGAGTTATGTACTGTGCCAACCAGACTGTGTATAATGGACTGTAGCAACCAGGCAATAAGTTATGTACTGTACCAATCTGGCTGTGTGTTACAAACTGTACCAACCAGGCAGTGTATTATGGACTGTACCAACCAGGCTGTGTGTTACAAACTGTACCAGCCAGGCTGTGTGTTACAAACTGTACCAACCAGGCAGTGTATTATGTACTGTACCAATCTGGCTGTGTGTTACAAACTGTACCAACCAGGCAGTGTATTATGGACTGTACCAACCAGGCAATAAGTTATGTACTGTATCAACCAGGGGGTGTGTTACAAACTGTACCAACCAGGCTGTGTGTTACAAACTGTGTATTATGGACTGTACCAACCAGGCTGTGTGTAATGGACTGTACCAACCAGGCAATAGGTTATGTACTGTACCAACCAGGTTGTGGTTTACAAACTATACCAAAAAGGCTGTGTGTTACAAACTGTACCAACCAGGCAGTGTATTATGGACTGTACCAACCAGGCTGTGTGTTACAAACTGTGCCAACCAGGCAGTGTATTATGGACTGTACCAACCAGGCTGTGTGTTACAAACCGTACCAACCAGGCAGTGTATTATGGACTGTCCCAACCAGGCAATGAGTTATGAACTATGCCAACCAGGTCAATGTCAATGCTTTGCACTCTTACAGTATTTCAATGAAGAAAATAAATGCATTAATGTGTCATATGTACAGTGCTGTGGAAGGGTAGGTGCCCCATCCCTGATTTCCTCTATTTCATATTTGTCAAACTGAATCTTTCAAATATTTAGACAAAATGTAATATTAATATTATATTAAGTGTGTACACAAAACACATATTTTAAAAATTATTTCATTTATTTAATGAAAATAGTAATCAAACATCTATAATTGCCCCCTTAAAATTAAATTTTCTCATCTTTTATGGAATTTCCTTTGATCGTGGCATACATTTGATTGTGCTTGTACAAACTTTACGGTGACTACAATACTTCACTCTTACAGTATGGTCAGGTTCACTATAGCCGCGTTTCCACCAAAAGTACCCGGAACTTTTAGTCCCAGGAACTACTTTTCAAGGAACTAAAAGGTTCCTTCAGCCCATGGTTGTCTGCGTTTCCACCGCGGTCTAAAGTCCCGCGAAGATTAGGCAAATTAGCCCACTGACGTATGAAAAAGCGACGTTGTCGTCGGTCCATCTGTCCTATGATTTCTTCTGTAACCCCATACTACCACCGAAGTAGCCTACATTATTTTCTAATAAGCGGGACAGACCGGAGGGGTTTATTCCACTTATGTACAACGGGTTACCAACGATGATTATATATGGTAATTTTTGTATTTATTTTTTTTTATCGATTTAAACACCTGGAAATGAAATATTCTTCTGCAGCCGTTTTGGCATATTTTACCGTTGTCAAGCAAAACTGTCGTTGGTAGTTGAACTTGGACCGTTGTTATGCAACAAATAGGATATAACAGGCCAATAGTCAGATTGTAACTGTTTTATATATCCTCTCAAACACATTCATTATGTTTTTATGCGAACATTCGCTTTCATGTCTTGACATCCGAAGCGACAGAATGCATTCACATTTATATGTATAACTGGCAACAACAGCAGAAAACATGCACACGTTGTAAACAATTTGCTGTTTGATTACTTTCTCATCGTCAATTCCATATAGGCTAATCGCAAAATGACAAGAATAGAACGAAAACTCGGACTTGCGTGAAAATTTAAATTAGTAGTGGTACAGCCACCGTTTGCTTTCCTTCGAAGTTACTGCTAGCCGAGCAGCGAAGTGTGCCCTCCAGATGCGAACCATGCACCATAAATTAGTCCATAGTCTTCCTGGTCTTTTTGTGGAATTGAAGAATGGCAGAGTAAAATTATGGCAGTCTGAAAAAGCTAAAGGGACGATTACTAGAATTAACCTGTTATATTACCCTGACAAAAAGTGCGGAAGGTGATTTCCAGTTTGCTTTTACTGTATCACCAATGTGAATTACGCAGAACTACCGCATACCTCACATAACTGTATCAAACGTTTTGAGTCAATTACAACGGGCTAACAAAGAAAATCTGGAAGAAAATATTCAGCAACCGAATTAATCCATTTGAATGTTTTGGTACGTAATATGCTGTCCCAGCACGAATGCTTAGCATTTCATAAAACGAATACTAAAGCAAGAAAAGAACAGAAGAGCACACGTTATAATTCCAAGACGTTGGCAGGCTATAACCAAAACTAGGCTACTGCGCCGCATAACATACAAGTTTGATTTGAAGTTATTATGAAAATAAATTGTTTTGCGGCTGCATATTTTCAAACATGGCGGTTGAAAATAAACACAAAAAAATGCTGCGAGTACTCGACCAATCAGAAATGTTCAGCGCTGCAAGCTCCACCCAAAAGGTGCCTGTACTTTCGGAAAGTACTACCCCCCGAGCAGGAACTTTTTTGGGGGTAAAATAAAGCCCCCGGAACTAAGTTTAGACCCTAGTTCCTGCGGTGGAAACGCACTGAGTTCCTCAAAAGGTTCCTAGTTCCGGGGTAAAGTTCCTGCGGTGGAAACACGGTTTATGAGTGGGATTTAGATTTGATATTGCTTGCTGCAATGAAACCTGGCTGTGTGCAATCAGCTGAATCTAATTATCAGTTAATTTTGTTTAATTGGTTTATTGACATTGAACTAAGGGGGGAGTACTTTTTCACATCAGTAGTATGCACATATGATAACTTTTTTCATTAAATTCAATAATAAAAAATGTGTTTTGTATTTACTCAATTTCTATTGTATTGTATTGCCTAAAAGCATTCAGTGTGACAAATGTTGTGTAGTAGTAATAGAGGAAATCAGAAAGGAGGCAAATACTTTTTCATTGCACTGCACAGCCTATTCACTGCACTTTTCCATTTGTATTTGATGTTTAAAAATAGTGCAACATGTCAACACACAAGTGTTTATAATAATATAATAATATATATAATCATTTTCACCCAAAATTCCAGTAGGTTGTTAGCATCCGGAGTAATTAGAAGTACTCGTGTGTTGTGATTCGTGACTGGTCTTCACAAATCTTCCCTGACATCCATTGGTGGAGCAGCTGGTTCTTCTATTGAGATTGAGTGCTCCTGTGACTGGTGTCTGAATGTTCCCTGCGGTGCATGGAGCTATCTCAGTTAGCACTTCATCAGAGCACACAGTACATCAGGAACTATTTTGTGATGCGGCGTGGAGCCTGATTTTCATTTTCAGCTCTGAAAATTCCTTTGAAGCATGTGTGTATGCACACGTGCGTGCATTTGCACGTGCATGTACAGTATGTATGTGACACCTAACAGGCACACATCTTTTTGAATCCAAGTTATTGATGATCCTGACTGTTTGTGCTCTGAAGAAAAAGGTTGACCCATAACTGTTAAAGAATGAAAGCACATATGGTGGTGGCGGTGTTTTATTTTCCAGCATCAATTAATTCCACCTCAAGTGCTAAATGAATGTCTTTGATCTCGTCCTATAGGTAAATATTTGTGTGCAGCATAGACTTGACTTGGCTACAGTCATTTTATTCATTTTTGTAGTGCATAACGGTTTGTTGCCACAAAGCCAACACAAGTTTCCATACTAAATTGAAAGACATTAGTAACAAAGGTTTAAAATAAATATATTTCCTGATTTCCCACAAACCCTCTTGCGATGCCAGTGGTTTCAACTACACGTTCTAGTGGAGCATTGTCATTGTCCATTTGAAACAACGTAACTATTTCACATGAATTTATTTAGCCTATATGCAACAGTCTAAATTGATGATATGTGCACTTTAAATTACTCTTTTTAAGTCATGCTATGTACAGCTGTTTGCCATGAAAACAAGTAGGGGGTTACTTTGCTACATAACTTCCCTGGATTATTATGGGCACTACATTATGGGCACTACAGCAATGTTACACCACTGATTTGAATCTGCATCCATTCAGGTGTAAACCTAACTACTCAAACACTACAGGCAATATGTGGTTGTATGGTTGTTACATGATTTGGCAGTCATGGTGCATGTTATGTTAGTATGTGCAAACCTCCCTTATAGCCATGTTGCAGTTTGACCATCTGTATAGTCATAGCTATTATGATACAAGCTGGACTAGGTTTCCCTTGTGGTCATGTTGTGTTTGACTATTTATGTGATCACAGCTTATATGATGTGAGCCTGTCCAGGTTTCCTCTTATGGTCATGTTGTGGTTTGTCAGTTTGATGGCCATGGTGTGCTTGTCTTTTTCTCTTTCCCTCCAGGTGGCGGGGTGTATGGGCACCCGGGAGATTCAGGCTCAGAGGCAGACGATGAGACACAGCTGAAGTTCTACACAGAACAACACAGGGGGCGCCGTCGCAGCAAAGGTAAAACTCACCCGGCATGGGGGGAAATTAACCCCTGCCCTTTTGACCCGTTACTCACAAAATGTCCTCCTAGATAATGTTTTTTTTTAATCATTATCAAAAATAGAGAAGATAAAAAGATGGGATACACCTCCCCACCCTCACCCACCCACAAACATGCACACACAGCTCGCCTCACTCAAAGAAAGAACAACTAGAATTGAGTTGATCGGAGTGCAGTCTGTCCTAGCAGCATGCTCAGGATGTTCTGCTCCTCGGTGAAAAGTTCAGTAGTCCCATGTGTCTTGCTTCACCTTTCCCTGGCTGCATGTGTTCCACTGATTAAAAGGGGAAAATGGACAGATGTCAGCTCATGTTCATTGTAAAGAGTAGCAGTGGAGGACGATAGACATCCAGGTACTTTCCCCTGAGCTTTCTCTGGTGCCCCAATAAGCTAGCAACCACTTGTGGATTCAGAGTGAAACCCGTCACAAAAATGAATAACTTTCTGTGGTGTGATCGAAGTGATATTCTCTGAATTTAATCTAGCAAGACAAATAGCTTCTTTCCTTCATGTGTAATAAAGGCACACGTTTGCTTTATGGTATTATGTCTGACAAATCTTCATTATCGCCAAAGCTTGCTAGCGTGAATCAAAATGCTGCAGGCGGCGCACGTTTCAACTTTTTCAAGGCGATAGCTACCTTGGCTGTGCATGTCCCCAAAACTCACACACACACAGTAACATGCTGGTTTACAGAATGAATAAAACCTCTTTCCTCTCTGAGGCCCAGGGTCAGACAGAAAGACAACGCTTGGCTTGGAATTGTGAAGTGCCACAGTTAGCTGGAAAACTCACATTACTCAAATTCACACTGGAAGCATTTATTTGTGGTAGCATCCTCCATCTGGACAGAACAGACAAGCAGCTCTTTTCTGAAGCATTGTGATCCTTCTCTTCCTGTCACTCCACACTGCACTGGCTGAGCCGTGGCGTAATTGCTGCGTTGAAGGAGTTAGCTTCATGTGCAGCTGGTGCAGACGAACTACAGCAGCCCAATCGGTCCAATGCTACTCTGCAGGGCCGCTGGCCAGTCAGCATTGGGCGCGGTCAGAGTTTGGCTCCGGACCATGGAGGGACATGGCTAAACCAAATCTGTAAATTCCAGGGGTCAGAAAGTAAGTCCTGTTATGTGTTTCTTCTACTCACTAACTCAGCCATGTGATTGCTCTAATTAGTTCCACCTCCTCGCTGAAGAATTGTGCTAATTAGCAAATCTAGGTGAATGGAATAAAATTAGGTTTGGGGAGGACTTACTTTCTGAACCTGGATTTTCCATCTCTGGGTTAAAGCAGAGCTTTAGCTGCTCCGCAGCCGTGGAAACCATTGCCAGGTTGTGTAACTGACATTCTATACTGCATATCTGCGTGCTGCGTCATTGACAGAAAGCTGTTTTTCTTTCTTCAGTCCCAGTGTGCCATCTTCCTCAAAAGCCTGAATACAGCTGATTGTTATTTAAATAGAAAGAGAAGGTGCGTCAGTGGCAGAGGGCAGAATAGGATAAGATAATGTATTCTTAATAAGCCAGATGAAAACTAGCCAGTGCATTCCAAACTTTCATTCTATGGAATCTGTGTGTCGTCGCTTTCTAATAAATTAAGAAAATACGTACATAAGCAGTTTCAGCAGTAGGAGATTGTTATAGATTGGTCTGAAGCTTTTAACAACTGAGGTTTCGCTGTTGTACAGCACAAGAATATAATTCTTTTTAAACAGAATATAGAAAAAAAAACTGCAGCCAAAAAGCTAGGGTGCTGTCACGTAACGGGTAGGGGGGACCCAAACGCAGAGGGGAAAAAAAAAAAAAAAAAAAACAAAGGGAAAATTAACACTTTACTTACACGACAGGCAAACAAGCAGGGAACAGAAAAGGCCACGATGAGCAAAAACACAAACTCAAAATATCTAATAAAACAGAAAACAGGAACTCAAAAACACAGGCAGGCAGAGTACAAGGGCAGGTACAGTCAAACAGATCAAACACAAGTAGGAAACAAACACAGGCAGGCAGATACATGCAAGTCAAACAAACACAAACAGGTCAAAAACACAGGCAGGTACATACGGTCTGAAACACAAGTCGGGAACAAACACAAGGAACCAGCACCCGAGTCAAGGGAACAAAGAACTTAAATAGACAGGGGGTAACAAGACACAGGTGAACTCAAAAAACAATCAACCCAGAAAAAGAGGGGATAACAAGACACAGGTGGGAACAATGATAGAATAACAAGACAACAATAATACAATTAACAGGGGGGAGCAGGACACAAAACAGAAGTGCCGCCATCTGGCGGCCCAACAAGGGAAACACAGACAGGAAAACACAGAACCATGACAGGGTGCATACACTCCAGGATATGTTGTCATATATAATAATAATAATAATAATAATAATAATAATAATATATCGGTGAATGTGCTTGATTCAGGTGATATCAGTGAAATGAAATCTACCAACAGTGATTTACTGATTACAGTTTCTATCTCCACCATTTTCTAAATTAATTCTCACTTTGGTGGTAATTCATCTCGCTAAGGATACAGTTGCTGTATGTGGTTGGGCTGCAGCAAATGACGGTGCTCTGACAGATTGACCTACCCACTCAGGATGGCCTACCTGGTGCTTAAACTTCAGACTAGCCTGAAAAACAGTGCTAAATATAAGGTATAATGTTGTGACATGTTGCATTGACATTGATCTTTAAAGACAAACTAAAATATGAAATAGGAGAACGAAGATGTTTCTGAGGGGACCGTATGCTTTTCACTGCACTCCCAAATTGGCAGAGAAAGTTACAGCAGAGAGCACAAAGCATAATTTTGTATTCAAAATTAGAAGAAGATAGGGTTGGAGATAAATAAAAAAATGCTGTTATTTCCCATGTGTACGAAGTGCTGAGTGAGTGTGTTAGTATCCTAATGACTGCAAGATGTGCTCAGTATTTGGTAATGGCAATGTGTGTGCTTTTGGGAGCACAGGGAAATCAGAGATAGATAGAGGTAGCCGTGAGTTTTGATCAACGAGAAGTGTATTTCATGATTTGTTGTGCCTTTTGTTTGATTAAAACGTAGATGTTCAGAGATACTAGATGGAAGACAACAAATGGTTTCTCTAACACAGGAAGGCTTTTTGATGAGTAGCTGCTCCTTAAAATCTGGTTTCCTTGATTGGATTTTCCTGAGAACACTTGAAAAAAATGTGATGAGTTTGAATTAAAACGCTATTTATTATGTTTTACATAGCATGTTCAAAATTTTGTGGTTCAATCTAAAATCTATTTTCTATCACGCATATTGCAGATTAATGGATATTTATTACATGGAAAAAGAACAAATTATTTTTGTAGTGATGGCAGAAAGTGGTGCCAATCAGTACAATCTAAAATAGGGGCCATATTGTGTGCCTCTTGATCAGAGGGAAATCTACCTATGATATTCATCTTGTAGCAACCCATGGTCAAACCAATGAGGTAATATGTCAAGAGCCTGGCAGATGTAAAATAAATTATTAAACTGGCATGGTAGTTGTCAAGGTTTTTTCTATGGATTTATGCCTGCCCATGTGTTGCCTACAAATGTATTCTGAGCAAACACTCTTTCTCTTGAGGGTTATTAATCTTAAGGAAAAATGTAATTGAAGGAGGTCGAATGGATATCTTTTGGAGTGGACTACTGCTGTCATTTATAATGTATTCTCAGGACAGAGTAGGCTAAAATACAGTATGTCTTTTTCCCTTTATTTTAGGGTTTATTCTGTGCTCATAAAAAATCTATTTTCGACTGTAATGTTGTAAAGAAATATGACCGCACTGAATAAGTTGGCACTTGCTGAACATGTTTTCATAGCAAGACCTAGATGTGAAGTTAAAATTTCACACTGAAGGCTGAAGGTTGAATATGTCGGGTTGTAATTAATGAAGTGGGCCCCTGCAATGTCTATAAATCCTTTCCTAAGACATGAAAATTCATTTTTGTCCCCTGTAGGGGACATGAGTCTCTTAATCTCAAGGACTATACAGGTATTGTTTACTATGCTGAAACATACAGTATAGAGGCATTCAATTAAAATGATTTTCACTGCAACATGTTTTTGTCATCCAATCCACTTCATTATGTCAATAATAAAAAATAAAAATAATTATCCTGGTAGTTAATAGCAAAACCTGAGGTTCACTCATGTGTTAGTGTGTGTGTGTGTGTGTGTGTGTATGTGTGCATATGTGTTATATAATCACAATCAATTTATATAATTATTGTACACTTCACCACAGAGAGCTAAATTCAACTTTTGCAAATTGCACAAATTGAGGCAAAATGAATTGCCTGAATACCGTATATCATCCTGTCATCTTTTTAATTCACTCTCTAGGCTCACATGGTCCTTCTAGACCTAAGCTCTCAAACAAAGAACCTGACCTGCAATTAAAGCCTTGTGGGGCTGTCTGTCTGTTATTAAACTCACCAGTAAAAAATCAGTATGTGAAGGCAGTCAAATCTGCACAATTATCATATATCATTATATTAGTTATCACCCGTGCTTTACTTTCCACAAATGTCCATGATTGGACATTTCTTCAATGAGTTTTACACTTCAGTAGTTTCTGTAATTGCCTAGTTGAAATTTCTTTCATTTTTTTTATTCCTAATACCTTTACACTGAGTGAACACTTTTCTCACTGTAGAAAAAAGCACCCTGAATTTCTCCCACAAAGCAATCATAGAGGACAGTGCTTTTACAGAGTCGGCCTTGTGCACTTTTGTGAAGATTTAAGAATTCTGTTTGTCTGTTTGGTGCTTTCTGTCCTATTTCCTGCTGTTGATGGGCACATGCTGCCGAAGTTGTGGAATGACCTCTATCAGAGGTGACGTTTTGTTCCCTAAAGGCAGCGGAGCAGAGAAAGAGACAGAGATAGAGAGAGAAAGGAAGACACAGCGATGCTTCATCAGAAAGTCTGAATCCACAGAGGTATAAATCCATCTGCTCAGTTACCTGCGCTTACATCTTGTTGAATTATCCAGTGGTGGCTCTCTACTTTATCTTTGGCCATGTCTAAACTCACAAACATTGCAAGGACCTCACAATTTTCTTTTTTTTTTTAATTATGTTTTATTCTATATTCTATATTCGATTCATACCACAAATTGGGATTCCCCATCTGGGTTTTAGGCTCGGGCGGTGGTGCAGTGGGTAGCACTGTCGCCTCACAGCAAGGTTTTGAGTTTGAATAACGGCGCGTGGAGCTTGCATGTTCTCACCGTGTCCGTGTGGGTTTCCTACAGGTATTCTGATTTCCTCCCAGAGTCATGCAAGTAGGCTAATTGGAGACTCTAAATTGCCCGTAGGTATGCATGTGTGAGTTGGATTGGATTGGTTGGATTGCCAACCTGTCCAGGTTGTACTCCTGCCTCTTGCCCAATGCAAGCTGGAATGGGCTCCAGCACTCCCCATGACCCTGACTATAATAAGCAGGTATAGATAATGGATGGATTCTATGCCCATTCCATTTCTGCAAAATCCTCTGCAGTTGGCGAGGGCACAAACCGGCATGAGTGTTGTAGGAAACACATGCAGTTTATCTGCCTCTGAGCTACATTTCACTCTGCAATACACCAGCGGGGGAATGCACAATTAGCACAGCTGTTGTAAGCAAATCACATGCAGATCACAGATGCTCAAACAACATGAGCCGATACAATATATTTATTTATTTGTTTTAATGCTATCTTTATTTAACCAGGTAGGTCGACTGAGAACTTGGTTCTCATTTATCATGACGACCTGGGAAATCAGTATTGGTGGAGAGTTCAAGGTATTGTGTAGGCAGTCATATGTGCCGGGTGATTAGGTGGCCAGATGTCGAGAGCCAGTTTTATGGTAATTTTAACAGATGAGGCGGAGAATAAATACCCTACTGAGTGAAGCCTTCTCTCCCTTTGTGTGCCCCATGGGGCTATTAGCCTCAGTTGACACTGGGGCACTCGGGTTTATGACCTCAGTACATACGAGTACCTTGAGTTAGGGCCCACTGAGAAGGCCTGACAGGCCTGTGATCAGCTAAACGAGCAGATCGGATCAATAAACTCCAACACACCAACAGGCCTGGGATCAGCAAGCTCTGACGCACCAACAGGCCCGGGATCAGCTAGCTCTGACGCACCAACAGGCCTAGGATCGGCTAGATGAGCAGTTCGGATCAGGAAGCTTTGACGCGGCAACAGGCTTGGGATCAGCTAGATCAGCTTTGTGTGCCCCATGGGGCTATTAGCCTCAGTTGACACTTGGGCACTCAGGTTTATCGCCTCAGTACATGTATACCTCAGTTAGGGCAAACGGCATGTAACCAAATCCATCCCCAATGTATACTCTAGGACAGTTGATACACTGGTCTCATAAGGCTCAGCACTCAAAAAGAATGCGATTAGTTAAGATCACTGAGCCGACGACAGCATGTCCTCCTGGGATGTCTTTTAAATTTTTTGACATAATACAAGTGTCTTGGAATACGAAAACTATTTTCAAGAATATTATTAATTTTATTTTTATTGAAAGTACCTTATAGGATAGGTTTCAGCATTGTAGAATATATGGTTTTTGAGTTTAAGACCAGAGACCTACAGGGGACAAAAATTAATTTCTAGGTCTAAGGAGAAACAACTTTCTTCCTTCTGATGTTCACAAAACCATACCCACCTCCAAAACCAGAGACCTAATCAATGAGGCTGCCCGCCTTGTCGCAACTTAGCTATTATTTTTGAGGAGAAGCGAGCAGGTCTTCAGACCTGTGATTTAATGCTGAGTCAGCAGGCATGATGACGGCAGTCAGCTGTGGCGTCATGCAGGCGCAGTCATGTGTGAATGCTCAAAATGCACTGGGATGTTTCATTTTCAGATGCATCTTGCGCTTTAAAAAATGTTTTATATCTCTTGAGATATGACCATGACTTGTACATAAAGAAGAGTGAATTCACTCAGTAAAATGCTCAGTGTTAAATAAACTGTTACCGTATATATATGGTCACTATTGTTAGAGTTCAATTAACACTGGACTTTTAACTGTACATAACAGACAAGATACTACAGGGAGCCAGGAGATACATAGTGCATTTTAAAGGGATTACAGTAAGTGCTTTGAGAGGTAAATGATACACATCAAAATAAAAATCAATAGCATATATGGGTTAGCATCTATGGATTTTGAGAATAATGACCTCCTTTGATAAGGCAGGGGGATCAACAGATCAATTAATAGTTCTAAGCCAGAATTATATTTTTGGAAGGAAACCAACTCTGCTACAAAAACATTTGATAAAACCCCTATAAAATTGGGAAAACACAAACCCTTTTGAGAAGTTTCATTTCTAAGGAGCTAATTATTTACACTTCCTGTGTAGTTGAGTCTGACATTTTGGAAAGGTTGTTTTGCACATTGTATTGATTAACTTATTGTGGGCTTCCTTTTGCAACATAGATTTTCTCAGTGAGAATGTGGTCTATTTCCTCTGTTTTTCCTGGTAAGAGCAGTGCACACAATTAAGAACAGTGCATGAAGAATAAGGGATAGTGCACACATAATTAGGAATACTCTACTAAGAATTAGGAACAGTTTTTCAAGAATTTGGAATATTACACTCCCAATTACCAGCAGTGCACACAGAGTTGGAAACTGCAAACACATAATTAGTATTGGAAAGAGGCTGTACTGGAACAGAGCTGATTCAGAAAACAGCCTGATAAACATTATTTACATAATTTTGTTTTTACACTTATTAATTAGTAAATATTATTTTTATTTATTAATCATGTAGGTTTTGTGTTTATTTATTTGGTATTAAGTGTGCATGTTATGATAACCATTGAAAGCTATGAGATCACTGGACCATAATAACAGTCTGGCAATTAGCAGCCTGGCAGTCGAACAGGAACGCAGGCTGACAGCTGCACTAAAACGAGTCAATTCTCGGAACGAGACAGATATTTAATAGGGGTTCACGGTACGTGGAATGCCAGAGTTCTGGCTTTTGCAAAGTCCGGAGGAAGTATTTGGTAGAAAGAGTGGTAGCAAATATTTGACTTCTCAAAGATAAGCAATGACTGTTGATCCTTTGGTAGCTGCTGTAGGTCGAGGAAGAGTTTATATCTTGTATGAGTGCATGCTTGGTAAGTTCTTAGCTTAACCCCTCAGCTCTGTATGGGATTTTTTCCCTCAAACTGAGGACGGCCTTGCCCTGAATAATTGTCTTCCCTCAGGCAATAGAGGGCTAGGGGAATAGAGGTATAGGACAACGTTACAGACACCTGGTTTCGAAGGCAAATAAGACAGGCTATCGACTTGTTTCCCCAAACCCACATCACTAGCATGTCTAGTATTGCTATCCTGTCCATGTCACTCTCAGCTGCTGAGCTTGGAGTTTCAGAAAAGAGCAGCAAAACTCCCTTTTCCCCTCTGTCTCAGAGACGTACGGTAATGTGTTATTTCACCCCCTGGGGGTGAAGAAGTGGCCGAGAGGCAGTTTAGAGATGTGAGCTCCATTCGGTCGGTGGTATTCTGGATACAAATTCTGTGACAGGGTGAGAAGCCGTGTTTACTGGGAGGAGAATGGATCTCATCAGTAAATGACAGTCACACTTACCCCTCCCATGAGATGGAATGGCTTTGTTGCAGAAGTGCTTTTTCTCGTTAAATAAGATAAGCTGAAGACGAAGCGTCTCAAGCATAGAGAGAAATAAATATTGTGCTCAAGCAGAATGAGACCTATGTAAGTTTCCCAATAGAGAATCATGGGAAAGCTCTTGTATTGATTCATTACAGATATGTGGATATGTTTCAGTATTCTTGTTTGACGGATTATCACAAAAGACTTTTCTTTTTTTTTTTGTACAATGTATATAATTCCAGCTGTTCTGCATGTGATTTGTCTGTCTTTTCTAAGAGTTATAAATGATGTCACCTGTGCCCATTGTATCATCTTGCATATTGTAATAATGTTTTTTCTTACTTGAAACCTGGTTTGTGTGATAGCCCCTAAACATCATCTTTCAGTATGGTGAAAATCTGTGTTTGCAGGGTTCACATTTTCTATCATGTTTACTCTTACTTGAGAAAATGAGAAGCCACCACGATGATAAGGAACAGTTCAGAGTTAGTCACTGTGAACTTGTTTATTTGTAATGTTGAAAATGTGGTTAACTTCCATATTTTACATTATTGCATCTTATCCATTCAAAAGGCTGCATATCTTAAGGTATTGTGTGTAAGCCACTGACATGGCCGTGTATCTTGCATTATTACATGTAATCCATTCACATGGCTGTGTATCTTACGTTTGTACATCTTATACATTCATAAGTCTACATACCTTATATTATTAAATGTGATCCATTCACTTGGTTGGATATTTACTGAGGCAGTTTAATTTACCATGTCAAATGACAGACTGATGAGGAACCTAGCACCCTGAACTCCACTCCATGACACCTGGATACAATCTGATTCAATTCTGAATCTCAGAGCCATATTTCTTTGGGGTCCAGTAGGTAGAGTGAGGCTCACAGCAAAGAGAAGGCTGTGATGTAAGCATAGATCCTCCAAGTGTTAATTATATCTGTGCTTTGTGGACAAAGACAGCAGCTGCTACTGTTAAGACTCAAACTTTTGCCTCTGGCTCATACAAAATGTCATAAAAGTAGGCTTTCCATCTCCATCAGAATAGTAAGATGTCTTCGCTTCTCTGTGAGCAAAGGTGAGACTGTGGAACCGTTGTTCCGATCCATTACAATGCTGTTTGCCTCGTTGCTAGGAAACAGTGCTCTCTGTGCTTCCTGGTCAAAGGAGAATGAAGGAGAAGATGGAGGCACTGGGTTTGTTGCCCGGCCTTGGCCTTGTCAAAAACCATGCATGTTAAAAACCTTGAATTATTTGCTCGGTCCTTTATAGCTTTCTACCTCCTTTTTCATCGTTATCTGTTTCCCAATGTCCTCTGGAAAGTTTACATTTGAAAAGGGAACACTGTAAATCTTTGGACATGCAAGCCCGACACCAAATAAAGCATAATAAACCTACAGGTCGTGTCTTACTCGTGTGTGAAATCTTTGCCTCCCAAAACTTGTGGCCTTTGTGCATTTGTGTAATCACATTCTTAGACCAGTGAGGTGGAAATCCTCCATCTGAAGATTTGTCAGCAGGAGGTGGGCCCTCTCTCTCTCTCTCTTTGTCTCCCTCTCTATTTCTTGCTCTCTCTGTCTTTTTACTTATTCTGTTCTTTGTCCTGTTTTCCTGAATGTTTGGTCTCTCTCTCCCAGGTTTTTTCTCTATACTCATGTTTAATAATTTTGTTTTAGTTTAATTATGTTGAACTTTTAATGTGTTTTTACCAATTCCTTAATATGAGAGGAAGCAGGTGCGGAATATTGCTCAGATGTGCTCTCTAATCACAGACGTGTAAAGGTGTCAACTATTAGATGAACGACTTGCTCCAGTGAAGGCTCTGGCAGCCAACGTCGCGTAAACTTTGACGCTGCTGTAGGGACCCGCGGAATCACGCCAATCCCCTGGCATGCAATAAAGAAAAGCAAACTGTGTAATTCAGAAGCGCGCCTCGCAATTGCTGACCCATAAAGGGCCTGCCTCCCGTAAGTGCTTTGTGTGAGATCTCTGCGCATTCCCCCGAATCCTGCATTACTCAGGGTACTGTAAGAGAAACGGTGAGACAACCTGGCAAGGATGCCACCATTCAAACTAAAGTCTTCCTCATAGGCAGTGTCCTCATAAAGGATCCACTTATCAAATGTATTATTTATATTCACGGCAGATACACTAATCCAGACCTATGTAGATGCGGTCAATTGTAGTGGTGGAATTTGGGTGAATTTGGGTGAAATGCTTTACGTACTGACACAATGGCACCTGTGAATTGAACCCACAATATTCTTGGTAAAGACCTAATCACTACTCCAGGCTATTATCCTCTGCTTAAATACTGCATATTACTTAATTACTGAGTGTAAACATTATGTCCCTGCAGGTTTTTTCTCCATTTGCGTGTTCCCTGCTGTGGATGTTCTCCTGCCATATATGTTTCCAGAGATTTGTATGTTCCCATATGTGCTTTTCCTTCTGTGTGTTGACCGCTGCGCGTGTTCCCTGTCGTGTGTGTCTCCGCAGGTTCTCCACGCAGCCCTGTGAACAAGCCCACTCTGACGCTTATCACCATTAGCACCTGCATCCTGGCCGTGGTGTACAGCAGCCAGATGTCCTGTCCCCTTACCGTGAGGGTGACCCTGCACGTCCCTGAGCACTTCATCGCTGACGGTGAGGCCCCGCCCCCCGGCCTCCATGCCATGGCCATCTTGGCAACCAGCAGGGGGAACTAATGAGTAATCCTGTGATGCCCGGTTTACCTTGCCAGGTTATTTCAGGATTATATGTGCTCTCTCAAGGAGAAAAAAAATCTATGAGAACAGACATATTCTCCAGAATGCAGACTGCATGCAGTCACTCTGTGGAGTGTAGTCCAAGCCATTGACATTCATCCCCAGCTTGCAGCTCTCAGAATAATACATGTTAAGACGTAAGGGTTTTGAGTGAAGTGGTGCAGCAAAATCTGCAGTAGTTAATAAATTCATGATATAATTCTTTTAGAAATGTTTGTAAACAGCTATAGTAATTTAAAATTAAATTGAGTGCATTTTGAATTTTTGGCTCTTTGTTAAAAAGCTATTTATGTTACTATCATTTATAGAAATGAAGCTATACTCCTGTTTAACATGCCGAACGAGTTTAATTATTCATGCGGTATCACCCGTCTTCATTAGTCAGGCAATAATTTGGCATGTCCATTTACTTTCAGTACCTGGTGGTGCACTCTACTGTGGGAAGGATTGCAGATTGTAACTCACATGAAAGTGCTGACAGCTCTTAAAACCTAAGAACTAAGCACTAAAGCATTGGCAGCATAAATCCAGTCTCTGCAGCTGGGATCTGAAGGCCGAGGCAGGGGAACCCAGGCGCTCACAAGCGGTTTGGATAAGGAAGCGCCAATGTGCCAACAGACCTGGGATCAGCTAGACCCCTCGGTTTGACTCCCATCTGCTCCTGTGGGAGAAAAATGGATAATTTTCCATGGCTAATTGAAAAAATAAATACAGAGCAGAACAGAGTGTTCATTGGGGTGTTGCTCATAATGGCTATAAAGCTCCTTATCAAAGCTCTGTGTATCCATAGAGAATGTGAATAGGCTTTTAAATGGTCTGAGAATAAATTATCTGAATAGTGACGTCGTATTCACATTTTTTATTCTATTTTAAATGTTTTTTTTATGGCCAACTGCACTGTAGAAGAAAGTAAGTAGGCTGACGGCACTACATAACTCCAAGGTACTCAAAAGCCTTTATTATTTGGCTATAATATATCATCATTGAAAAGCTATCTCATCATTGGCCTTTTCAGTGATGATATATTATGGCCTAATAATAAAGGATTTTTTTACTTTTTTCACTGATGCTTGAGTAACTACTGGCCTACCTATTTTCTTCTATATGGATACAAACCCCACCTTGCAATGAGCACCTCTCCACTTTGACACTATTTGAAGCCAAGGCAGTGTTCTCTTTTCACTGGTTTTGAACATTTCCGTTTGCACTGATGAGCAGAAGCTCTCCACTGCGTCACATGGTTTTGTTCCACTGCCTGAACTGTGCAGTTGCTGTTTTGGAGCAGTATGCTGTACGCACTGCCGGCACGGACAGGCTCGAGACACCACGATCAGCCTGAGGAGTCTATCCTGCTCTGCCAGGATTCAGTACCAGACTATGAGGCAGATACACATACTGTACTGGAAGCAAGCACCTTAGCTGGACAGAATGAGAAAGTCAGCAGCCCTGTAGAGACAATCTCATTTAAGGCTGGTGCATACTCACTCAAACATGTCACAATACTACCCAGGGACAGGTTGAGATGTCAGTTGGCACGAATGGAACATGATGTCGGTGTCATTAATCTGAAATAGAAATCTTAAATCTGACAAAACTCTCAAGATCCAGATGTAGTCTCGACCCCAGGAGTATAAGAAAGATAGTGCTTTCTTTCTTTACCTTTAGGCATAAAAACGTGTTAAGTGCATTGTATTTTAAGACAGGTGCTTAATAAAGATTAAAAAATGCAAAAAGCCGTATTCAGCCATTTAGCTATGTAACCCATTTTGCCATTAACTGCCCCTTGAAAGAAAGATAATTTACCATAAAAATTCAGTTAGTAGCCCAAACATTATATTGCTTACATTGCATGTAAGCCTTGTATTTTATTGTTTTTATTTTTTGGAGACCAGCTGTTCTATAGACGACAGCTGGTCTCCGGCAACAGTTTTTCTCTCTTATTCTAGGCTACTGCTATTGAAACCACCAATGTCATTATATGGATTCTTGCAGTCAAGTAACTTTTTTTTTTTTTTACTGTTAAAATTTAAAGTGAACTTTCAAAAAAGCACATTACATGTATTTAGCAGACACTTATCCAGAGCGATTTACACAACCTATACAGTTATACCGCTGTATATAATGAAGCAATGCAGGTTAAGTACCTTGCTAAAGGATGCAACGGAAATGTCCTACCAGGGAATTGAACCTATGACTTTTAGGTAACAAGATCCACACCTTACCGATTACACTACACTGCCACCATTACCAGCAGCGCCCGTGGCTCAAGGCTGTGGTACAATTGGCCACAGTACCAGCACAGTTTAAATGCACATTTGGGAGATCCTGAATCTAAAAATCTAACAATCAGGTCATACAAATACAAATGTATAACTGACCTGTCATCTTAAAATAATGACCCCCAGAACTCTCCTAATAACCATAATGAGTCCTGGTATGGTAATTACATACATAGTTTCTCATATGAACAACCCAATTTTATATTAAAATAAAAATTCAGGAATAAAATACATTTTTCAATTTGCCCCCCCCTTTGTGACATATGTAAAGTTTTTTTAAGGACTGCCCTCAGATAGTGGCTCAGAACAGTACACACTCTTCTTCAGAAAAGCACAAAGCGATGTTGACAGATGCAGTAGTTGGCCTTGGCTAACGGGGGTAAAAGGTGGTGTAGGTTGACGGATTTAAAGCATAAGTGGATGAGGCGGGTGTTAAAGCTGGTGCAGATTGAGCAGTTTTAGAACTATACAGACTGACAGGTGTTCTGGCCTCTGTCTCCCTCTGGACACAGGGAGCAGTTTTGTGGTCAGTATGGGCAGCTACCTAGACGTGTCAGACTGGCTGAACCCTGCTAAGCTGACCCTCTACTACCAAACCAACTCCACTTCCCAGTGGGTGAGGGACTACTGTGGCCAGCGAACCACTGACCCCTGTGAGCAGCTGTGTGACCAGGACACAGGTCAGTCGAACCCAGGACATGCACAAATACACAGCACAAACACACACATGACACACATACATACACACAACACATACATACAACACATATGCATACACACAACACACATGCCTACACATAATACATGTGCATACCCACAACACATATGCATATGCACAGCACATATCCATACACACATGTACACATACATACATCACATACACATACACACAACACATACACATACATTAAACACATACTGATACACAAAACACATACTGTATACACAGAACACGCATGCATATGCACAACACGTATCCGTATGTATGCATGCACACAGCACGCATGCGTACACACAACACATACTGTACACACAGATTCAAGCACAAACATTTACACACAGACACACTGAAAAGCATCAATCACAGGCACATGTAAGCAAATATATTCTATACATAAAGACAACACGTTCACACACAACCAAACCATGTCATAATGCCACAAGAAATAAACATGCAAATCACACACATACACACGCAACAACTCATGAAGTTACTCTTTGAAGTGCCGTAACACTACAGAGCCTTCCTTTGAACATTTTATGTTAAAGAGTAATTTTTTTCCTCAGCTGGATCTCAAGTGATCTGGTATGCTAAAACAATACAAAGCGAACCGTTTGATATTCACTTCGCAGACAAACTGTCAACACAGAAATCTCTTCTAACTGTTGAGCTGAATTTTAATGATAATGCGGCCTCGAAAGGAATTCTGTGAGAAACTGGTAATGTCCCCCCTGGAGAAACACATGCACATCTTTTATAGTTCTGGCAAATGTTTGCTGAACCAGTCGGAATTGTTTTGCTTGGATTTGATTTTCCGTGGTATGAGGCTTATTAATGTGCTGAGTAAACAAACATCTTAAACATTTGACAGCACTGAGTACACTCACACACAACGTGAGAAACAGAGAGCGTGGAACAGAAAGCAGGATTTCTTTGTCCTTGTCTTTAGTGTTTTTAACAGTGAAAAGAACCAGGTTTAGTATATATGAGGCAACATCTATGTCGATTGGAAGGCCCGTGCGGGGGGCTAGGAGACGGAGAGCTGTAAACCGGCTGACGTAAAGTTGTAAAACTTTCCCTTATTTCCAATTCCAAGGTTTCATTTATCACTGTGCCCGGTTGTACGTTAGCAGCCAATGTGATGTCTGTGGCAAATGCATTTATTCGCTCTTGACCTTCGGGGGCTAAGTTATTACCGCATGGCTCGGTTCGTCCTGCTAGGTGTTATGGATCAAGGAGATAAGATTGCCAATGAGCTGCAGCTGCAGGGGGGGGGGATTTTATAAGGAAGAAAGGGGGAAAAACAACACTCTTCCTTGCCTCAGTGGAATTTTAACGCTGTGGTCCTCCTCACGGGCTCTTTGCACAGTGCGCTGAGCCAGCTGCAGGTTTTCTTTTTCAGGAGATTATACAGCTCATACATTATAGAGCTTGGGAAAATTAGCAGAATTTTATTGCCTTTCTTGAGAGTGAAGAAACATTCTCGTCTTCAGCGCTTGTTTTCTGAGATTAACATTGCCATCTTTGCCCTTGATACAGTTAAGGCCAAGCCATTTTAATGAGCAAAGGATGGTAAGTAAAATAAATGAACTAATAAATAAATAAGCAAATGCATTCCTTCATTAATCTGCTCACTGGTTTTGCAACAAGGCGATTTCCCCTTAAGACGGCTTGTGGTTTTGAGCGATTCGAGGCAGGGTATTGCTGTTTGCAAAAGTTGCTGCATTGCAGTTGGATTGAATGCCACCCTGCCCCCCACAAGATGTGCCTCTGCACTTGTTTGATAAGTGGAACTCTTGAGTAGTTTGGCATTCAAGTCACCTGCCACCTCTGCGCTAGAGAGCGTAAGCTAATGAGCTAATGACCTGCTCAACATAAAGTGTGGAGCAGGAAGATAATTCTTGAAAACAAACAGCACGATATAAGTGCGCTTCACTAAAGTGACAATGACCTTATTTTTTTGAAGATAATGTAATTTCTCCTTTGAAGTCTTTTTGGCTCTTTGTCTGCCTCGATTTGTTTTGGTAGAATTTGAGTGCACGTATGTGTGATTTTAGCAGAATGAATGGGGTGCTCCTTTCCCAGATGGCATGCTCAGTGGCTGGAGCCATGTGCATGAGGGAGGCTCAGGTGTTCCACAGAGATGGCTCAGATTCACTCAGACAGGCAGCGAAGGTTAGAGGCTTCAAAGGGAAGCATGCTCTGTTAACAGCGCCAACGTCCAGCCGGAGCCCAGATCCATCAAACGCTCTCTCCGTCTCTCCGCCTGCTTTTCTTCCTTTATTTTTCTTTATTCAAAAGTGGTGAGTTTTGTTCCGTTTACCTCAGAACCCATGCCAGTCCCAGCCCTGACTTTAAAGGGGAATTTTCCATGCCAGGAGTTGAAGCCATAGGTGCTATGCGTATGAAAGTCAAAGACGGGATAGAACAGACAGCGCACATGCACACACTCACACGCACAATTAGCAATTCAGGATAGGAATAAGATAGAAAGGGGAACAATTGTTCATGTAAAAAAAAACAACTGTAACTTTAATTGACTTAATGAATGTTTGCTCTCTGCTGTAAACCAGACACACATAGAAAGTGTTAAGTTGGATGTGAAATACATTATTTTCCTGAGGTGTGATCTATTTGACAGATTCCTCCCCTTGTGTCACAGCTGAACTTGTTTGCATATATTTTCACCTGAAATGTGAGAGAATAAATGTAGCCTTCAAACACACAGCATACACTAAATCTGCAAGGTGAATTTGACCATAACATATCTGATAAGGTTCACATGATTACATAGTCCACCTTGCTTGGCTCGTTATGGATGGCAACAGAAAATAAAAGTACTGTCAAAGACAGCCACTGCAATGCGTACACTGCCTGCTTGCTTTCCTAGAGGGTGAGAGTATGCTGTTGTTCCATGAAAATGTCCACTTGCACTGTATCAGGTGAACTCCTTACGATGGCAGCGAAGTAGCAGTGACATGTTTGGACATCATCGTTTCTGCTGCGTGGATAGCTTTTCTCATGCCGTTATTAAAGGTGTTTTATTGAGCAGAATAAGACCTCTAATTGAGCATGGTCGCACTCTCAGAAAGATTGGTTTCCTCTGAAAATCCAGTCAAGCACTCCCTGAGACCCAAAACTACTAGCAGTAGAAGATGAGGACAGATTAAAGTGTAATATGAGAAACAGGACCACACTGAATCTCACCCACCCCTCAGCTCCATTGTGAAAGTAAGACAAGCCTCAAGGAACACAAACTAAGAAAGGCATGCATTAGTTATAAAGATCATGAATCATGTTGCGGTCCTGTGGTTATTCTCTAGCAGGAAAGTTAACAAAAGGTGTCGGTTCATTTATTTTTTGGCTTTGACTAAGCGTGCCAAGAGGCATTCATGAGTGAGTGTCACAAAAGTCACTACAATGCTGAAAAATTCATCTTAAACTAGCCTAAGTTGGTCAAGTTGGCTTAAGCTGTATTTTCGACCATTCTGCCAGCTGGTTTTTGCTGGTCGATTAGCTAACCAGTGTATAGTCAGCTATCCCACCACCAGCTTACTCTACCAACTTAACCACCTTTGTCCAGCCACAAACTAGCTATGACCAGCTTAGAAACCCAGCTGGTCTTCACTGGAATGTTGAGCAGGGGATGCTTTTGTTTCACCATTTTATAGCCCCAAGTACTATTACTCCCTTGGTTTATAAAACCATTCACCAAAACCGTTATCACAGATCAGCATCATCAGATGATGATATTACATCAAAGGACTTGGCTGAGGGCTGGGACAAATGATGCAGTGAGCTATCTGGTTAATTTAAAGATCAGTCAATCTATGCAGTATGTTCTTGGGAGGTGGGGTAAAGAATCTCTTAGCTGCATTGTTTTAGTTCTGGGATTCTAGGATGGATTGGTTCCAAAATTCTTGCTCCAGTTATGATAAAAGCCATGAAAAAGGAATGTGAACACCAGCTGGTTTGAAGGGCAACAGAAGCACACTCTCTACTATAAGCAAATAATATAAATCCATCATGTGTAAAAGGTCTCCACTAGACTCTGCGCATTGCAGTGAAGAGAGGCAGTTTAACCGGGGGACTCAGCCTCGTTACAGAGAGATTGGAAGAGATCCGTCATGCAGTGAAGGAGCTATGAAAGCATCAGGCCTCATTTTCAGAATTTCCTGTTCATTGGCATTCAGGACTCATGCTGTAAACCCCTTCCAGGGTTAGAATACCATTTCATAACTATGCGTTAAGCACAGAGAAAGTGATGTGAAGCATTCTTTCTGTGTCAAGCTATGACCTTGATATTATCTAGTTAATTTTTAGGTTCCTTTAATCCAGGTTCTGTAGTTGTCCAGGTGGTGGGTGGTTAAAGCAGCCAGTACTTTAATGTGTAATCCAAGCTTTGCACCTACACAAGGTGAAAGTTCCAGGTGAGATTGATCTTCCATCCTAAATGTCAGACGCCTGCTGAAAATGACCACCCCCCCCACTCCACTCCATTGGGTATCTGTTGAGAATTATGTGCAGGAGAGCTAATGCACCTGAACAAAAGAAAGAGCTATATATGTGAGTGTGTGTGTGTGTGTGTGTGTGTGTGTGTGCGTGTGTGTGTGTTTGTGTACATGTTTGTGCATGTATGCATGTGTGGATGTATTGGCTGGTTTGTGTGCATTTATGTGCAGGGGTGTATTTGTGTGTGTGTGTGTATGTGTTTCTGTATGTGTGTGCGTGTTTCTGTGTGTGTTTCTGTATGTATGTGTGCGCATGTTTCTGTGTGTGTTCATGTGTGTATGTTGTGTGTACACGTGTAATTGAGTATGTAGATTTTTGATCTCAATGGGACTTCCTAGTGAAATAAAGGTTAAATAAAATAAAATAAATAAATGTACATTCCGTCTGCATAGCCTCACTTTGTCCAAAAGATGACAGTTTCCTCACAGTGATAAAAGATGACAGTTTTCAATTACGTGGAGTGTATAGAAGTGGCTGTCACCATTTGTCTGAGTCTTGATACTGTCAGATTATCGGTGGAGATGCTCCGTATGGTCGCCTGCTCTCCTGAGGGCTACTCTTCCTGTCTCAGCACAGTCAAAGTCTCACACAGATCGAGGCCGACCTCCCTTGTGACTGCCTGACACTGACTGCTCCTGGATAGTTTTCCTGACTAGATGATGAGCATCTAAATGGCCCTCTCATCCCATGGCATCTCCATCCTCCTGCTCGTTCTTGCAAGATGGCATTATTTCTCTTTACCATTTCATGCTTTCGTGTGCAGGCGGAATAATTTATATATAAATTTTAAACAACAAATTTCCCCAAAATGGGATGCCGGCACGATATTTGTCAAGCTGTAACTGCATCGTTGTGGACGCCCAATCTGGTGCAGTTAAATTGCCGAAATAACCTTTAACTGAGATAAGCCTTCAAAATTCCTTTCAAAGTTTGATAAACACTTTGGATTACAGGAGCGGAGAGACTGAAGCAAGCTTCTGTGCTTTTGTGGTTGTTTTTTGAATTTTATTTTCTTTCTTTAACTGGGCGTTTAGCAAATGATCTGATAAAAGCAATTTGGGAAGGAGGCATAATCTCCTCTATTTATTTTGTGGCTGAAGGCATCACGGGCTGTGTCCGTGTAGCAAGAGCTTATTAAATACCAGGATCTGCTGCCTGCTGCTTTTAAAAAAATAAGAGATTATTATTCGCACAGATATTGTGGAGAGTTTTGCGAGTTCAGGGATTCCTTGAAACAGAGGGAGCCATGGAATTAAAAAGTGGTCACACAGAGAAGTCATCTGAATAAGTGACATATGGAAATCTCAGAAGACAGAGGTTGTGAGATGATTTGTCCTTTTGAGGTGTGCATTGTTCAGTGGAGTGCTGGTGGGCATAATGAATGTCCTGCTCTCATAAAAGCTTAAAGACACTGTTATATATGTGAAATAACCAATGAACTGCTATATGTGTGCTTTTCCTGATTTGAAATTATTGTAAAAAAAAAAAAAAAAAAAAAAATTATAATCCCCACATGGTGTATCTGGGCCTTATGAAGGTAGTTACAACATTTGGAAAGGGTAAAATGATATTTCTTATTGTTGGCTTGTGCGTGCGTGTGTGTGTGTGTGTGTGTGTGTGCCTAAATGTGTGTGTATGCATGCCTGGGTGTTCCTGTGTGTGTAATTAGAATGTATTTCTTCTACTTAAAGTGCTTTAAGTAAAGCTACTTTACTACTTTATATTTTGGATTTATGAATGCTTGTCACTGTCTGTCATTTAAAATGACCAAGGAATCAGAAATGCAAGTCAATGGGCTTAAATATCTAGAGAGATCACAGTTACCAGTCAGTTGCAATGCAGCAGTAAATGTTTCCTACAAAGCCATCTAAGTGGCGGGTTTCAGACAATTTCACAAGGTCAATTAAGAGCTCTGAGACCTTTTCAATTTCAGCTCTGTATCTGAATAGGTCTTTTAGAGGGTACATGAAACTGCATGCACATTTGCCTGTAAGCTCCTTAATTATTCATTAAGTGAGTTTATGAAGCAGTCAAACAGATTCATGCACTTCCTGTTTTGTGAGTGAACAGCTATTACCTTAATGAGGTGAAAATGGAAGCTTCTTCCCCCTTCACTCCTCACCAAAAGACAAGGCCCGGAAAATCACCAGAAAAACCCAACCTGGCGTAGACTGGGATGCTTTCCATCCCTGCCATGTCATCCATGTTTAACACCTTCCATGGTATTTGAAGGCCACTGTCATCCACTGACTATCCGTAGCCGTTCACATCAAATTCAAAACCTTGATGCTAGCCAGTGAGGCTAGGGGACTCCCTCCCAAGGGGACGGCCCCTTCATACCTTCACAAGACCATCAGAACTTCTTTTTTCGTTTTTTTTCCCCTGGGCCTTCTGACCTTCCCTCACCCTGAGTTTGCAGACCGCTCCAGCCCTGTCCCTCCCCTCTTAATTCCACACCTTTACACAACCTGGAACCCCTGATGCATCACCCCTCCCTTCTGAACTGCACATTTTACATCCCTTCATTTGGACATTTGAATTTACCATTAGCTCAACTGTGACCTGTTCAACTCATTTTATTTTTTGCTCTGATTTCTGTTACATCCATTCTACCTCTGCTGTAAAGGGATGCTGGTGGAGGATGGGCTCCCCCTCTATATTTCTTCCCATCTGGGAGTTTTTTCTTTTTCTTCTTTTACATTGCATGCCTTTTGGGGGTTCTGGTCTGGTTTGTGTCCAGTTTTCCTTCTGTTACTCAGTAAAGCGACTTGGTGACTGTTCTCTGTAAAAAGCACAACAAAAAATAGATTTTATTTGATTTCATGCATACGCACCAGCTCCCTTGCCCAACTGTGGGATTTATGGCTCCTTCCCCTTTTCAATCCTGCACTTCCCAGTCATGTCTGCTGTCTGTACTGCTGACCTCGGTGGCAGGGTGCTAGTCAGAAGAGCTTCTGTAGACTGTAGACTTCTCAGAATGCACCTTGACCCCCCCCCCCCCCCCCCCCCCCTTACCAAGCCCTTATACCTGACTAGAGCCTGTGGCTCTTTTTTGTTGTTCATTCCATACAGTTTGATGCTCCTTGGTATAGTTGTGTTATTATTATTTGTATAGCTTATTCTAATGTTCATTAGGGCAGTTGTCATCAGCTGAATCTGTTCCTATAGTTTCCTTCTTAAAGGACTTAATTTTTGTTCCCTGATTTTGCACTTATGTTGGCATTGTAAGTAAACTATGAATAAGAGCATCTGCTAAATTTCAGTAAAGCAAAGCAAAGGAAAGCACAGCAGTACACATTGGCTGACTTGTTTTAGACCACAGACCCCTGAATGCTCCTATACCAGTCACTGTAAAGCTGGTTGGGCGTCAGGAAATTCCATAAATATCTAAAATTTCCTGCATTGCACATAAAACCTGTCTGAGCCAAAACATAAAATAAAACTGAAATAACATCAAAAAATCCCATAAAGTGAATTATCCCTTAAAGATTATCACACTGAGAAGCATTATACAGCTCCAGATATAGTATGTATGTATGTATGTGTAGCAAGCTTCATAATGTTTTGAACAAAGGCATTTTCTTGATTTGGCTCTCTACTCCACATTTTTAGATTTGCAATGAAACAATTCACTTGTGGTTAAAGTGCAAATTCTCAGCTCAAAACTAAAAAGGTTGGCTTACTGCCATTTATTAAGTCCCAGAATGAAAAGTCCACCAAAACCTTAAAATACAAAACGAGAAATATTGTCAACAAAACACAGCAGAAAAAGGACAGGAAAAAATCTTCAACAGAAAACTACAAATGAAAACAACCAGAACCCCCTCAAGCTTTCGTCCAACCAGTCCCCCCCTCCCCTATCCCCTTCCCAAAATAATTTTTAAAAAGACTGTCCTCCTGGGCCTGCAACCTCTTTTTTTATAAAGCCCAAAAGTTTTTCTAATTTAGATTTTAACAGATATTTTAAGGTATGTGGTTTTCACCTCCATTGGTGTTGTATTTTGACTTTGATACCAAAAAAGGGAAGCCCATAAATAGACATTAAGCAAAAATATAGCTCAGGGAATAACTGAGTGAAACCCCAACATCCTCCTACCTCCTTCACCATCTCTCTCTCGATCTCAATCTTTTTTAATTTATATGTATTTTTTCTGTTATTCTACTGTATTGAATTGACAATGATGTTCTATGTCTGTCTCTCTCGCTCTCTCACACACACACAGAGACACACACTCACACACAAACACATGCACAAACATGCACACACACACACACACACTTGAGAAAGTTCTGGTTCAAAAGGAGATTTTTCTCCCCTTAGGCCAATATAAAATCCCACTGAACATTTCTGTGTTGGAGAAACACACAGTCATTAAATTCCTGAAACTATTCAAGAATTTCTAATTTCCCCCCCCTGCCTTATGAAGGGGGGAGGGGGTATGAGAAAAAGGGACTCTGACTTCAAATCCCTTTTTTAACTTGAAGAAAGTAGAAAAATAGGATAGAAAAGTAAAATGCATCAGCTATATGCAGTATGCAAAAATACCCTACCAAAATACAGGGGACTCACTAAAAGAACATTGAAAATTTCTGCTGGATCACCAGGGACTCAGTCACCAGTGTGCATTACCAAATGAATGCAGTAGTGCCTATGTTCCGGCAGTGCTTCTGGTGTGTGAATGCGAGTGGCATGGAGGGAACTGGAGATTCAGGAGCAATTACAAACTGTAAGGGGAAAAAAGAAAAAAAAAAACAGCCAGAGACGGAACACAGAGCAGACTCTCCTTGGAAGTCTGAATGTCAGATGTGTTTATCTGTTTACTGGAAGAAATTCTGTTGAGAGGAAGGGATTGCGAGGCAGAGAAAAGGAGAAATGAGATAAGAGTGGGAGAGAGAAAGCAGGAGAGGGTCAGAGGGGGAGAGAGAGAGATAAATTGAGGGATGGTGCAGAAAGATAAAGAAACTGTTAAAAATGCCTCTGGGCCTTCCCAAGTTTTGTACTTGCTGTGTGTTCCAGTAATAATTCCCCCTGTTTTTGGTGGTAAGAGTCCATTGTCCCCAGTGTGGTTGCTTAGTCCATGTACCCAATGAGAAGGGACCATGTTCATGATCACCGGAGCATTCCGTAGACTGGAGGGTTTTCGTCCACATGCCCTAGCTCTCATGCCAGTGGGAAATGAAGAGGATGTTCACACTCGGTCTGGTTTCCTTGCCCTCACGTCATGGGAACGCTCGTTTTAAGCTTGGGACGGGAAGGGTGGGGTGGGGGGGCCTAGGTGTCTCTTCAAGCGACCGTGACTAACGGAATGGTCTAAATTTAGCCCTGCTCTCGCAAAGGCACCTGCTGTAGCGTGAGCTTTGAATGCACCACAGTTCAGGGATGTCTCTGAAATCAGATCAGGTACAGTAGGTGCCCGGTAGGATTAATTGCCCCCATTGTCTGTCACGCATGCTTCTATTATGCATTTAATTATACATGGTGGCACCACGTTATGAAGACGCTTACCCCAGCGGCGAGCATGGCTGCAGCTGTACCTTGATATGCTGTTTAGTGGCTGTTGTAGCATGTCATTGCCAACCAAGTCAGCATGTGAAAGATCTTGTGTAAACAGGGTTATGAGTAAATGGAGGCCTTTGAAGGCCATTTACCAAGCTTGTCCACAGACCACCAGAGTGTGTGGACATGGACAGGTATTGTTTCAGGAACTGCGTTAGCTGCAGTCTTGTTGCATGGGCTTAGAAGCCACGTGTCAAGAAACTAGAAGTGTATGCTTTTTCCATCAAAAATATCTGTGATACATGCGGCAAATGAAGGAGTGTTGCTATATACTGTCAGTGGTGGTTGGAGAGCTGGAGGCAGTGAAAGATTAATTTTACTTCCAGGAAATGGATATTTACAGACAACTGCCAAAATAAAAGAACCATTGAAGGAAATGAAGGAAAAGCCCATCTTTTGTCATGTAGCTGGTCTAAGAACAATATAATGGAATAGCATAGATTCTTTTGAAACACCTGGTTGTTTAGTTTACATGTATTCATTATTTGCAGGTAAGCTGTTTACCTTCATTCTTTTCATTTCACTTGCATTCTGTGTATGTGTGCTTATGTGTTTATACACACATGTTTTTGTGTATCCTTTGTTTCATTTTAAAATGTTTTCAGACCCCTGTTGGTGATCAGTGCACTGTAAATAAAGTTTGACCTTTTGACTTTAATGTAAATGGAAAGCAAATTACACCACAGCATTAAATAAATGGCACCCCAGCATGCCCAATGTTGCGCATAAAAAGGCTGCACAGGCCCAGTTTCCCATTAATTTTGGCTGCCATGGCTAGAAGAAGAGATCTCAGGGACGGTGGAAGAGTGATTCCTGTTGGGGCACGTTCGAGTTTGAGTGACTAAAACTGCTGAATTTGCTGATGTTTTATTAGGTCGTAAGCGAATACTCCCTGAAAGTGTTGTTCGTGCATTGGTTTGAGATGCATGGAAAAACAGCCGAGCAACTCTGAATCAGTTAACTGCAAAAATCAATACAGGGTGTAAGCAGCCAGTTTCATCGAGTCCATTGAGACTTTTGCAGAAAGGGATACTGTGGTATTTCCTTATATTGGCAGTTACCTGTATGTGCAATGTTTATGCATTTGTCATTGTTTATGTATCAAAACATCTATTAAAAAAATGTCATCACCTCCTGTAGCCTTGATACAGTTGTGATTAGTCCTCAATTATTTGTCTGTGGCTTAGAAAGTTTGGTGTCTTTATTTTGAAGAGAGCAATCCATGCTTGTAATTCATAACCTTCAGCAAACTTCTGCCAGTACAAAAATCAATTGATTAAGCCAATCTTTTGTCTGCCTTTATTATATATGCACGAAGACAGAATCATTGAGCCTTAGTGAACTATTACACTTACAAAGCTGTTTTCAGAGGACAGATTAAGTCTAATAATTGATATTAACATTATATATTGATCAGCACAGGATATCATGCTCTACTGAACAAATAGTTTAGCTGCTGACCAGTAGTATGTAGGTGACTGATTTGCAAGTTTACCCACTACAATATCTCCTGCAATGCACCAGCATTAATCAGGCAGCACATGATGAAGAATCTAAGAAAACAAACAATATGCATATTTATGCCCTATTGTTGATTTTATCCTCAGTAACACTATACTTTCGGCAGTGTGCCAACTGTAATCAGCCAGCGCATGAGGGATCACCTGCTGTGTAAAAGAGCCATTCATCATGATGCTTAATTCAGCCCTTGTCAGGCCAACAGACTAACTAACAATTAATGAGACCAGCAGAAATGGCAGAAACACATGTTCACTTGAATATTTTACTCAAATGAAAAAGGGAGTAATGAGAGTTTTACAGTAAATGTTGCACCTCCCCCCCTAAAAAAGATCTTAGTGAAGATGGTGAATGAATGCGTGGTGCACATTCATCCTGTGGTTTGGATACTGACCTTGGTTTTCCTCAAGATGGATGCTATGCTCTGAGGGTAAATAAGGGTGCCGGGTGAATTGAGTGAGCAGAGATTATCCCTGAGCAACAAAAGCGCTAAGGATTTGCATGTCATTTTACCGGGGAGGTTTTAAATGTAAATGTACATCTGAATCGGCGGGGAAGTGTGCCGAAGTGACAGGTGGACTGTAAATGGAATTTAGCGGATGCTGTGATTATCCCCACCGTCAACGTGATGCTTAAATGCTAATAAGGTTAATGGGCTGTGGGGACGGCGTGTGTTAACCGTTAGCACTGTATCGACTAGAGGTGCCGGTTTCCTGCGATTAGCTCTCGGGGGTGTCGGCATGGGAGACGCGTGTTGAGGGTTAATTGTTTCTGAGTAGATGGGAAGGGAGGGAGGGGGGAGGGGGGAATGCAACCTCTGTCATTGAATGCATATTAAAGAAATTATGAGTCTTGATCCTTGAATGCATATGTTTATTATGGTAGTAAAATAAACTAAATAAAACATGATTTGTTTTCAAACATCATTTAAATCAACCATTGTAGTAATTCTGTCCTGCTCTGCAATACTGTTCTGCAATAATGTGTCATTGTAATATATTTTCTGTCAAGCATTTCACCAACATCCCATTGACATCATCATAAACAAAGAATCTGCAATGAACTATGGGAGCTTGAAACATAAATTCCTGCATACACATTTTTCAACATAAAGCTGAAAATTAAGGCCATCATGTTGACATAAATGATAGAGGACAAGTGCATTGAAAGGCATTCTGATTGGTTCAGAGTTGTGCTAAACAGCTTACTGTATCTATGTAGTATGGAGGTGTTCAAGCTTGAAAAACTACCACTGCGCATAATAATTGGCAAAGAGAGAAAAGACTGGCAGCAAGTTCTATTGAAAAATGCACAGGAAGGTAAGATGTTTTTTTTTTTTTTCCTACAGAATAACAGAGAACCGCAGTATGCTTTTCAGTGTGGGGTGCATTATTTAGTATGGAGAGAGCGCATTGTGGAGAGCAGGAGATGTGTTGTGTAGCATTGTGGGGCAAGTTCTGTTAATGCTGGAGAGTTCCCAGTCTCCATCACTGAAAGTAACAGGCCAGAGCAGGACCCTACTGTTGTTCTGAAAACCCACTCAGCATTCAAGCTTTGACCAGAGCCATAGGCCAGAGTCCCAGAAATAATATGTGCGCTTGTACATGGAGGGATCTGTGGTGGGCCTTCAGCAAAAAAAAAAAAAAAAAAAGCCAGTGCACTGAAACCATAGCAAATAAAATCAACTTTCAACATTTACGCATTCATGTGTCTATTATATGTGTGCTTAATTATGTTGAACTACAATAATTACATTTGGGCAGGCAGAGGTGAGTATATGTCAAATCCAAATTGGGTTCTGAGTTCAGAATATTATGAATTTCTGGTTGGCATTTCGGTAGGACGCACTCAAGATAATTGGAATTGAAACAGTTGAATTAGTGGTACTGACCCTGAATCTGGTGCCAATTCTAATTTACATGGAGCCATACAGCAGTTCTCATTGAGTAATTTAATAACTGCCAGTCAATGGACGTATTATGAATGACCTCAAGGTAATCTTTTGTCATTAACACATTTACTGATGGTGAAGAAAAGCCTTCACGCAAAGAGTATCATAATGTTCCAGATTTACAAATGGAGTCATAATTACTTCCATCTGTTAGACACACAGAAAGGAATTTGTGTCTGTCATAAACCTGTCACTCACCCACCCAGTTGGGAGGGTCAAAAGCAGAGAGATCAAAGGTGACATGTCTATATGTCAGTCAGCCATGTTTGACCTGTGGGTGGGAGAGGACAGTAATCATCTGTGGAAATTCAAAGTGATAGGAGCAGAAGGGAAGAGAGAGAGAGAGATTGCTGACTGATGGGCCTATCCTCAGGTCGGGCTTAGATGACAGCCTTACAATGGATATGCTCTCAGTCCATTTACTAAACCTCCCATCTCCCCCCATTTATCTTCAAGTCTGAAGTGTGCCGTGCATCCTTTTTTCATCTTCATAATCCCATATGAGCCTTGGTACTGGCAGCAGTTCTGCAGTTTCCTGATGCACTTTCCTGATTTTTTTATTCTTTTTTAACCACCAGCTTGGAAAAAGTCAAATACTAAAGAAATTTGGTCCAAAGCTCGTGCCATTGTTCATCCTCCTCTGTAAAAGACAATAGGATATGTGTGAGGTAAAGAGAGAGACTTAACTAAGAATGAGTGAAACAGAGGGATAAAACAGTATTTTGACTGCTTCAGCCCTCTGTATTTTTGTGCAATTATTCCCATTGTGCTTGGGCAACATGCCCTGGTTGTATGTCATGCTGTGCTAACCAAGCATCCCAAGTTCAATTAAATACATACTACAGAAATAAAGCAATCATGCACACAATGCAGGTGTGGGAGTGAGAGATAAAGATGAGGGGGAGGGCATCAAGAGGGGGGAGAGGAGGAGAGCGTGAAAGAGGAAAGGAGATAAGCAATAAGGAACATGGAGAAGGGGGGAGATAAGGCAAGCTTGAAGTGGGCGCGAAGCTGGTGGGGGAGGGGCATAGGAGGGGAACGGAGGGTGAAGGTAGGGTCTAGGAGCTCACGGTGGTTATCATGGATATGGCCAGCTGGCGAGTGGTGACGATGCGGCGGTGGCAGCGGGTGACAGATGATCTGGGCCGCCTTGTAAGGCATCAGTGATTCGCTGAGGGGCGGTCTAACGGGGGAACTGTCATCGCTTGCCTCTTTCGCAGGTGAATGCAGCTGCCATGAGGGCTACTCCCCCGACCCCGTCCACAAGCACCTCTGCGTCCGCAGCGACTGGGGCCGCAACGAAGGGTGAGTCGCTCCCTGCCTGTCCCTTCACTCAAAGGGATATTAAAATAAATATGTGAAATGACAAGGCAAGCGGAACACTTCCTGCCTCTGACCCGGCCTACGGATTGACCTCCAGAATCTAGCCAAGAGACGTTATTTTTCTTTATCTCAGTTCTTTGTCACATAAGTGTGTTGCTTGGTATCTGTGTATTCATTTATTATGAGTGAGCTATCTGAATAGTTGAAGATAAGTGTTATGCAGTATGAAACCCTGTGACCTTTGACCTGTTGTTGACCTTTCACCTTTGTTGTTTTGTGCACTGCAGTCCCTGGCCTTACGCCAACCTGGAGAAGGGCTACGACCTGGTTACTGGGGAACAAGGACCGGAAAAAATATTCAGGTTCGCAACAGGGCTGTCTATCAACCTGTCACATTCTCTCTGTCTGTTCATCAATCCACATGACCCCTACTTCTACCGCTTGTTCACAAACATGCAGCGACAGTCATGTATTTTATTATTGTCCATCTGTTGGGTGCTGTCTTTTTACAGTTTACATTGTAATTTAATACTTTTAGACATTTAGCAGATGCTCTCATCCCGAGTGACTTGCACAGCTTACATTCTTTTTACGTGCAGTCCATCTGCGCAACTCCATTGTTTTCTCCCAGAATTTGGAAAGCCTAATTATGGTTGTTAGCATGTCTGCATCATTCTCTGTCAATTTTGGTGGGTGCACACAAAGCTGGATATTAACAGTCAATGTGCAGAATTTGAGTAGTGAGTGTTTGCAGGATTCGAGTAGTGAAGATATAAGTAGTGTAGGTGTATATGATGTGTGTAGTGGGGCTCTGAATAGTGTGAGTGTACAGTGTATGTGTCATGATAATTTGAAAGATATAAGTAGAGTGATTGCAGGATATGGTGGTATGAATATTGAGAGGTTGTAGCATATGAGTAATGGGGGTATGAGTTGTGAGAGCTTGCAGGATATGAGTAATGGAGGGTTGTAGCGTATGAGTAATGGGGGTATGTGTTGTGAAAGCTTGAAAAATATGAGTGTTAGGGATATGAATAGTGATTGGTTGCTGGATATGAGTAATGAGAGAATTAGTTGTGAGAGCTTGCAGGATACGACTAATGCCTGTATGAGTTGTGAGAGTTTGCAGGATATGAGTACTGGGGGTATGAGTTGTGAGAGCTTGCAGGATATGACTAATGCCTGCATGAGTTCTGAGAGCTTGCAGGATATGAGTAACGAGAGTATGAGTTGTGAGAGCTTGCAGAGTATGAGCAATGTGTGTATCAATTGTGAGAACCTGCAGGATATGAGTATTGGGGCAATGAATAGTAAGAGGTTGCTGGATATGAGTAATGGCAGTATGAGTTGTGAGAGCTTGCAGGATGAGTAATGGGGGTATGAGAAGTGAGAGCTTGCAGGATGAGTAATGGGGGTATGAGAAGTGAGAGCTTTGAGGATATGAGTTGTGAGAGTGTGCAGGATCTGAGCAGTGATGGCTCACTTGTCTTCTTGCCTGAGCCACCAAACAATACCTGAACTCTGAAATGATATCTGAAAATCATATTATTTTTGTTGATTGTGTGTGTGTAAGAGAGAGGGAGAGAGAAAGAGTGAAAGAGACAGAGAAAGTAGCAGATAACAAAAGAGAGCTCAGATTCATTTTACTTTGCAGAGCTGTTGCCCCACAGAGTCCGTGCTTCAGGAAGCATCATCTATGTGTGATTGATTAGATCTTGGCAAGGACAAGGAAGCGATCGATGGCACTGTGGTATCTGTCGATGAGAGAGGGCGCCTGTCAGTGTTTATAACTTATATTTCTGACTGGAGATGGGTGCTGACCTAGAATGGCTCTCCAAGTAGCTCTCAATCACTGTCTGCTCACCCTTGGCTTAAGGGCTGTGATATTGCTTTATTCTAGTCATTCACCAGGAGTCCTTAGGCACCCTGACTTATATGGCTTATATCTGAGATATTAATGTATACTGTATTGTGGGGAATTTTACTGTAACTCTTCAGGTGAAGTGCCTCTCTCAAGGGTGCATTCATGATGGGATTCAAATCTGAGACCTTCTGGTGCAGCAAGTGCCTTGTCAGTGAGCTGCCATGTGCAACTGTGTTTCTGCAGGACCACATACAGCTTGGGGCAGGGTCTGTGGCTGCCCGTCAGTAAGAGTTTTGTTGTACCCCCGGTGGAGCTGTCAATCAACCCGCTGGCAAGCTGCAAGACGGACGTCCTAGTCACCGAGGATCCCGGGGATATCAGGTGAGCCTCTTAAGACTGCCGCTCTCAACACTCATAGACCACTCATAAGCGTGTAGCTGTACTACTTCTCAATGCTCCCTCATGCGGCGTTCACTTACTGGGCCTTGACAGCAAATATCTTTCCTGAAAATTTCACTGCTGTACTGAAAAAGAGAGAGAGAGATAGAGAAGATGACTTATTTACTATACAGCTACAATGCTGTCCCCAAACAGATTACTAACTGAGCCACTGTATGGCGCCAAGGCTTTCTCACACTCACTTGCGCGTTTGCAAATGAGTGACCCACCTGAATGATGCCCTGCACTATGCTCATTAATGAGCACAGCAGCACTTAGCCTGACACCTCCAAAAAACACGGCGTGGCGGGACACTGCTTTTCTGGGGCTCACGAGCAGATGCAGAGACGCATGTAGCAGACGCTCTTATCCAAAACAACTTTTATAACTTTTATGTCAATTTATACAGCTGGTTATATACTGAAGCAATGCAGGTTAAATATCTTGCTCAAGGTTACAGCGCCAGTTTTCTACCCGGGAATCAAACCTTTGCCCTTTAGTTTACAAGACCAGTTCCGTCCCCATTATACTACACTGCCACCACAGGCATATGGCGATCACGAGCTCTCTGCCAACCACCTCACGCCGCTGTTCTCCGGTTGAGCCGTTCAGTCAGAAAGAAAGGCTGATAGCGCAGCGCCAAACAGTAATTAAAAACCCCTCAGCCTGCAACGCAGGATAGGCGGATTGAGGCATTCCGGAAACAAAGAACTGGTCCTTCCTTATCTTGCAGACTTTCATGGGGCGTGTCAAACCGCTGAAAGTGCGGCAGGGCGCCCGATAAACGCGACGCTTCTCCGCCCCTTCTCCCCGCTCAGGCGAGGATTAGCTCCGAGCTGCTACAAAAGAGAACGGAGCCGTTCTCCGTCATCTGTGGCTTTGCATCTGCAGGAGCCACACTCTGTTTCACTAGCGCCGCCGGTCAGGACAGGCCTGGAGGGTCTGGAGGAAGGGGGCAAAGCTACGGGGCCGCTCTGGCTGTGCTGGGGAGGTTTCCTGTTTCCCTTGGTTTCCCAACCTTCACGCATAGTAGTGAAAGGATCCACAGTACGAGCCTTCGTGTCGCTGTGTCCCTGCCCTCCTTCACCTCCCTGTCTCCCTCCCTCAGCTGATGGCCGTGTCCCCTACCTTCTCTCAGAAGAGGGGAGAAAAGGGGGGCTTTTCCCTTGCTGCAAGGCTGGCAGTGACCTCGGAACAGATCATTTCCTGGAACAAAGAGGACTGCCTTTGCTTGATGACTTAATTAAAAAGATTAATGCCTTTCCTGAAAAGAGCCAATGCTTGAGAAAATTGGATTATTAGCCAGACTGCTAATGATCCATGTCTCTCTCACTCTCTCTCTCTCTTGTGGTTTGAGATGAATTTACTTCTGAGGGTTAAAGCTTTCAGACTCCTGCACTCCTTGCTGAAGAATACTTTAGCGTCCACGCAGGCATATTTTCACATGATCAGAGAGAATAGTGAACAAATGTCCCAATGCTCCACTTGTGGAGCATACGCTCCTTCATAATACTGTGTAGACCACTCTTAAAATAAAGAATTTCCACAAATTGAAAACATTAGATAGATATGTCATTTCTTATTTATTAAGAGGGAGGAAAATGGAACACCTAGATTTAAATGGTGCTGACAAATGAGTGTCAATGAGATGGAAAAAACACATTAATAAGTTCATTTTCAATGTGATAATGATAAACTATATTAACATAATATACAAAATATATAGATAAATAGGCAATAAGATTTCTACTTTCTATATGTTAACTAAGAAATAATCTGTAGATTTTGCATTAGGAGTGGATATCAAGCCTTAAAAGTCAGAATATACTCAAACAAAAAATCCTCAAACATGTAAATTAAGTAAAAAAGTTCTAGGTGTGCTTCAAGGGTGTAGTAGTATTTAACCACTGGTGCTCCTTGGAAACAGAGGAGACAAAGTTCATGAAAAAATAAAAATTCCAAGGCACTCAGGTGGATTAAAAAGAAACTGACAAAGGCTGGCTGCCACACATCTAGCCGCAAGGCCTCGGTCTTCAACAATATCTCATGTTCCAGCCCAGAAAATAAAGGCTTTTTAATCCATATGAGTGCCATGGAATTTTTCTTTTCTCGTACTAATATTCCTACTTAAAATACTCATACTTTGAATAGTGACAGTTGAAATGTGAGCCTCAATAGGTTTGTATGAGAGCTTAGGACCAGTTCTCAGGATACCCTTTTTTCAAGGTATTCAGTAAGTCCATAAACTTCTTTTGCCACAAAAAAATGGGTAAAACCTGCAGCATCTCCCCCAACAATGTAAGAGGGAAAGCAGTGCGCATAAGCATTTTTGAACATTTCCCAGAAGCTGAAAGGAGAATATAGAGCTGGCTCTTTGTGAAAAGCACATATAATGGAGCATGGAAATGGAATGCGTGAGGGCTGAGCCCTGCAGACACTGATGGATCTTCCGGCTCCTCTGGAAACTGCCCTTTGCCTGTAAGGTAACTTAACTCCACTGAGGCTCCGCTGAAGTGTGAGCACTAAAACCAGTGGCTTCCGGGCTGAGACAAAGCAACCGACGTAAATGACAGTGTCCCTCCCTCTCTCCTTATCTTACTCACACGCTCACTCTTTGCTCACAAAAAGCATGGCCTCTCTCTCTCCAGGTTAAAGACAGTGCATTTATAGTTAGTCATCAGATGACCAAAAGGCAGCCGCTGAGAAATTCCCGTAATAGCAGCTCCTGAACTTCCCTAGTTCATTTCTTTGTTCCTAATGCTGAAGGGGAGAGATTTGTGTTTGCTATCACTGACTTGGAACTATTACTGTAAGTCAATACACATGGAAAATAGATGCAGTAATATATCTCAAATAATCAGACAGTGGCAATATCAATGGAGGTAATGAGTGAAACCATTCTCTCCAAAAATCCGAAACATCCTTCCGTACCACTTAATTCACATGCGTTACATCACCGACAATGGGCCGAACCACTTCAGTGGGACACAATGAGCATCACTACTTTCAACTGTGAAACAGCTCAAGGTTGAAAAACGTAGGAAGAGAAAAAAATGTTTTGCTTCTACATTCTTGTGGGGGCTCTGCCACAGTTGACACCCTGCTGGCTGCCTTCCAACATCTGACAGTGGCACAGGGAGAGCTCCCCAACAAAGGTGACCTCTGTATTATTAAACAGGCAAATGCGCCAAGCAGTGAGGCCTGGGGGATTTACAGTGGCACGCTCCAAATGCGTATCTTTACACGGCCTCGTTCAACGCAGCACCGCAGAGCAGCTCGTCCTGGGGGTCGTGCGTTTCAAGGTGGGAGCTAATTAAGCTAATTAGGGCTTTGTGTGTTTGCAGAGAAACCGCAGGAAAATACCTCAGAGATCATCTGTGCCAATTTAACGAGCGCGAGACCAAGTTTTTTGCCTGGACAAAACAAGCAGAGCAGATGAACTGAGGTGAACTTGGATTGTTTTTCACTGTCTTGCTGCCACAGCTGTGGTAGCAAAAAGTTGTGGGAGTGTCTGTTTTTTATGTTCTTATTCATTATTTTAAATTATGGAAACACATGCATTAATTTGACAAGAATTTATGAAACTGCAATTTATGGTTCTCTAATTTACATGATAATTCAATTAATTTTTTCAGCTGCAGCAAATTACTTCAGCAATCTTAGGTTTAACTTTATTGGTGGAATTAGCACTATACCCATAGATAATGTTCCTCTGGAGGCTACGTAGGTTTACTCCTGATCCCCAGCAAGCTGTTCTGTAGTATGTTTAAGATGACATACTACAGATTTTAAGAGGTGACATACTGACTAATTGTGCTGCATTAACAAATAGATGCAAATTGATGCTGATATTTCATTAGCAGTTGTTGTAGTGCGGTTGAATGTAAAGAAGAGCCGTCCCCAGAGATGTCGTAGATCTGCAATGAATTCAAGCCAGACCACTTTTTAATGAGCCACAACATCATTTTCAAATCGTTCCATTTATAACCATGTCTGCTGAAACGGTTATTCTGAGGAAGGCAGTTAGACCCACATATATAAATCTCCATAAATGGTGCGGGTGCATTTTAATGTGATCATTTTACTTTGCTTTTTTTTCCCTCTCATTTATGCAATGCCCTGTCTTGGAACCTGGTTTTATTCATTCATCAGATCTACGGATAAAAATACAAAGAGTAATAAGGCCATGAGAAGAAAAAAAGTTCGTTTTTTCAAGAATGAGCTTGTGATTAAAATTTTGAATAACGGAAAAATTTCAAGAATAATGTTGCAATTTTATGACTGAAGTTAAAATCAATGACATTTCAAGAATAAAGTCAAAATTTAAAGATTGAAATCAAAAATTTTGAGATGAAAGTAGGGTAACCTAGCTACGCCAGTATCAAACTAGTTGGCAGTGTTACGCCGGGCACCCACCGCACGCGTCGCGTAAGCGTCGCGCCGAAGCAGCACGACGCGGCGCGTAGCGTGTCTCCACTGGTTCCGTTTGTGTCGCGCAAAGGCTTGCTTAAAGCTCTATATTCCTAGTAGCTCTCGCAGTCTGCAGTGGGATTACATCGTGTATTTCACGTTTGTTCACGACTGTTGATTATGGGTTAAGTGAATACTTTGGTGAGAGACCTTTTTCAGTTTGTTAATTTGGTAATATTTCGTTAACTCGTAAATACGTGAGAAAGTAAACGCTTTCAAGAATTACCATAAACTTAAATCGCAACGTAGCCTGCATAACAATCAATCTCAAACTGTATTAATTTATTTGCTTGGTTAACAAGCGTGCCAATTTCATGAAGAATATGTAATGATCATAATAATAATAAATAATCTGTAATCAACCATTGGGAATTCCCGTGTTGTCTTGTCATTTACGTCAAAACATTTATAGGATCAGATTTAGTAAAATCAGCTAATCATGAAAAAGACAGTAACAGGGATATGAACACCACAACGCCATGAACACCGGAAGCTTTGAAGTACAAGTGCAATAAAGGCTTGCTTACAACTTCATTTATAAAATAGGTGCATTTTCATCGGCAAGACCACTAAATAATCTGATTTTTTTAAAGCTCTGTGGATTATCTGATTTTTATTAACAAGCCCTTTTTGAAAGCACGGCGAACGAAGACATCGGAGAAGTCAAATAGGCTGAGCAATGGTTGGTTAAAAACTACCTTCCAACACTCGAGCTAACAAACCGCTGCTCGGTGCATTCACTTCTACGTCATTCAATAGGCTACGTCTTTCTGTGGTGTATTTTCAAATTTACCCCACCCCCTCCGCAAAATAAGACAGCGAAACTAAGTTTGCCTTTTCCCCAGGTTCCAGTTATTTATTTATTTATTTATTTTTACAAAACGAAAAGGCTTGTATTTTTTTAGCTGCTTATAAAATATCTGGGAGGTAACTAGGGACACACCCCCAGTAATATAAGGATGAAATATAAATCAGAGCATGTATACCTAGCATTTTAGAGCATATTTCTGTGTATAAACAGGCCATCGTGACGCGCGACAAGCCAAAAAAATAGAACAGAAGCGAAAAACTACGCTTCAGTTCGCTTGTGTCGCGCGAGCTTCGCAGCTGGTACGCGACGCGTTCGCATCTGGTGGAGACGACGTCGCCCGCTGCCGTTGTAATAACAGTACTTCAACTACGCTTCAGTTACGCGCGTAATACGCGCGTAGTGCGCTCGCGGTCGATACGCGTGCGGTGGGTGCCCGGCTTTAGTACTATAGATATGGGCTACATTGTACAGTTGTCACTGCTCTAAAACTGGATATGGAGTATTAGTTGTATACACTGGTGTATCTCTGTAAATCTGCAGCAAGCACAAATGCTGCTTGCAGGTAGTTCGATTTTAAGTAACTTTAACCTCTAACCTTCAGCTATTTTCTGGAAATAGGACCATCAAAATAGTGTCCTGTGCCTTTATAACACTGGTGCAAACACAATAACTGCCTCCACCAAATTAATGAGTCATATTAATCATATCAAATAAATATTTTTTTTTAAATCTTAAATTTAACAGGTTCTTCAGAGCTATTCATAGATATTATTATTCTTCACTGAGGAAATTAATCTTAAAAAAAAAAAAAAAACTATTTAAGGCTGAATCCATATTTAATAGTGAACTCATTTCAAATTGTAATGCAGTGTTATTAACTGAGACCTCAGCTTAGCTGTATATTTTTGAGTGTCTGTGACAAGAGAGTTAACAAAGGACCATTTAATGATGATTCAACCCTATTCTATTTGGGACTTCCAGAAATCGTGCCTCCGCAAGATGGTCGCCATGGCCTGGAAATGCTATTACATTCTGCCATCCTAGTATAATAATAAATAAACTTTATTTGTACAGAACATTTTTTAAAACAAAGTTTACAAAGTGTTTTACAGAAAATAGCAAAAAAGCAAAACCAGAATCAGTTTAATAAAAATAATATTTAAAAAAACAAATAAAAATAATGTTAAAAAACAAATAAAAATAATATTTAAAACACAAGTTAAAAGCAACTGTAGTTAAAAGCAACAGTAAATAGATGCGTTTTAAGTTTTTAAAACTGCTGACAGTGTTGATGGCTCTAAGGTTTTCTGGGAGAGAATTCCAGAGTTTGGGGCCATAGGAACTAAAAGCACCCCACTTTTCAACCGGGTTCTAAGAATGGCCAGCGTATTGCTGTCAGATGATCTAAGTGACCTAGCCGGAATATACACTCACCTGTACACTCTGTACACTCACATATACTGTACACTCACCGGCCACTTTATGAGGTACACCTGTTCAACTGCTCGTTAACGCAAATATCTAATCAGCCAATCACATGGCAGCAACTCAATGCATTTAGGCATATAGACATGGTCAAGATGATCTGCTGAAGTTCAAACCAAGCATCAGAATGGGGAAGAAAGGTGATTTAAGTGACTTTGAACATGGCATGGTTGTTGGTGCCAGACTGGCTGGTTTGAGTATTTCAGAAACTGCTGGGATTTTCACATGCAGCTATCTCTAGGTTTTACAGAGAACGGTCCAAAAAAGAGAAAATATCAAGTGAGTGGCAGTTCTCTGGGCGAAAATGCCTTGTTGATGGCAGAGGTCAGAAGAGAAGGGCCAGACTGGTTCGAGCTCATAGAAAGGCAACAGTAACTCAAATAACCACTCGTTACAACCGAGGTATGCAGAAGAGCATCTCTGAACACACAACACGTTGAACCTTGAAGCAGATGGACTACAGCAGCAGAAGACCACACCCAGTACTAGCAAGTACCTAACAAAGTGGCCAGTGAGTGTATATAGTATGCTTTGGCCACTCATAAAATTACCTCACATCGCAATTTTGGCACCTAAGGCTCATGGTACGGGTACGCAAGAGAAACGGGTGATAGCTTCTCCCATATATTCCCTACTGGAATCCCCCACCTCCCCCCTTCATGTTTGAACACCTGACAAAGTGTGAATTACACACAGGGACTAAGACAAGAAAAAAAAACAATTGTCTGACTACAGTACAGCGGAAGCAACAAAGACTTCAAAATGTGTTCCTCACAGGCTCTTTTTAGATGTTTATGTAAGTGGAACAGAGTTGATGTACTGAGTCATTGTCTAACAGAATAATAGCTGTGTAAGACACACACAAATGCAGTTGAGGTGACAGAAAATCTGTTGACACGTGCAGGTAATTTTTGTACAATTTTTTGTTCCCATCATTTTTTGCCCCAATTTGGAATCACCAGCTTTTGAGACATTGCTGTGCCACCTCCAAGCATGTCACTGTATTCTTAGATAACAAATCATGGACCACCACTGCTGAATGGGTCACAGTTGACATAGATGATATCAGCCAGGGTGGCACATCTGCTGTATGAACTGTTTGTCCTCTCCTGCACTCATGATGAGCATCTTTACTAGCTGTGCCACTTGGGCGTCATTTTTTTAAATAAACTTGGAAAACAGCTAGTTTAACCAAAGATTTTCTGTAGGAAGATACTGAAAAGGCCATTTGTGTCTGATATGGCCGGCTGTGTCCCTGAAGCCAGTGCTAGAGGAATTCATGCCATTTAAACCCAGGCGTGCTTCGATTGAGGCTGAATAGCATTAAATTAAATAGCTACCAGGAGGAAAAGGAGTCCAGACAGGAAATGTGGGAGGAGTGTTTCATCGGATCCAGAAGTGCGGTGAATGCTGACATGGAGGAAAATTATTGGGGGAATTAAATTTAAAGGGCTTATCAAAGTAAGATAATTGTGTCTGGTGAACACACAATTATGCAAAACATACAGGGGAGTCTTTGAACTGATATTTATGACCCCTCCTCAGTACCCATTCCCCTTGTGTGTGTGTGTGTGTCTGTGCGTGTGTGTACGCAAAAGGGTGTTACATCACCTCTTCCTACTTTTTTGATAGGGAGTCAGTTCACCGCTGGAGAAGACTTGAGTTCCTCCCCACACCCTCTCTGTTGAATCACTTCATAAATCTCTCAATCAGAAGTCCTCACAGCTGCCCGAGCTGTGCTTTGTGGGCACCGCTGCATCACCGCAGAAGTGCTAGTAACACAAGTGAGGTCCCTGCACCCCAAGGCTGTGATTAATGGCCACTGCACCATGACATCATGAGCGGAAAGCAGCCTGCCCAAGCCACACTCTCTCTCAAGACTTGCATTTACAGACCAATCAAACAGAAAATTTACAACCACAAATCAAGTCTCCTTTTAAACATTTTTCTATGCTGCTGGAACATAAAAGGAAAAAGAATAACTCATTCTTTGTCAACTTGAATAAAAAAACAATAACCCATCCTTATTCACAACACAGGTTAACAAAAAAAAAATGAAAAAACATTGGGAATTATGGATGTTATGAAAGGCCAGGGGAAGAAATATAGAAGAAAAAAAAAACAAAAGCATGAATCAAGTTGTGAGCAGAGCATTGGCGAACTGCGGAGGGGTGTGGGGCGGAGCGGAGAACATCCCTCAGTTTGGACCGCTCGCTTGGAGAGGCGATTCATTTCCCCAGAGAGAGATTGATAAGAGGCCGATTACAGCCACAGTTCAGATGGAGCGGAACCTCGCCATCTGCAGAACCTGCCAAAGGCGGGACCTTCCTGGCTATTATATTACGCTAATATAGCACACCATCGACTGCCCGGACACATTTAGACCAGCCTCTCCGCCAATGCTGGGCCTGAGAGAGCAGCCCACTGGGGATTACAGCGTGCTCAGATTTGACAAATAACTCCATATCTAATTATATATCTGTCTCATTGGGCTAATGAGTTCCACGGGACATCCGTCTCTGACATCCCGTTTCCCATTCAAACTATTGGAAATGCGCTTTTTTCCCAGGAACAATGAGTAATCAGGACCTAAGGCTATGAGCATTGAGTTATTTTTCCATTATTTTCTATAAGTCATGTATTTATTACTCTGACACCCCATTCCATTGGGCATTTCTCAGAAGAGAAATTATACAGGGGTGTGTAGGTCTTTTTGTTTGGTCACAAAACAGCCAGGGACCATAGCGTGATGGATAACAGCCCGGAAAAGTTTTATGTGTTTCTTTTTTTTAATGATTCATTTTTTCATTGCTCTGCCCTGAGGTCATTTCATTTTGAAAATTTGAAGTGAACAATCTTTTTTTTCTACCTGGAGGCAGCCTCCTGTACGCTCCTCTCCAGCTGTCCGGCCACACGCACAAGCCGCAGTGTGTCAGAAAGCTGAGAGCAAAGACAAGACAAACGAACAGAAGAAAATGATGATAAGAGAAGGATTGTCCTTGCTGTGACAGTCCAACAGAGTGAGTCTGCAATAAGCTACTTGATAACTCTGTAATGTATCGGAGTTGGAGTAAATGGACACTGCCAGGGTATGGTCACTTGACACAAACTGCCTTTTTTACTTTAATGCTTGCAAGGACATGGGTTAGGGTCAGGGGTGCGTGATTGTATGGGTGAGGTCACTCTGGACTAGGAACTATTCCCCCTACTACCCACCCCAGACAGCTGCAAAATGAGCTGCTATTTATAGAAGCGGGAGGCACTCTTATGAATGATGCTGCACTTTGAGTTTTTCTAGGACACACATATCATGGGAAGGGAGGGAGGGAGAGGCGAGGAAAGAGGGAGGAAGGGAAAGCATGTCAAAAAGATGTCACTTTGAGCAGGAGATGAAGGCCGGGGGGGGGGGGGGGGGGGGGGGGGGGGGAGGGGAAGCTGGATTTTTGTCACAAACATTTAATGCATTGTAGAGCTTTCTTCTCATTATATTTCTCCATCACTCTACCAGCCTGTTGTTCTTTCTGCATTTGTGAGTGAGAGCTATTTCCTACTCTCACACTGATCTGTGTTCACAGATACCCATGAGTCCTCAGTGCTCATTCCCCACACGTGTGTGTGTGTGTGTGTGTGTGTGTGTGGGTGTGTGTGTGTTTGTGCATGTGTGTATGCATGTTACAGTGTGTGTGTGTGTGTGCTTGCACACGCTGAGAGGACTGGCACCAACCAGTTCCCCTGACTGGGGCGGCAGTGTAGCACAGTGGGTAAGGAACTGGGCTTGTAACTAAAAAGGTCACAGGTTTGATTCCCTGCTAGGATACTGCCGTTGTATCCTTGAGCAAGGTACTTAACCTGAATTGCTTCAGTATATATCCAGCTGTATATATGGATGCAATGTAATTGCTATGTAAAAAAAGTTGTGTAAGTCACCCTGGATAAGAGCGTCTGCTAAATGCCTTTTATGTAATGACTAGAGTGAAATGGCAACTATGATCTGTGGGTCTAAACGGATGTGCGTATGCCTTTTCCCAATATTTTTTGGCCCAGTGTTGATGGTGCTTAGCCCACTGGAGTCTTTTCTTGTTTACAGCTCATACCAAGGGCTTTTTCACAGATACACCTTTTAGACCAGCAGATCGTAGTTGCTGTTTCACTGTAGTCAGTGGAACTGAAGGTCAGAATAGTGTTCACTGTGTGAACTAAACTGTGTTCTTGGCTAGAAATAGCTGTACAAAATAAGTATTGTATCTTATTGAACCTGTGTTTTGCAGTTGTCCATGACCATGAAATGCACTTTTTGTACGTCGCTTTGGATAAAAGCGTCTGCCAAATAAATGTAATGTAATGTAATTTAATGTAATGGGACTGGTTTCTATCTAGTTCCATTGAGTTCTTCCTGTAGTTGTGGTGTAGTTTTATGACAGTTTCTCTTTCTAGACAACACAAGATATTTGTCTTCTGCTTCTTAATCGTCCTGGTCTTCTCCTGTTAACATTGCTGTCCATCAGATGGAACCTTCTGAATGTGTACAGAACACTGCACCTGGAAATCTTAAGCTTCTTTGCAATTTTGTACTGGGAATATCCTTCTTGTTACAATTTTTACTTAGCTCCACACATCTAAGCCTACAGTAACTGCTTCTTCTGCAACTTTAGTGACTATTTTACTTTCACTACAGGCTAAAGGTATTAGGCTACCTGGGGTTTAAAAAAACCTTAAGGTAGATAAGATTTCACTCAATTTAATTTAATTAGTGGTCTCTTCCAGGATGACAATCCCCCCATTCACAGGGTATGAGGGGTCACTAAATGGTTTGATGAGTGTGGAAATTATATGAATAATATGCTATGGCCTTCGCAGTCACCATGTCTTAACCAAACTGAACACCTATGGGAAATTTTAGACCGACATCACTCTCCGCCGCCATCATCAAAACACCAAATGAGGGAATATCTTTCCATTCCTCCTGTAGAGTTCCAGTATAATCTATGCCAAGGTGCACTGAAGCTGTTCTGGTGGCTCATGGTGGCCCAGAACCTTACTAAGACACTTTATGTTGGTTTTTCCTTTATGTTGTCACAGTCTGTATAGCGTATAACATTTCATATTACCTCTTGGTTGTTTTTGGAGGCTTTATTCGATCAATGCTGTCCGAGTGAAATGTCAGCGTTGATTTGCCTTAGAACTGAATTCCTACTGGAACTGAGAGAAATGCATCCTTTCAGCCTTCATATCTCATAAACTATCACAAAGCAATAACTAGAGGGCTTGGCTATAACTGCACTTTAGCAAGGCAGAAAGCAAATGCCGCTGACTCAAGCTGACAGGCCGGACTGCTAGAACACTGCGTGCTGCCCTGCCATTTTCTTAAGGCTATTGTTAAAAAGCAGAGCATGCTTATCGCTGTTACCTGCCTTTAAACACGATTGGCGATAGTGCGTATAGATTTGGGTGTTAGCTGGCATACTTCTCAGGACTGCTCTTTGGAAATTGGCACACAGCATCTATGGTCTGAACCCTGTGACCAGTGTATATGTCTGCTCGACAGCAGTCAGTGGGTTTAGGCAAGCACATTCACCTACTTTTTCAAAAAATGAAGTGACATTTTCAGTCTAGCTACAATGGTTGTGACATTTGAAAAGGATTTTTAGGATTTTTAAAAATCATTGCCACACATCATTCGAAAGTTAGGGTAACTGGTATTTAACCTACCGTACAGAAATGAGATGGTGAAATATGGAAAATGGGAAAACCATAACTCAAATATCATGCCTGTTAAAGTTGTTAAACTAGCTTTGGAATATTTAGAAACTTTACCCTTCCATTCAGACACTTGCTTGGTGTCTGTTCCAAAGTACATTGCTGCTGATTCTACCATATTTCCCCCAGAATTATTCATAATCTGTACTTTGAAATTAATATCAAACTAGTGGCATACACTCTGTAAGTGAGCTAGTTAGCCTGCATTAATTAGCTCCCCCAGCATGTGGAACTGATACCATGCTTGTAACTAAGGTGATACATGTTTTCTACAAGGCTATTTTAGATCGCATTTAAAAAAGAAAAAAAACATTAGTTTTGTTCCCATATGTTAAAAAACACAGATATAAACTTTAAGGTATTTAACAGAAATGGGTCCCTTTTGGTGATCATTTATCAGATGTGCAGCATGCTGTCAGATGTATTGATCTGTGACTAAGCTTATTATTAGTCCTTATTACTATTTTTTAAATGATCAGATGCATTTTGAAGTCACTACGTGTGTGTGTGTGTGTGCTTCTGTTTGTGTGCACATGTGTGTCCTGTAGATAAAATACTTGCTTACCTGCAGCCTGTCTCTCCTCACAGTGTACAGTACTGAATGGTCTAGATAAAATGTTGATGTTTGTAATAGCTTCCAGCCCACGCACTTGAACTAAAACTGCAATTCCAAAAGAGGCGCGAGCTAAACAAGCTGACTGGAGAGAATGCAGAAATACACTGAGATTCCCTTTATTCCCCCGTGGATACTCAGTGATAGGCATGGCAGCGAGTCTTTCAATCAGATACAGTCCCAGGTGGCGGTGAGGCCAGTGCTGTATCAGCTGTGCCCCACTCTCCTCTGCTTCATGTTGAGGTCTTATCTTCCATCAGACATGCTTCAGGGAGTGTGTCAGTTTCTCTTATCACTTTTCACATTTCATATGAATTTATTTTTGTGGAAAACATGCCAGTAACACTCTGAGCCATATATATAACAGGCCTAAAGTATTAGGCCAACTGTGGTTTAAAAAAAAGCTGCCAGGAGAGAAGAATTCAGTTAATATATGTGCATTTATTGAATAACAAACCAAAGCATAAACTTTTTTTTCAATTTCTGCATACAATAACAAAAAAATGGCCTCCTGGATTTAATTACAATTTAAGAAATTATTGGATGTCCATCCAATAATTTTGTAAATTGTAAGGGGGAGAGGTAATTAAATTGAGTGAAATCTTATCTACCTTAAAGGAGTAACATGGTGGTTTTCACACTTTCTTGGTTTTATGTGCTATTTGCACAAGAGGCATTGAAGAAACACGATGAGTAAAGTATTAAATATGTCCGTTCTTTATTTTTTGAGAAATATGCATTTTAAATTTATCGTCTTATTTTCAGCCGGTTGAGAATGTTATCAACTTAGTGCGTCACAAGTACAGTAACCACTCCCCTTTCCATACCCCATAAAGAAATCTGACTGGACACACACCGTCCTGCTGCAAGTGTGCTGTGAAGTTGAGGTAGCAAACAACAAAGCTGAATCCTTCTGACGTAATTTACATAGAAACTATACGCTCAGATCGCCTAGTTTCACTCACTGTGGCCAAGCGGAATCGATAACGTTTCAGAAAATATATAACTTTAAAAGGTTTAATTCAATCTTCTACTGGGACTTGTGCCGTTTATTGAGGGTATGAAAGAAAATTTCGGTGCCGCTGACTATAATCGAATGTTTTTCAGATTTCCCGTTCGATTGAGCAAGTATCATTCAAAGTACATTTTTATGGGTTAGTGCTGTCCGATTGTGCTGGCTACCTTATATTAACCTTGTACGGCGATCAGTATAGGCTAACAGCACAGCACCACTTAATTATTGTCACTTCTATCACCACTGTAATGAACTAAAAAAAAAGGCGACAAACTGCCTTTTCTGTGAAAAATGTATTGTCGAGCTCACGCGCATGCACTGCTGGCGACATTCTAAAACTACGTTTTGCCCTCCCTACAGTCAGTCAGATTGCTGTGATAGCTCATTCTAAATGGATAACTCGTGACCCATAGTTTGTGCCGCTGGCTTACAGGCAAGACAATGACTAACGTTAGGTTCTCTTATTAGAGTGCCTTTTAAGGACTATTAGACTACCTCTGGTTGGTTATATTAATTTATAGCTAGCTAGCTAACGTTAGCTAGCTATGTAGTTTGCTTTCATAATGTAATGTTATCGATAACGTAAGCTAGCAAGTTTGCTTTCATAAGGACATTATAGTTGTGGTTTTATCTTAACTTGGCTGGCTAGCTAGCTAGCAAAAATTATTATTGGATATAAGTCAACGTCCTTAGCTGTCGATACCTGATATACTAAGTTAGCTAGCTTGTGAAAATTCAGTTTCCCAAGATGAGCGTGTATCATGGAGGTAGCTATGTAACTGGGCACGGTCTGTCAATCATAGCTAACTGACAGTTCTCATTACCACACCTAGACAGTTCGGGTGAACTTTTATAGTGGGAAATTTAGGCTTAGAAAAATATGTTTTAAAATACATTTAAATGACTGAATAATAAAAAATTATGCACATTTGTTTTGTTGTTGCCTAAAGACAACTGGCAAGTGTCACATTCAACCACCATGTTACTCCTTTAAGGTTTTTTTTAAACTACAGGTAGCTTAATACCTTAGGTAGCCTAGGCACTAAAGTTGCAAGAAATATGCCAAAGAAGAAAGTGTTAAGCTTTGATGTGCAGGGCCAAGAAAATATACTGTGGCAAGAAGGGTATTCCCAGCAAGAAAAGTTTAAGATTTCCAGGTTCATTGTTCTGTACACACTCAAGGGTACATCTGATTGGCAGTAGTGTAAACCTGTTTCATTAGATAAATTAAATAATAATTTTAAAAAAAATGTGTTTTATGTTTTGTCAGGTTTACTTTGTCTAATATTGCATTTTTTTTTTGGAAACCATTCATTTAGACAAATATGCAATAATAGAGGAAATTAGGAAGGGGGCAAATACCCCCCACAACACTAATTATATACACTCACCGGCCACTTCATTAGGTACTTGCTAGTACCGGGTGTGGTCTTCTGCTGCTGTAGCCCATCTGCTTCAAGGTTTGACGTGTTGTGCATTCATAGATGTTCTTCAGCATACGTTGGTTGTAACGAGTGTTTATTTGAGTTACTGTTGCCTTTCTAGCAGTTCGAACCAGTCTGGCCATTCTCCTCTGACCTCTGCCATCAAAAAGGCATTTTCGCCCACTCACTGGATATTTTCTCTTTTTCGGACCATTCTCTGTAAACCCTAGAGATGGTTGTGCATGAAAATCCCAGCAGTTTCTGAAATACGCAAACCAGCCTGTCTGGCACCAACAACCATGTCACGTTCAAAGTCACTTAAATCACCTTTCTTCCCCATTCTGATGCTTGGTTTGAACTTCAGCAGATCATCTTGACCATGTCTAGATGCCTAAATGCATTGAGTTGCTGGAAGGTGATTGGCTGATTAGATATTTGTGTTAACAAGCAGTTGAACAGGTGTACCTAATAAAGTGGCCGGTGAGTGTATATAGGCCTATATATATATATATATATATATATATATATTAGGGCTGTCAAATTAATTAATATTTAATGTTTATGTTAATTAATTGATGTACCAATGTTACTCTAAGTTGCTGCGTGTTGAATAACACTATGTATATTACTAAATAACCCAACCGTCGCATTTTGCCACACTGTCAGCCATTATGGGGTTCAGACACTCCGACAAACCGGCTTTTCAGCTGGAGCGGTCGGTGTGGCTCTCAGCCTCTGAGAGCAGTGCTAATTTCTAAACGACAAGAGAGCACTCAGGGTGCCACTGACACCCCCGTAGTGAATTTACGAATGCACCCCTGACACCATGCGTCGCACAGTTCCAACAGGTGGTGCGTTAGTTGCACATGTTGAATAGTTAAACAAGCACGAAACCGTGCAGACCCACAGCGCACCTGTACAAAGTGTCATGAATAAAACTTGGCTAACTATATTGCTAGCTAGCTGTGGCATGTTCTCACCTCTTTAACGGTATTTGTTGTCCTCCATGTGTCCATATATCTGTATTGGTGGTACGCGCTAAGTAGGTTAACTAAAGTAGGCGAAACCCTAACATGTTAGGGTTAGCTAAAGTAATGTTAGGCGATAAAGCTGTGCTTAAATCTCGTGCCTTTCGAAGTGGTGATTTTGGGAGATGCACCTGCGCATGCATCCTACTAAACGAAGCACCACCTGTGCATGCATCCCACCAAACGTCCCTCTCAGGTCGTCTGTGAGTGAGTCAATGAATGACCACAATTTGCCATGCATAGCCCACGGCGGCAGTTCCTGCACACCATGGGGAAAAGACTGTTATGGCCACATTAGTGCTTAAGTGATAAGCTTATGTTAAATAATTTTTTTTTTTTTTTAAACTGTTATGGCCACATTTTAGGCTAAGTGATAGGCTTATGTACAATGATAAACAGACATGTATTTGGAAAAATGTTAAATAAAACAATTTATTGATTTCTAATGCCCCCTTTTGATATTTCTATTCAATGCTTTGTGCCACAATAATGTAATGTTTTTGAGTTGAAATACCTTCATTTGGGGGCTTTTGCCAAGCAAATATTGATATATGTGATTAATTGCGATTAATTCGATTAATTAATCAGCATATCATGTCATTAATTTGATTCGATTGACAGCACTAATATATATATATATATATATATATATGCTGTGACATGTAGATGGTAGGGGCAGAATGTGGTGTAAACTGCATTAATCCAGTGGATCCATCCTACCTTGTGTCAACAGTGCAGGCTGGTGATGGTGTAATGGTGTGCAGAATGTTTTCTTGGTACACATTAGGCCCTAGTATCATTTGAATAGCACATAATACCTAAGCATTGTTGCTGACCATGTTCATGCCTTTTTGGCCACAGTCTATCTTTTTTAAAATTGATAATAAAAGGAGGAAAATGCATCATATCACAAAGCACACATCATCTCAAGCTGGATCTACAAGCATGCCAGTGCACGCATGCCAGTGATTTCTCTTTACTCCAATGGCATCCACAATCGTCAGATTTCAATCGAATAGAGCACCTTTGGGATGAGGTGGAACACGAGGTTTACAGCAATTACTTCTGAAAAATCTGCAGGATCTGTGATTTTATCAAGTCAGCAAAGACCAATATCCTCAAGAATGTTTACAGCACTTTGTTGAATCCATGGTGTGAAGAATTCAGGCTGCACTGGAGGCAAAAGGGAGCCCAGTCTTACCTTGTGTGTTTGTGTGTGTGTACACTGTATGTGCACACGCGTGTGCGTGAGTAGGAATTGCAATCACGGGCAGGGTGTGGTGGGGTTTCATTGCTATTTTCTCTTGGGCCCTATCCAGCAGTGGCAAGGTGTGTGTGTGAGTATGTGTTTGTGTGTATTACTATTAGTGTTATGATTCTTACATAATTCCTATTTAATATATGCATAACTCATTTTTTGACAACACTTACTTTTACCATTTTATTCCAAGTTAATACATTTCAGTTTTTTCATTTCCTATTTCTGTCAATTGGACAGTGACACAATTTTCATCATTTTGGCTCTGTACGCCACCACAAAGGATTTGAAATGAAACAATCAAGATGTGATTTAAGTGTAGACTTTCAGCTTTAATTTAAGGGTTTTGTCAAAAATATTGTATGAACAATGTAGGAATTACAACCATTTTCATACATAGCCCCCCCCCCCCCATTTTAGGGGCTCAAAAGTAATTGGACAAACTAACATAATCAATAAATTAAATTGTCATTTTTAATACTCGGTTGCAAATCCTGAAAATTGACTGCCTGAAGTCTTGAACCCATACTCATCACCAGACTCTGGGTTTCTTCCCTGGCTCTGCCATGCCTCTTCTGCAGCTGTCTTCAGTTCCTGCTTGTTCTTGGGGCGTTTTGCCTTCAGTTTTGCCTTCAGCAAGTGAAATGCATGCTCAGTTGGATTCAGGTCAGGTGATTGACTTTGCCATTGCAGAACATTTCACTTCTTTGCTTCAAAAAGTCTTGGGTTGCTTTCGTAGTATGCTTCGGGTCATTGTCCATCTGCACTGTGAAGCGCCGTCCAATGAGTTTTGAAGCATTTGGCTGAATATGAGCAGATAATATAGCCCTATACACTTCAGAATTCATCCTGCTGCTTTTGTCAGCAGTTACATCATCAATAAATACAAGGGAACCAGTTCCAGTGGCAGCCATACATGCCCACGGAATGCTTTGGATAATGAGCAGTTCCTTCCCTTCTCCATACTCTTCTCTTCCCCTCATTATGGTACAAATTGGGATGGCAGGTATGCCATCCCGCCAAGTTACGCATTTTTGACCTTTTTCTCATCTGTCCATAGGATGTTGTTCCAGAACTGTACAGGCTTTTTTAGATGTTTTTTGGCAAACTCTAATCTGGTCTTCCTGTTTTTGAGGTTTACTAATGGTTTGCATCTTGTGGTAAACCCTCTATTTACTCTGGTGAAGTCTTCTCTTGATTGTTGACTTTGACACAGATACACCTACCTCCTGGATGGTGTTCTTGATCTGGCCAACTGTTGTGAAGGGGTTTTTCTTCACCTGGGAAAGTATTCTTCTGTCATCCACCACAGTTGTTTTCCGCGGTCATCTGGGCCTTTTGGTGTTCCTGAGCTCACCAGTGCATTCTTTCTTTTTAAGAATGTACCAAATAGTTGATTTGGCCACACCTAATGTTTTTGCTATCTCTCTGATGGGTTTTTTTTTTTTTTTTTTCAGCCTAATGATGGGTTGCTTCACCGACAGAGATAGCTCTTTGGACTTCTTATTGAGAGTTAACAGCAACATATTCCAAATGTAAATGCCACACTTGAAAACAATTCTAGACCTTTTATCTGCTTATTTGTAAATGAAATGAGGGAATAACACACACCTGGCCATGGAACAGCTGAGCAGCCAATTGTCCAATTACCTTTGGTCCCTTAAAAAGGGGGGGTGGGGCACATATAAAAAGTGCTGTAATTCCTACACCGTTCACCCGATTTGGATGTAATACCAAATCAAGTTAAAGCTGAAGGTCTGCACTTTGAGCGCATATTCATTATTTAATTTCAACTCCAATATGCTGTGATAGACAGCTAAAATAACAATAACTTTGTAAATGTCCATATATTTATGGACCTGACTATATATATCCTTTTTGCACGTAAATTCCAAAATATTTCCAACAGCCCCACAGCGTGAGTTTTTTTTTTTCTGTGTGCGCACCAGCAGTACCAAAACTCCTGTTACGTCACAGTAAGGGAGTCACATGAGGGGATCGTCTGACTGCTACCTATGCTTTATTTCGTTTGTATCAATGTTACGACCCTTCTAGGGGTTAAGGGTGCAATATTTTAAATTATGTTTGATATTTGGCACCAGGAGATGTAACTAAATATATATAAGCTTTCTTGTGAGAATAATGAGAGACACACAAGGCGGACTACGGTGAAAGGGATTTTACTGTGTGGGGGGGGGGCTATTTACAAGTATTTACAGACATTTCCAAACATAAAACACGTCAAGACACACGACCGAGACCAGTACAAAAAAAAGGGAGTGGTGCCGAAAATAACAAACAAATACCCTAACTACGATTTTGTAATATAACTAACCTATTAACAATGCAGAAAACAAACTTGTCTAACTAACCTAACTGCGACCCGCAGTCATAAATACAGGGGGCGACACCACCACTAAACTAATGTATTTAGACAGAGCCCTTACCCTACGTGTCAACACGTGTATAGGGGCCCCCGGAACTTACCTAACACTGGTCTCTGAAGCGAAACAGGGAGGACGAAATTTTAGACCACACAACTCTCTCAAATAACACACACAACCTAGCATTTGCCCAAACACACAGCACAAATGAGGAAACGGAAGGCTCCTGCAGGAACGAAATGGGGATATTTTAAATTGAGAGCTGAGGCATGATTGGGGGAGACATGATTGCAGGAGGGAGTTGATTGGCGGATGGGGGGGATGAGCGGGAGAACTCTGATGATGGACAGCGGGGATGACCAATGGGAATAACGAAGGGCGGCACACGGACTCCTGCGGAAATGACAGCAACCGAGAGAGAGCAGAACGAAAGAGGGGAGAAAAACGCACGCCCGCATCCCACACGCGAACGTAACACTCCCCCACACAAGAACGAACTAAAGTTTGTTCAATACACGATGACAGGGGAATACAATACAACAGTATACAAATCCCAAATCTAGTATCACGCACCCACTAAACACGAGATAGCGCATCCGCTACCACATTGTCCTTCCCCTTCTTATGTTTAATCACAATGTTGTAATTCTGTACAATCAGAGACCAACGCATGAGGCGCTGGTTCTGGTTGTACATCCTATACAAAAAAACCAATGGGTTGTGATCCGTGTAGACGTCAATGGGCACAGAACTAGAGCCAAGATAGACTTCGAAGAACTGCAATGATAATAGCAGCGCAAGCGCCTCCTTCTCAATGGTGGAATATCGTAACTGGTGCTTATTAAACTTCCGGGAAAAAAAACAGACAGGGTGATCAACTCCTTCCGCATCTTCCTGCAGAAGCACGGCACCAGCTCCCAGGGCACTCGCATCAACCTCTAACTGAAACGGTAGTGCGAAGTCTGGGGCAGCGAGCACAGGGGCACTACATAACAACGCCTTAACACTTTCAAAGGCGTGCTGACAATCTGGGGTCCATTCAAAATGTCTAATCACACTGAGGGCACTAGTCAAAGGGGCGACAACCACAGAGAAGTTTCTACAAAAACTTCTATAATAACCTGCCATTCCGAGAAACCGGCGTAGTTCACGCCTTGTGGTGGGCGCAGGAAACTCAGCGATGGCAGCAACCTTCGCTTCAACTGGACGGACCTGACCTCGACCCACCTGTTTCCCCAGGTAGGTTACGGTCGCTTTACCAAATTCGCACTTGGCCAGGTTCAGAGTGAGCGTTGCTTTGCCCAACCTGTCGAACACTATTCGCAATACTTGAATGTGATCGGACCAACTGTCCGACTTTACAACCAGGAACGAAATGGGGATATTTTAAATTGAGAGCTGAGGCATGATTGGCGGAGACATGATTGCAGGAGGGAGTTGATTGGCGGATGGGGGGGATGAGCGGGAGAACTCTGATGATGGACAGCGGGGATGACCAATGGGAATAACGAAGGGCGGCACACGGACTCCTGCGGAAATGACAGCAACCGAGAGAGAGCAGAACGAAAGAGGGGAGAAAAACGCACGCCCGCATCCCACACGCGAACGTAACAATCAATCTCATAAAAAACATGTTTTCAACGCACAAAAATGCCAAGTTACTCACACATACAATACATACTCTGTCTAAAACTCATTCGATCAAACAGGCAAAATCTAGACCTACCATTAAAATTATTGATATCAAAATGACGCCAAGTTACTGTACTACAAACAATATAGGCTATCTTGCCTCACCAAAATTAAATAAGCTGTATTCCAAAGCAGTGCTACCCAATGTTTCCTCAATTGTTTCAAGTCAGAGTGGCTGTGACAAAGGGTGTGGTGGCGTAAGTATAAATGCATCAGAAACGCAGCTGAAATATAGCCAGTGTATGCGAGATTTTGATTGGGTCGTGTAGGTGAAGGATTGGCTGGTGTCGGTAAAATGTCCAATGGGAAGACATTTTGTTTGTGGGATTGGTGGCAGGAAAAATAAGAATGAGAAGAAGAAGAATAAGGAGAAGAAGCAAAATCCCCTTAGTTTGGGGCTTTATTGTGTGGACAAGTGAAGCTGTGAACCTGAAAAGCTCATCAGCAAACATGCTGATCGATGAGAACAATTAACAATTACTCTGGTATTGTATACTGCAAGAAAAAAATCAATAAAAATTGTTTTCAAAAATATAATATTCCCTTGCAGGCTTATCAAAGTTTAACTTTAAAAGAAATGCTTTAAATATATATTATGTGACTTGTTCATTAGGCATCTAATGCAGTCAAGCTGGATGCATGTGGCCAAAGGGTTAAGCTTCAATGTGTATTTGTAAAATTTAAAATCTTTTTTAGATGTCATTTTGCTTTCCCAGGCAAATGGACAGATCTGTAATTTTATGGGTTTGTTTTATTTGTTGCAAACATCACTGTATGCTTTTTAATTCCCATAAATAATAACGAGCATGTAAATATACCCATTTATTTTCATATTCTACAACTGCATATTTAAATACTATCCAAGAACTATCTCTCAGCTCATGGATGCAGCCCACAGTCTGGAAGGGTTACACGTAACAATCCACAACATCACCCACAGAGGAATGTGGGAGAGTTTCAGCTGTTAGGGTGTTTATTGATTCATTACATTATGGCAGTAAAAATAATTGGCAGCTGGTTGCATGGATTGCGCCAGGATTGTGGATTGTGTCTTCCAAAATTTCACAGATAATTCTACAATTACAGTTGCCCCACCTGGGAATGAAGCCTGTAGCCTTTTTACTTCTCTAACAACAAACCAGAATGCCACCCTGAGATTGTATCTTAGTAACCATAACATAAGAGCATTCTGCCAGTGTTGAAATGGAAACAATGGGGATCAGCCAGCCTTCTCTCCACAGGGGTACTGCTCAAGTGCTCTAACTAGGAAGAGCATCAATCTGAATTGCTACTGCAGAGCAAATTAGAGGAACTCAGCCTTATGATCACCTTGGAAATATAAAGGTTCTTCCCCCCAGATCCCTCCTGACTCCTTGGCTTGTTCTGAAGTGTCATTAGCAATGCATTTGTCCAAATAAAAGCCTCTACCGCCCTCACAAGTGGGCGGTTTCTGTGCAATCAGAGGCAAGTGGGAGGGAAGAAGGGTGAATGTTTCTGCCAGGTTTTCAAGATAATTCAACAAAGCTGGCTTTTAGCTTATCGCATAAGGGTTCTTGGCTTTTTTCACTTCTGGTTTATTTTATAAAGTTTGGTACCTGTCCGAAATTCAGGTCACCCTTGAATATGGGAAAACTGTAACTGTGAAATGGGCAGGATGGGGGCAATATTTATAAGAGAGACATTTTTACGGTGGTAGAAAATGACAGCATCCTGTGAGAAAGTTTTCCTCTTCATGTGTTTTTGTTCCCGTACCCCTGTTCGCTTTGGAGTTGCACACTGAGCAATGTTACTGTTGTTTCTTCATTACTGTGGACTATATGCCTATCGATTGGATGTACATAATTGATAACTGAGATCAGCTTTAATTCTGACAGTCACCGGGGATCTCGGCCAGGGAGACATGTTAATGAAGTCCTCGTCAATAAGACTGATCAGACAGCATTGCATACATTTTCATGCATTTGGTCTGCAAAGACAGCCTGGCTCCCCTTTATAACTGAGTGCATTCAACTGCTGTTCTCGTGGTCTTGATCAAATGAATGAACTTTCTCTGTCTTGTTTTGTGGATTCCTGCACCTGTATTCCTTCTTCTGTCTTTCTTCCTTTCTGTTTTTCCCTTGCTTCTAAAAAAACACAAGTAGGTATTTTGAAGTCCCTGCTTGCTGTGTTCATGAATTCCTTGTGAAGCTTTTTTTCTTCTTTTTTCTCCAGACATCGTCTCCCTATTAAAGACGTGTTTACGACCAGACGATACTTCAAACTGAATTGTTCATTCTCTTGAACTCAAGCCAGAGTTGCTGATAAAATGTTATGAGGCCAGGGGAAGAACATTTGATGGCAGTCATCAAAGGGCTTTATTTTAAAAGCCCTCGTTTAATGTTCACAATTTCTGTGTGTTAAGACAGGGGAGGCAAAATATTAGGTGATGCATACAGCTCATGTAAAAAAAAGGACAGAGAGACAAACGCCACTTTTGTGACCTCACCGAACGTGACAATGCTCAGTTGAGTGTCACATTTGTGTATGTTGTACACATTTTTCGAATTACGCTAACCATGGCAAATTGCTTTTGCTGTGCCTGCTTGCTGTCAGGCACAACAATTACCCCCTTTGAAGCCACGTAGGCGGACTGCTTTGGGCCTTTGTGTTCCACTCCTTCGCTTCGTTCACTTTATGCAAACAAAGCTGTGACATCCCTCTGCATTAGCACCTTTGGTCTGGCCCCACTTCACACACAGAGATTGTGAACCCAGCAGTTCCAGCAACATATCTCACTCCTTTAATCATTTTTTTATAGCCATGTGTCCTACAGCATGTCAGAGGTTTTCAGGGATTTGGTTAAAAGAAGCAGCTTGCTTTCATATTCTAGCAAGAACACTGCCTTTCTCATTTCCCAGAGAGCAGGGCCCAGTTTTCAGTTGTGTTGGAAAGTCCTGGGGCTGCATTTACTCTTTCCACAGTATAAAATGTAACATTGAATGGCCTTCCCTGCTTAGAGTGGAGAAAAACATGATTTTGCCATCTTTGTTTTTGTATTTCTTTGATGTGGGTAGGACATTATCTAGACACCAAATGATTACTTGTTGATCAGCAGCGCTTGCGTGCAAGTGTGTGTGTGACTGTGAACGTCTGTTAGTGCTGATCAGTGGAAGTGAGTCTCTGCTGCTCTGTGTTCTGCTCTTTGATGTGATGTGATAATAGCTGGTCATATTTCCTTTACAGGTTGCCTGAATCTGTCTGCCTGAGTCAACCAAAGCTTATTGCACACAACCGTTTCACCCAGTTATTACTTTGTCCACATATTCCATACAGATGTGTACATCTCCACTGAAATGCTACATAATCATGTATAATGACACTACATGGAGGAAATACAGACTATACCACATACTGTTTCTTCACTGGAAATGGCACTTCAGCAACTGAGTGAAATTACTGAACAGTTATTACATGCAATTCCGTAGGGAGCAAAACTGAACACTACTGGAGCTAATAGCTGCTGTTGCTGTAGTAACCACAGACATTACAGTACTTGGAATACAATTTCCCCCCCTATTCTTATCATTGCTATTAAATGTCACTAATGTTACAGTACGCTTAAAATCTGAGACCTGCAGGGAGGTCCAAAAAGGTCCATGTAAAAATCTTTATTACTTTAAAAAAATTAGTTTTACTTGGCCATGCTTCCATTTAGCCTAATAGAACGGTGATATCTCTCCCAGCGTCCAACTCGGGGGCTCGGTCTTCATCAGTACTGTCGCTTCACTTTGTTTTATGAGTCTGTCTAACATGGCTGTGTGCTCGCCACGGAGCGCCAGGGCGGAACCTCGAAGCGCCGTCACCGTATCGCGCAGCGCCAGGGGAGCAGGATGAAATGTGCACATCCCCATTGGTCCGTGACTGCGGCCACACACCTCCTCTCCAACCCCCGCACAAAACAGTGACCATGGCAAACCTTTCAAACTGCAAGGAGCGCATTATTTTTATTTATTGTTTTTTCTTTTCCCCTCCGTCCTTATACTCATGAAGGTAAGCCATAGCAAGCCAGGCAGGCGATTATATTTGCAATAAAATTTAATGGATGGAATGCGCTGATGGCTCAAGCTCTCTGTCAGTAGCTGTGACAGGAAAGGGTCAGACGACACTGCTCCACCAATTAGCCCTAAAGCCAACCCGTCACCACCATGGCGCACCATCGTTTCAGACTTAATTAATTATCGCCGGATCAACTCCATAAATTATTCTAATGGCTGAGATTGTGTGGAACCACCCTGCAAGTGAACTGTCCCGTGTTAAATTTCATTGCCATTTTGTTTTAACACAGGAAGAAAATTAGGCTTAATGTAATGCGCTTTGAGCAGTCATGACGAAACAATGAACCAAGCATTTTTTTGGGTGACTTCTCCTGCCAGCTAGTGGTAAAATGAGGAAGTGAAATTACTTTCGGGGAGTGTGTGTGAGGGTACAGGAGTGAGTAGATGTTGTATGTAAGAGAGAGTGTGAGTGAATTATCTTACTTATGCAACTGAGAGAGAGTTGGGTGGTGTATGAGTATGTAGATGTCTGCATGATAAGTGTGGGTGGGTGTATGAATGAGTGAGTGAGGGGATGGGGCTACGGTTGAGTGAGTGAGTAACTGACTAACTGGATAGGTGTGTGAGTAAGCACATGAGTGGGTGTATGAGTGCAGGAGGGATTATTCTGATTCAATGGCTGTTTTCTGCTGTCATGTCAATTAACTGAACAGGCACATCTCCCTCCTTGTTGATTACAGTATTTGTGCTTGGCACAGATAGAGCTCTCCATTTTATTCACCATTTACCCAGAGTGAAGTGTGGTTCCTTCTGGAATAACGTATGTGTGTGTGTGCACGCGCGTGCGAGTGAACAATGATAAAAAAATAACTATTGTTCAAACAATACAGTCACGAACATGTATATTGCTATACATCATTTGCAGTTTAGACTAAAACCTACTGCTTATTAACGCTGAAAACAAAGTAGAAGCTGTTTTTTTTTTGTTTTTTTTTAAACAGCACAGAATATACATGAATATATTTGTGTCAGAGAAGAGAGGGTTACACAAATAATGAAAACTGTGGCAGATTCACTTTTTAATCAACTGTAAAAGCCTTTGAACACAATATGAGGCTGAAACAGGTTCAACATGCCATTCTATAGCAAGTGAAATAATCTCCAGTGGCCAATTCCTCAAAACCACAGTCATTAAAGAATTTCATCAGAGGAGTCTGATTCCGCAGTCTGCATAATTACCCTATAGACCACACAGAGCCATAAAACTTGGAACATATTTTTAGAACAATTTAGGACAATCGGTTGATTTATTTTCAGCCAGTGGAGGATTTGAGAGGAAAAGTGATTTCATAAGAGATTCTCAAAAGGGTGTAATCCCCATAGAGTACGTTGCCATTTTGCATCTCATCGGTGTGCCCCACACACTGATATGCCCAGCTCATAGATGGCCATCTTTCTTCCATGGATGCTACACAGTAATTTACCATTCTATTAGTTATTTTGTAAGGGTAATAAGCTTTCGTGATAAGCTTTAAATGACATGTGACACCCTCGAGGGAGTGCCAGTTAAACTTGATTCACACCTACCCCCCCCCCCCCCCCCAAATAAAAATAAAATAAAAACAACCCCTCTGTAGGACAATGTCCAAACTTTAAGCTTTCACCTTGATTTATGTGCATTCAATCAAAAGCATGCAACCTGAAATCAGTTCAGCGTGAAACAAATCAAACAGCAAATCTTCATCTGTCAAAAGAGGTCCAATAAAGTGTGAAGGTGCAATGAATGCAGAAATTGTGATTTTCAGAAACCTGGGCAGATGTGAAATATTGAGCGCACAGTTACTGAAGCTGGGAAGCAGGTGGCTCATTACAGCTCAAATAGAAAATGCATGCAAAATATCCTGTCCTGAGCCACATATTGCAACAGCACTTTGATAAGGGGATTTGAAGGCATGCACTTTTCAGTCCTGCTCATAAAAACAATGGGGGCATTGTCCTGTGGGGGAACCTTGAGGGAACCAACATCTGATGCAACACTTGTGTGGCAAGTGGAGAGTTGATGCATCTGTGTACATTGGATGCATTGTGCTATGGTACCTGTGTTTAGAACATGTGCATGGTAGAGTTTTCAGGCAAACCAATTCAACATTGTCAAATGATCAACAGCAAAGTAGTCATACTCCCTTCACTTGGAGCAGAACACTTGCTCATATCAGTTCTTCTTATTTTTAGCTGATGTAGTGGTGGTACAGGACATTTAGTCCAAACAGATTTGTGCCACTATGTCATATTTTTACAAAATATTATTTGCTGTTTAAACTGGCTATAAGTTTGGTTTGCCCATATCATTGACACGATTAATAATTTATAAGTCCTTGAAAAAATCTGCATCCTGGAAAGTTATAGAAAAGTCATGGTCAGTTGAATTTCACTGTCCTTGAAGTCAGGGAACACTTTTTTAAAGCAAGCATTATGTATTTATCTTTCTTGCTTACTTTGTAGCTTGATGTCGCTTACGGTCAAAGCTTACAATATCAGTGTGAGCTCACTGGTTTGTACATTAATCACATGTGCAAAAGTCATTGGTTATTGCAGACACAAAACAATGATTTACCTCAACACATCAGTCTACCACACAGCAGATACCCTCTAGGTCAAGGTAGTCCTGACTACTGCAACAGTATTGCAACAGAAGATATTTCCTGTTTTTGTAAAGCATCTTTGTGACAGTGTTTATACAAATAAAATAGAACTAAACTGGATACTGAAGCATCTTTGTAAATTTTGTGACTTCAAGGCTAATGTACAAGCTGCAGTTACAATATGAATGCATGTGTGTTCAAATTCAACCCTGCATCACGCCTGAGCGTGACATAAGCTTTCTGGGCCTAATAGAAAAGTGAGTCAGGTTCACAATATGCTTTGCTTTTGTGTGAAATGCACATGCTTAATTGTACTCATTGCACTTGACAAGAAAATGTCTGGTTGTCTCATGCAATATCTAGTTTGCAGGATAAATGAGCATTGAAAAACAGCATAGATTTGCTTCTAACTACTAGCATCAACATGCCCTAATATTACCCCATATCATTATTTTGTGGTAAATTGCAGCAAAGTGCAAATTGAATGCTCATCACTGAGTTGAGGCTGGATTCTCCAGGTGTTTCTATGTAGCATTTAACATGTTAAAAAGTGTGTACATTTTACAATAAACAAGCACATTGGTCCAAGTGTATGTTTGGCGAAAATGGGGCTGTGCCACACTACTTGGTGGTAGAATTTGTTTTAACAGACAGGAGCTCAGTCATTCTTGTTCTTTGCAGACACATTAGCCATCTTGTGTCCACATGCATTTGTGAACCCGTTGAGCTAAATCAGCATGTGCAGACACTGGAATCATGTGCATGGAATCTGCACATGATAATATTTCATCCTTAGATCCTTAAGTCTTTTTTATAACAGCAATATTCATTTCCTTATCCAATGGCACTAATCAATGGGACTTGATTTATATATATGCCCATACATATTTCATTAATATGTTAGCCACATTTGCTGAGCTTGGTTAAATAACTGTCCAGATATAGAGGTAGAAGTTTAAACTCAATGGTCTCCACCCTCTTGCCTCTGCCCCTCTGGGGAGGGGCAGATGTAGAGATGCAAGTTCAGCCAGATGGGGGCCTGGGCGGAGCAGTGTTTGTGACAGGTTTGGCACGCACCGCTGTAAGGCTTAATTCAGTCCATTATGATAATAAGGGATTGATGATTCCCTGCGACCAGCTGCAGTCACCTGTACAGAGACGCCAGACAGACAGGCCGATAACGCGAGCCGACAGCCCGTCGGCTCCCTTCCCGGCCCAGGCAGAAGCTGCTCCATCCTGCTGGGAGGTCTTTGATGGCGGGACCGAATGGCGGCTCGGTAATCCTCCCACCCTCCCAGCCCTGCGCGGCTGCCACCTGCTCCTCTCCGCGGGCTGAGGCTAAGATAGACCTGCTCTGTGGACACGAGAAACACGTCTCCCCCAGGAGAAGGGTGTGTGTGTGTGTCTGTGTGTGTGGGCGTGGGTGAAAGATAAAGAATGTGTTTATATGTAAATATGCATATGTACGTGGGTGCGTTCCGTATCGGATATGTAATATGTTTTTGTTTGTGTGTGTGTGCGCACACATGCGTTTCTGTGTTTGTGTAAATGCTGTGTTCACTCTTTATCTCTTCCCCACTGTAATTCTCTCTCTAACTTGTTTGCCTTGGCTATCAGGCAATCACTGCAGTCCGATATTATCAGTCAACAGTGCAGCGGGTGTCTAACCCAAGTCTCATTGGTAGTGTTATTACTCAGAGAGAAAAGAAACATTTCCCTGCTCCCAGCTGAGTGTAGGAAATGCTTTCCTCACATGCACCGATAACGGGCCTTTCTCTGATCCCCCCCCCCCCCCATTTGCATCACTCATCTGTGTCTCTCTCTGTTTTTGCCTACAGAAGCACTTATGAAAATTCAATGTTCCGAAAGAGATGCTACTCATCGTAGAGGCTTGTTATATATATGCCTGTCTACTACCTCTGAATTACATGGCCCTGTGCCTTTATTGTTTCACTTCATTTATTTGGGTGCTTTTGGTGGTCGAAGCTGAAATTATTATGCTACAAAACCAATTTACATTCAGCCTTTGAGGAGAGAGGTTTTGCTCCCATTTAACATAGTAAATGTTTTCTTTTTCTTAATACATGTTGCATGAATTGAAGAAAGAAAAACAAACAATACAAAGGAATACTTTTTGTGATGAAAAGCTTTTTTTGCTATGAAAAGAATTCAGATAAATCAAATATTGTTATTTATAAGGAAGACTACCAATAGCTCTCAATATCAGCATCCGTCTCTTTACGAAGAGTCGTGTCGTGGTCCTTCTCCCGCCTTGGTTCTGTGTCCACACTGAGTTCCATTTTGTCCACAGGGAGGAGTCCATCATGTCCACGTACTTTGAGACGGTGGACGACCTGCTGTCCTCCTTTGGTCCCGTGCGGGACTGCTCCAAAGACAACGGCGGCTGCAAGAAGAACTTCAAGTGTGTGTCGGACCGGCGGGTGGACTCCTCGGGCTGCATGGTATGGAGGGTCTGAACTTCTTTTCTGGATCTCAAGCTGGTGCTGTCAGGACTGCGCAGTAAAATGTTCAGTGTTAAATCAACTCTTACAGAGAGCATATGGTCCCAGTTGGACTCTTGCGTATGTACACTGTTAGAGTTGAATTAACACTGGAAAATTACTGTGTAAGGACTTGTGATCTTACGAGGGGCCTATCTGAGTGCAGTGGGTAGATAATGCTGTGGGCTAGGTTGCAATTCTGAGGGTTGTGAGTGCTTCAATTTCTACTTGTTTTATTGCTGTTTTTTATGTCTCTTTTTTATGTCTTTAATGCTTGCTTTGCTTCTGGTGCTCCTTGCAAAATGCTTTGAGCATGTTTCACAGGCATTCAAGAAATAAAGTTCATTATTAAGTAGTTATGGGAGAGGCTTTCATTAGCCAATGGCATGGGTGGAGCCATTGTAGATCACAGTTTTGTTTCATTTGCAAAGGCTTTTGATTGGTTATAGGACAGGGCAGATCTACCCATTCATCTGTCACTCTCCTGCCTGGTGCCAGAGGTTTCAGGAGCACATAGCCTATTAGTCATCAGAGTGGAACTGACATTCTTCAATAAACACGGACCTAATTATGTCTGACCTCTGGTGTAGGTATCATGAAATCAAGTCTTCTGTACAAGGATTTACAGTCCTGGAAACTGCTGGGGGCATATGGGTGGGGTCCAATCATAAAGTAATTAAGCTGATAGGGCTGAAATCTGACTGTGATGGACAGCTAATTCATTACAAGGGGCAGGGCCTTGCTGTAGTGAGGCTATGACCATTGTGTTTGGCAGACAGAGTGATGGTTATTGGCAAGTTTACACTTACAGGAAGTTTAGTTCCAGCAGGAAATCGACAAAGATTTAGTTATTACTATCATCCCTCTAACTCCTCCCACCTTCCCAGCTTCCCTTTCTCTCTTTGTCTTTTGTCCATTAGCCCCATGTCTTGCTAACACAGCTACTCAGTGAAAGGTTGTCTGTGAGAATTAATCATTTCTGTTGTTCAATCCTTAAACTGTCTTTGTCGGGCAACTTCGGGCCAGGTAAGCCATAGTCTCCTGAGACTTAGCAATTCATTTTTCTCCCCTGTAGGAGAAATTAGTATCTGATCTTAATCCTAAGAACCATGTCTTCCGCTATGCTGAAACCTTTATTACAAGGGGCATTCAATAAAAATAAAATAGATAATATTTTGGAAAATGTTTTTGCTGAATTATGTTTTTCATCCGAGACACTTGAATTATGTAAATAAATAAATAAATAAATAAATAAATAAATAAATAAATAAAATACTTTTCTGCCATGTTTCAAGAGGATACGGTACAGATAGATTTTCTAAATCAGCAGGCACACAGAGGTCCAGTCGACATTAAAGATCTCAAAATGATCTGAGAGACCAAGCCACAAATGGGTTTACAGTAGCATAATAGCAGGCCTTTGTGTTTTGAGCTAGTGGGTTCTGGAACCTGAAGGAAGCAGTTACTTCTGTTTGAGTGAAAAATAAAAGGGCACACATCTGTATGAGTGTTACCACCAATGGGCAGGGGAACGTGTTTGTGTTCAGACCTAACCACTGTACTCACTGTTGCTATGACAAGAGAAGTAAGCCACATTTATAATTTATAATATATATAATAACTTATTATTGCATATTATTTCTGTTATAATAATAATAAAATTATTATTGTTATTATTATTATTATTATTATTATTATTATTATTATTATTATTATTAATAATAGCATGGATTATTTTACCTACAGTAATGGACCAAATTCCATTGGATTTTCTTTTCCCGGCTCATTCCATCAAACTGGGTTTTTTTCGCTTAAAATGTTTCCCAGATTGCTTGTTTATCCCCCTAAGCTAGTCACAAAATGTCAACATTTAGAAAAAAGATTGACAAAATTTTGAGAAAAGAATTCAAAACCTTCAGCCATCACGAGGAAAGAAATGCCAAGTCTGCCTTTGGTGCAATTCTGTAGCTAAAAGTCACTCCAAACCAGAAGGTTGCAGGATCAAAACCCCTTGAAATGCGGCGCTCGAGCAGCACGGCTTTGGTAAACATCCATGTGGTTAAATGAATAGAAGGCAGTGTGCAAACTGAAAAGTCACCTTATAAAAGATAAGGACAACAGCCAAGAAAATAAATTGGAAAAAGAAAGTAAGTAGAAGTCACATCTTACGGGTGATTCAGAGATTAGGTTTTTGTCACTATTTCTTCCTAGTCTGCTTCCCAGAGGAATATCTCTGGCATTTCATTCCACTGGAAGGGCATTTGTTGTTATGTATGTCTGATCCAGTCCAGTTAATGACCCACTGCATGTCAATATCCATTTGTCCTGCTCTGACTTCTGGCCACTGATGGAAACCTATGTAGTGTGCGGACTCTCAGAGTTATTTGTAGGATCTTTGTACTCTGAATAAGGTTCTATCAGGCAAATCCCATCACATAAAAGAGAATTACTTCTAACCACTCCAACCAGCCTGATTCACCGAAAGGCTGTTTGGTAATGTAAGAATACCTTCTGCCATGATTGAAGTTCTTTTAAACAGTCTGTTTGTTTGTAACTTTTAGAAGGTTATTATTAATGGCTACAACACAGCACAACAACATTATGGAATACAGAATAGATAGGACATAAGTAACTCCTGTGGCATTTTTTTCTTTTTTAATTGTGTGAAACTTTCTGATGTATTTTAATTCAGATTCCATGGAGATATATCTGAATAGATTGTGCAAAAATGTTACATCAGAACAGAAAACTAAATGCTTATTCAAAATCACTGTTCAGCTGTGCTCAACAAACATGCATTGTCACTAGATTAAATCTTGAATCACGACAAAAGCCTTTATTTCGGTGCTTTAAAACGGTGATGATAGCCCATTATCTGCTGACATGAATTAAGTGCCTCACTTGGATTACTTTTATTTTGAAAAAAGTTATTCCCATTGTTGACTCACCTATCTCAAGTCATTTGGGCATCTGTACCCCTAGGCTCAGACAGCTTTTATGAGGCTTCTTCTCTGATATAAGCTGTGGAGGAAACCCATAACAGTGATTCTGTGGCTGATGCCATTGTGTTCCTTCCTGCAAAGCTTTTGTTTAGTTGCAGGCTTATCTTCTTGGATGAAATGTGGCCAATGAGAAATACTTCTCTTGGAAGTTTAAAAAAATGAAAAGCTAATCTATAATCTAGCTCTAAAATGTAGAATCTAGCTAATAGTAGCTAAATTCATAAGAGGCCATGGTTTCAGATACTCAGACAAAATGTAATATTAGATGAAGGGAAACAGTAAATACAAAACACGTTTAAAATTTGTATTGAAAGTTTGCTATACATATGCTGCACTGTGTTGTTTAGGACTGTGTTCTTTAGTACTTGTGTAATCGCCATCAGTTCACTGGTACTGTGTAAACACCAAACATAGCCACCTGAGCCACACACACACTGTCGAGTAGACACTGCACTGCAGCTGCGTTAACACTAGTGCTGAAGATGAGCTTAATGGGAAAGAAAGTTATTAAAAAGAGCCAAAGACATCCAGTGAAGACACTTTTTTCGAGTGTGATCTGTACCCACAAAGCCACTACCATCTCCCCTCCTCCATACCTCCCTTCCAGCCGGTAGGGTGGCCAGATTGGCAGCTGGATAAGGACCTGGCAGAATGGCACTGGCATTCAAAAGCTGTCCCCCAAACCGGGACACATCTGCCAGAGCCTGCTCTGTGTTGGCTGGGCAGACCAGAGCCAGCGGGTGTGTCCTTCACCAGTCGGAGAGCTAGAACTGATTGGGACTTAACGCACCAAGCAGAAGAACGGAAGCAGAGTAGCGTAGGAATGCACAGTTAGCTTCCATGGACCCCATAATGGATGGACCTACCATGAGGTGTCAATGACCTCTCTGACTTTTCTGAACAAAGTTAAAAGGTTTGCTTTCTACACTAAAACATGACTGGTATACTGTACGATGGCTCCACTCATTAAATTAGTGTAGAGGTGTTCATTTTTAAAATTCTAATTTCATTTTTATTATATTTTATTTTATGTACTTATTTTATATTTATTAACGAAATATATTATTATAAAATTATTATTTCATTTATTTTATTTAAAAAAGTTATCAAACACCCATATCACCCATGTGAAAAAGTAAAAGCCCCCATAAACTTAGTAACTGGTAGCGCTGCTTGTTGCAATAATAAATGCAACCAAACGGTTCCTATACATTGATATCAGTATTTCACATTGCTGTGGGGGAATTTTAGCCTACTCTTTTTGCAGAACTGCTTTACATGACATCATCCAGGTGCTTTTTTGTATGAGAAGAACATTGATATTTCTCTTGGCTAGCAGTGGTTTCCACCTTGCTTCTCTCCCATGAATCACATTTTTGCCCAGTCTTTTTCTTTTGTCATGACCACCAGCTGAGGAAAGAGAGGCCTATAGTTTTTCTGGGATCTCTTGTGACTTCCTAGATGAGTTTTCACTGCGCACTTTGAGAAATTTTTGCAGGTCAGTCACTCCTGGGAAGATTCACCACTCTTCCAACTGTTTTCCATTTCAAGAAAATGACTCATTGTGGTTTGGTGGAGTCACAGTGCCTTAGAAATGGCTTTGTATATTTCAACAACTTTTTTTCTCATCTCGTCTGGAATTTCCATTGATTGTGGTATAGTGTGCTTGTAGAAAATTCTTGTTAAGGTTCAGTATGAGTGAGATTAAGATTCAACAGGGCTGGCTGCAATCAAGCCTGAATCTATTTATGGGTCATTGTCTTGTTGCATGATGAAGTACCATCCAATGAGTTTGGAGGCATTTGGTTTTATCTGAGCAGATGAAATATTTCTGTAGACTTCAGAATTCATTGTTCTACTTCTGTCTGCAGTCACATCATCGATGAAGACAAGTGAGTCCGTTCCACTGGCAGCCATACAGGCCCAAGCCATAACACCCCCTCCACCATGTTTCACGGATGAGGTGGTATGCTTTGGATCATGGGCATTTCCTTCTTTTCTCCACACATTCCTCTTTCCATCACTCTGGTACATGTTCATCTTTGTCTCATCTGTCCACAAGACTTTGTTCCAGAACTCTTGGGGCTCTTTTCGGTGCCCCAATCTCGCCTTTATGTTCTTCAGGCTCATCAGTGGTTTGCATCTTGTAGTGTACCCTCTGTAGTCCTGCTGGTGTAGTCTTCTACGTATGGTAGACTTTGACACATCTACACCTGCATCCAGGAGAGTGTTTTTGATCTGTTGGGTTGTCAGGGGGGTTTTCGTCATCATAGAGAGTATTCTCCGGTCATCCACTACAGTGGTCTTCCTCGGTCTACCGGGTATTTTGACATAATTGTGTTCACTAGTTGTTTTTTTTCTTGTTAATGATGAACCAAACTGTTGACTTGGGCATGCCCAGGGTTTTTGTAATGTTCCTGATTGATTGATTTTCATTTCTGAGCCTTATGACGGCCAGCTTAATTTGCATCGACATTGCTGTCTTCCTCATGTTGTCACACCCCAACAACAATCTCCAAAAGCAATTGCAAAGTCTAGAATCAAGACTAGACATCAACAGCTCTCTTCTGCATTCACTAACGACACAAATGAATACACCTGCCTAACGAAACACATCTGTGAAGCCAATTCATTAAATACTTGTAGTACCTTAAAATGGGGGGACCATGTACAAAAGGTGCTGTCATTTCTAAACGGTTCATCCGATATGGATGAAAATACCCTCAAATTAAAGCTGACAGTCTGCACTTCAACTTCAATAACAAAAAATGTGTCACCGTCCAATGAATTATGGCGCTCACTGTATGTGTGTGGATTTATTTACTGTCTGTATGTATGTGTGTGTGTGTGAGACTGTATGTCTTTCTGGTCTTACCCAGTGTATGAGTGATTGACAGCACATCTGAGCATTCAACTAAACCGGTTACACGAGTCATGCAGGTTATATTGTAATCTTATGTCTTCTTAGCTTAATCATCTTGAGAAAATCTTTCCTTCATAATCTCCTTCCATTGAAGTTTTGCAGAGGCAGATTAGTCTGTCTGTATGTGGGGTGTACAATATGTGGGAGTCAGGTTGAGACATAATCTTGCAAAACAAATGATTAAATAATCATCCAGTCTGCCACAGCCCAGTTTTTTAACTTTACATAAAGCGGCTATGTAGTAAACTTTGGAAAGATTAAATCATCTCATTTTTTTCTTCATAAGTCTAATAAGAAGTTAATTCCCATAGAACAAAACAGCAAATCCATTTGTGCTGATGCAAGGTCAGTGATTTCTGTGAGGCTTAATTTTAATAACTTATTTCCCTCAAGCCATATTAAGAAAGTCCCTTTCTCTGACTTCCTCCACACAAGAGTCAGTTGCAAAATGAAGATTTAACTTTCACATGAGTAGAGACTAAGCAAATAATAAACAGTTATCAATGCTCTGGAAACAAAAGAAGAATAACAGATCTATACAATGCCTCCTAATTGTTCCTACACACTGTTATTCAAGGTGTAGTTCAGCTATAGCACATTTGTCTTTTGATCATGTAACTATTTTAGAATTCTTCTGTAAAATGACTCAAGTAAAACTAATCACGGATAATATAATCTGCAGTGCCTGCACATCTCTCAGTGGTTGATACATACTCCTCAAAAAAAGTTTGGAAATTTGTGTTTGGTCGATCATATCTCTGTTGTTACTGTATTATTAGCATTGTATGGTATATCATTGGAAGGCCTGTTAATTTCCCTTTACAATGATGTCCAATTGGATCATGCATTTGTGGGATGAGCAGCACAGCTGATTATGTGGGTGGGGTCCCAAGTGAAATGTGGCAAATTTCCCTGGCAATGTCAAACAGTGTATTCTCATGTTGGTATTGTGTGACGGGTGCTGGAGAAAAGGTCCGCAGGTCGCAAATCTTGAAATCGCGCTAGGAGGCAAAAAAATTAAAAATTTTTTTTACTGTTTTCCTTTTTTTCATATTACGAAAGTTAAAGTGTTGAAGTCACTCAATAGAATAAACAACATTTTTAGGGTCACTAAATACTTATAATTTGTCAGCAAAGTCGGCTTGTTTTAGTGATTCTTACAGCCGGGTTTTGGAGGCGTGATGGGGGTGCAGTTTAATTAGCATGTTTGATTTCGTTGGCTATTTTCACTTTGTTTCAGTCAAGCCACCGCCCATAAATAAAGCCGTGTGGTAGTAGCCTATGTTTGTTTACTCTGTGAGGTTGCTACAATGGCGGATGCTCAATCAGTAGGTGAGAGTATAAGCTTTCTAACGATGTATAACATGTCTAATTTTGCTTTTGGAATAGCGTTTTATAGGTTAGCGTAACCGAACATTTTCTTACCATGGCATTCGCTCTGTATATGGTAGCATTAAAAGACGTTGCACCTAACGAAACATTGTCAACTATTTTTCGTAATTCCTTGGAAAATGCCATTATTATTGAGGACTTCTGGGCATAGCTAAGCCATATGTTTGCTGATAGACCTATCTGACATCGTTTTCTGGAGCAAAACAGAAGCGGGTAGAACTGTCATTGATTTACTGTCTGTGTCTCCATCTACTGAACATAGATAAGACTTCATCATTGCTATGTAAGTATTACTGCTCAAAATATTTTGGTTATATACGTTATTTTAGAAGGTGAGTGTCTTTAAATAGGTTAGTGGTATTATGTAATGTTTAAATTATATCTATGTTTCATCTTAAACCTTCATAAGGGGCTCATATGCTTTACAATGGACAAAAAGCATTATATTCCTTTTTGGAGAGATTTTGGATTTGTTTCTGGACCCTTAGCTATTTTAGACCAGTGTTAATAATTTAGACATTTTGGGTAGATTTGGAGATGCTGGGTACACTGCTTAGTTTTTGCTTCATAGATCTTTAGTAGTTCTACATATCCACCCTTAGATTTTATGAACTTGTGGTCAAGAAGTTTTTGATCCAGGACATGTATACTTTAACCCGCAATCTCACAGTATTTCATTGCGAACTAAAAAAGGAGCAAATTCATTTTAGATTTTTTGCCTTGACCATTGCATTTGTGGCACTTTATTTCTTACAAAATTATGAATATAAAGTAATCTAAGCTAGTATTATAAATGGTACAAATGTATTGCTTCATTTAAGACATTTGTCTAGTCTCTGTGGTGTTCACATCTGGAGTTATAAAGCTTTAAATAGGGTAATCCCTAAATGGACAAGGATTTACAGGTACTCTAGCGGGGGAGTGGTTGGGGTGGAGTTAACTAGCTATTGTTCCCACCCATTATCTCCCTGTGAGAAGTGTGAAAAGTTCAAGATCTTTCAAGGGGATTTTCTCTGCTACTTGATTTTAGGAGTACCAACATTCAAATAAGCATATCTTCTTCAACTATTTTCAGATTTCAATGTATGACACATCATTTGAAAGTTTATAATCTGCACTTTCATAATCTGTAAAAAACTGAAAAATGACCTTGCCCTACTTGAGGACCAAAACACCAGCACCTGTCACCTATTGTTTTGAGGTGTTTGGGGGATTGGATAATTGAACTCTCTATCAGCAACAAGGAACAAACAAGACATATTGGTAATTTTACGCTTTATTCATTGAACAAACAGTCAGGAGCCTCAGTAGTGGGTGGAAGAACCATATGCAGCCACAACAGCCTGGCACCTCCTCCTCATGCTGGTCACCAGCCTGGTCATGCGTTGCTGTGGGATGGCATTCCATTCCTCAACCAGGATTCGTCGCAGGTCAGCCAACGTGGTTGAATGGAATAGCCTGCCAACAGCCAAGACCTCAACCCAATTGAACACTTGTGGGATCAGCTTGGGTGTGCTGTACGTGCTAGAGTGACCAACGCAACCAGGCTGTTGTGGCTGCGTATGGTTCTTCTGCGCGCTACTGAGGCTCCTGACTGTTTGTTCAATGAATAAAGCATAAAATTACCAATGTGTCTTATTTGTTCCTTGTTACTGATAAAGAGTTCAATCATCCGTCAATACCAACAGGAGAATACACTGTTTGACATTGGCAGGGAAATTTGCCACATTTCACTTGGGTCCCCACCCACATAATCAGCTGTGCTGCTCATCCCACAAATACATGGTCCTTACAAATGGGACATCATTGTAAATGGAAATGAACAGGCTTTCCAATGATATAACATACAATGCTAATAATACAGTGACAACAGCGATATGATCAAACCAAACACAAATTACCAAACTTTTTTTGAGGAGTTTAGTTATGCTCACTGTAAGATTGTGTTTCTGTTTATGTCTGAGTGTGTGTGTGCACACGTGCATGTGTGAGTTAGCAAATGTGTGCACATTGCATGTGTGTGTGTAAGCATGAGAGAGGTGAGTTAACAAATGTGTGCATGAATGTCTGTGTGTGTCTGTAATCTCCACCAGCCCCCCCCCCCCCCCTCCTCCCCCCCCACCCCCCCACCCACACACACGCACAGCTACACGGCACACACGCACAACTTTGTTGAGTGTTTGGCATTTCTTAAGCAGTGTATACCCCAGCGTATGTCGCACAGTGTTTCAGGGAACACCGCTGTATGCAAGAGAATCGAGTGTGCACAGCTTTCTGAATGAGATGTTTGTTTTCAAGGGCTCATTAGGTGTAGCGGAATGTGTATGCAATACCAATGAGTCCAAGCTTATGAGCTCGTCTGCCAAGGAATCCCTGCCCACCACACATTGGGAGGAACTGCTTGGCCCACAGCATGTGCTCAGTTAACACAGGGAAGTGCAAAATGTATATGAACCTGACAAGTCTTTGGAAGTAGTTTGTCGCAACGCATCTGGAGTGGTGTTGTCGGTCAAGCTGGAGCCTCTTGGCCAGTTCTGCAGCTCCAGAGGGCCTGACAGAGATACTAACGAATGGCAGGGCAATGCGTTCTTCAGCCTTGATGAAGGGTTGAGAGTTCGTCCTTAGCTGGTGCGTAATCATGTATCGATTGGCTCTCCAGGGTTGGCCCATTGAAATGAGTCACAGCTTTAGGCCTGGGAAGAACACTGTTTTTGCTGCTGTACAAACCTTGATTTGGCGCACAGTGGAGTGGAGGAAGCATGAAGGAAAACACACCATTGTGCTGATGAGTTGCCGCGTTCTCTCTCGGTTTTCACTCCTTGATTTTTTCACGTCTCTCAGAGAAGCAACATGGTGAAATTCGAGGCGTCACCGGCGGACACCAAACAGTCACACTCTCAAACTGAGCACCCAATTTCCAGCCTCTGACTCTAGCCCTTTGCTCAGCGATGAAATCAGCAGGGATGCCTTCTCTCCCGCAAATCACAACATGCTGCTTGTTCTTTTTTTTGTCTGTGTTTTCATCCGAGAATATTTTTCGAACGTGCCAGACAGCCTACGCTTTTGAACAAGGATAATTACAGCATATTGGTCCTTCTCACTTTCAGGATGAAATGAGATAGGGTGCAATTTTAGTGAACACCAAATGTTTATAATTTATACATGGGTGTATGCTGTGTGTCTGTGCAGTGGAGGGTAACCTCATGACCATAGTGGTTGTAGTTACTTCTCTGTACCTCCAACAAGGGAATTCCAGGAGAATGTTCTGGAACAAGGACTCTAGAGGTCCCTCACGGATATGTGATGGGTGACAAAAAGATTCATGGCCCCCCCACAGATTGCCTGGCACCCTATTAACTGGGGTTGATGGGACAAGATTGGCTGTCTGAGAAGAAAAGGCAGCCAGCGTTGATTGATCACGTTGAGTGTCAGAAGGTTCTCTAAAGATCACAGGCAGCACGTTTCCTGATGAATAAAACAAAGGATTTTATCTGCCTGCTCTGCTAACTGATGCTTTTCTGCCTGTGGTTGCTTCCTCAAAATTGACGGTTTGAATTTGATCTGAACACCCGTTTCATTGCATGTTCTGCCTGCTTCAGTCCATTATCGACATGATCTCCTTTCTCTATGTGTTTTTGGTCTTTCATGGATTCTCCTTGACCAGGTATAGACTACCAGATACATTGAGGGGTAATGCATCAGAGATGCATGTCATGCCAATATAAAGAAAGCTGTTGCAATGCATTCACAGTACATTCACACATGTACACATACATAATAATAATGTGGAATTTAATTGTGTTGAAAGGTGCGTATTTGTATTGAGGAAGTGTTATATAAACTGACGAAATAGAAAACCGCTGTGTGTACTGTGTTGTATACATTATAAACACACAGAATAGTCCACAGTCATACCTTTTAAATGTATATGATTTATTGTTATGTTCATTTTATTTAATTATGGTTTATTTTAATGATTACGCACAGGACTCTATTCTGTTAACCTTCAAGTGCAAAATAAAAATTATCCAGATTAAATATAGTTATGAATTTTAGATGTAAATCAATTTTAACATATTAAGAACAGAGAGTATTTCCAATGTTTCGTTAACATGTGAGATTCATATAGCATTAATACCAGATTTCTTGTCCACCTACACAGTAAAAGGTCCAATGTTAATTTAACTTTTAATAGATAACATTAGGACTCACACTCCAGAGTGGGACCAAATGTTATCTGTTAAGAGTTGAATTAACATTGTTAGAGTTTAATTAATACTGGATATTTGACTGTGTATGAGAGTATAAAATCAGTTTGATCATATTCAACTCAATGAGCTGCAAACTCAGATCTGAATGCCATAGCGGGTCACCACTCCAGACAAAGTGGCATGTTTATCACACAAGGCATGTGGTATTCTGTATAGAAATAGTAGAGAATCGATTCTGATACAGTGGAGTTCTTGACACCTCAAATGAAACAAAATGTTACAAAGTTGAATGCAATTTTATGCAAATGATTCGAACAATCTTTAAACTGTAAATTCTACCTCCATACCATCATCCATAAGTTTCTGTGAATGCATGTCATTTTTTCCCAGGAAGGATACAGTGAATTGTTGGTGATGAAGATGACACACATCTTGTGGTTGTTGTTGCTGTTCTTCATCTTCTTCACAGTCGTAAAACTAATATAACTGTAGTGTTTTTTCAATCAGTTTTATGCATATTTTTTAACCTTGCATGAAAATACTATCATTGTTTTAGTTTCATTGTTCAAATCACAAGGCAGATTTGAAGCCATTTTGGCATTGAGGGCACGCTCATTTTGCCATTACTCATCAACAAACCTGTGTTGCGCTAACTGTTTAGCATAATGTTCTACCGTTTACATGGAGTGACATACCCCGATCCTCATGCTATGTCTTTGAGACAGGTGCAGTGTCAAATGCTGGCTGTCTACACCCTGGGAGGCGTAAAAACGCTCTACTCTGGTTTGCCCCCCAAAACCTCATTTTCATACATTTAAATAATTACTGTTTATTTTTGAATGCATTTTCATAATTCTGTCTTCACAGCTTCAAAGCTGCCACTTAGGAGGGTGGATTGGCAATGCTTTTAGAAAGCAGACGTGTCTGCGACTGCTGATGAGGAACTCTGCCTCTGACACAGTGGGACCGCTCTCTCTTTTGGAGACCAGACACTTTCACAACTTTTCATTTTGGCATTACCACTTTACCATCGAGGGTTACTAGTGAGCAATGAGACCCTTGAGTCCCGTTTTCCCTATAATGATGCTAGAGCTAACTTTTTGCCAACGTGTGGGGCTGCTCTGGCCTGGTTTGATATCCAATCCTAGAATTGTGGCCTAACTGGATGAGCCACCCAGCAGCTCTTACTGACATAGTCTTTATTGCTAAAGACGACATAACCGTGCTATAAAGGATTGGGGGAGAGACTTTCATGTGGTATGTAAGTTAAGTTATTGTGGAAATTGTTAAATTCTTTTTCAGTGTAGAGATAAAGATATGTTGCTGGTTCCAAAAGTCCAAAGTCCATAAGAGTTTCTTCATGCAGATGTGCAAAGAGGACAATATTTAACAATCAACTGGCTCCTCTTACCTGACACATTGAATCCCATGGGCTCAGAGGCTCTGGTGAAGGAGGATAACATTTTTATATCTCTATGCATTGTAGGTAATGTGGCATTATGAGTAAAAGTTTCAGAATGGAATGGATTTTTTTTCCCAATATGCCACTTACTTTTTATTGAACCTCTGAGCAAATCCTCCCCCAGCTTCCACCTGCAACAGACAGCACAGAGAAATAGGATGCGGACATGTTGGAATCACAAGAAGTGTTGCGAGTGAGTGAATGGTGCAATCAATTGCCCTCTATCTCTCCTGCTGTGGCAGTACATCAGGGTACCTGGCGAAGACTGAAATAAGCGGAGAGTGCAAAATCAGCGCTGCCTTGCCCCGCCACCTTACTCCACAATCAGTGGCAAAAGCCGTCCTCTCTCAGCTGCTGAACACCGGAGTCCTGAGCAATTCAAGCTAAAAAGACTGATCAGTAAATTATGTCAGAGGTCAAAGGTCAGATAGACTTGATAGACAGAAAGAGCTAGGACAGGATATCTGAAGCTGAAGAGCTGAGCGCTGTCGGATTTGGATCACCGACAAAATTTATTCGCTCAACTCAAAACGTACTCATGCCTCACACTCCAGATCAGGCATGGATCTGCAGAAAAGTTCATGTTTAGGTCCAGGAAACGGAGCCGTGTGGCATGTGGGGGGAACGGGGAGGTGAAATCAATTTGGCTCAAAGTGCACATTAAAGTAGAATAACAGTGTGTTCACTTACTGCAGTCCCAACTGGCTGCAGTGTTGGTAGGATATTATGCGCAAGTTTCCTGTTTCATCTGCTTCATGTTTGCATTAATGAGCTAGAATTATTCCTGTTCAGTGCCCACACGGCCCAGAGAAATATCTTTCCCTCTGTCTCTCCCCCTCTCTCCTACCCTTTATTCTGTCCCTCTCTCTCTCCCTTTCTCTCTCTCTCTCATTTCTAACCCCGTCTTCTCTCTCTCTCACGGGGAAGTCATGATGATTATGCCACTGATTATCAATTCTCACCTGGTGTAATTCAGAAGTCACTTGGAGAGAAATGGCATCAAATAAATAATCTAGGTGAAAGGCAAACCCTATGAAGGAGAGCCAGTAAGCCAGTGATTTATGATATTTTACTTTTACAGGGGAGGGAAAGAACAGGGATAAAGAATGTGGATGTACAGCTGCATCGCTAGGGAGAAAAAAGGAACCTTTTAGATCAAACTAAGATTTGTCAGGAAGACTAGGCTTTGAAAAAGCCATTTGTTCCCGGAAACTCCATTACACTAATTGTCGGCAGGCTGATTAAGCCATCAGGAAACCCAGGTCTACTTTCTCAAGCTGGGTTTATGTGTGTCTCTCCTATCGATCGTATGATGCAATACACCAGGCTAATTAATACCTGATCTCCTATTCTGCTCATATCCTTTGTTTTGTGTAATTCAAACAGCCCCTCTTCAATTGTACAGAAATAAAGGTGGATATTTACTGAAGTTACTATCCACTCCCGCTCCACAGCAATGTCATGTTATCTATCTTACAATAATACATGGAATTGTTCTTTTTCCATTTAATAATTTATTTTTATAATAATAATAATAATAATAATAATAATATCATGTAGCTTTGACTGGAGCACTGATATAATCGTACCTTCCTATAAATAATTTTAGTTCACTGAGCGTTTTCCATTTCCTGTCCTGTTTTATGATTTGTTTATCTTAGTTTTTTCTTTATTTCCTCTTTAAATGTTGGCAGATAGATGAAGAAGCAGATAGAAGAGGGTTGTGAATGGATCCTTCTCCTGATTAGATCAGGAAAGATAGTGGAGAGGGGCGGGGAGAAAGCCCAGGCAAGTGTAGGTCAGAGTCCACTGAGGTTCTCGCCATCCAATGGAGGGCGAAAGGTCCTGGTGCCCGCCATTCCACTGTAGGGGGCGCGGGTTTCATTTGTTTACACTTCCCTCCATTGCTGCTGTAGATGAAGGCAGCTCAGCTCTTTATCCTCTCAGCTGGAAGCGGCTGAGCTGTGAGATTGCCGATCTCCGGGGTTTTATACCTCGTGCTGGTCCCCTCAGATGGAGAGGAAAACAGGCACACACACACCCCCAACCCCCCCTGCATTTAGCCCGCCCACACGCCCTGGGCAACGCGCTCAGATTTACAGCCTCTTTTGTATTCCAGAGGAAACACTGACTCTAGCCAAGCGCCTTTAAAACAATCCCTGCCAAACCGCAAAAACAAAAACAAACAAAACAAAAAACGGAACAAAACAAACAAAGCTGAAAGTCATGCCAATTAGTGTCAGTGTATCCATATTAATTACAAAGTAGCCAATTATGTGTGATTTCTGCCTGGCTCTCGTTCAAAAAGAGAGCAAAACGTTCTCCGATTTTATTCAGTTATTTATGAATAGGTCTTACTCAATGGCAAGCATGCTTCGGTCATATTGCAAGAAACCAAACCTGACCTGAAGAACAAGCCAGTATCGTCATGGTTGAAACATTTTTTGGAAACCAAAAATTAGTTTGACTTTTTAAAAAGGTGTAGGTCATCCAATAGCATTTCTGTCTGCCTGTTCAGCCAAGTTAATGATAGAACTGCCATTTTGGGACACAGGATTTTCCGAATGCAAGCCCTTCAAGATGATTACTGCCCTTTTCTGCCACTGGGGCTGAGTTGTGACTGCGGGCAGAAGACAGCAGTTGTTAGAACCCTCTGGGTTTCCCCGACCTGTGTGTAATTCTTTTTCTTTTCTTTTTTTTTTTTGCTCTGATGGCTAACTTGTAAAGTCTCTTAATTAAAGAGTGTAGAACCCTTTCATCTGTGAAAGTGGTTTCAGGCTGAGTGGTCTTGCAGTTTTGGTGTTCAGATTGTCTCTCTCTTTAATCATTGTCTCTTCCATTAAAACAGGCCTGTGTACCACAGCATCAGCAGGGACTGTACACTGCCTGGAACTGCTAAACTCTCTCTCTCTCACTTTCTTTCTCTTAATGACTAATACCTACCATGCTCATCTCCTCTCCTCTCTCTCTCTCACCACCCCTAATGACTAATATTCCTCTACTTCCCCCTCTGTCCTTCGCCAGTGACTGTCACTCCTCCACCCTTCCTTTCTCCATCCCTTGCTCCCAGGCATTTGACCCAATGCTTGCCTTAACACTCGCCCTATTCTCCCTCTCATTCACTTCCCCTAACACTCACTTTAATGCTCTCCCTAACGTTGACCCTAGTATTAAACTGGAAATATATGACTGCATTTGCATGCATCTGAACTGGGTGGCAGTGTAGCATAGTGGGTAAGGAACTGTAAATAAATAAATAAATGCATTTTTAAAAATGTTGTGCAAGTCGCGGTGGATAAGAGCGTCTGCTAAATGCCTGTAATGTAATGTTAAAAACAAAAGTGCCATTTTTCTTGTTAGATGGAAAACAAATGTTTAGTGTTGGTAAACATGAGTTCCAGGACCTCAGAAAAGCAAAGGAAATTGGTGTTTTTTTCCCTTTACTTGCCTGTAAAGACAGTTGAGTTTGATCATCAAATCATCTGATGAGTATAAATGCTGAGCACCTCATAGGTTTTTTTGATCTGAGCTGCTATAGAGCTGTGTTACACAGTAGTGACTGATATAATCTTGACGTTTTAATCATAGTCCATCAAACCTTTATTATTTCCCGTTAGGAGAACTTTATTACCCCTCCAGGATATTTGTCTCCTAATCTCTTCATTGTCATGGTATCTATTCCCCTAGCAACCTAATCAATATCACCGCTTGCTACAACTTCTCATTCTTCTGTTAAGTAAATGACCCTGAGCACTGTCCAAATAGCATTTCTGGGGTTAGGCTTCCTTTCTTTCTGCTTGTTCACCTGAACAGTCCTTTGATTGGGTAGAGCATTGAGGGTGTCATGGGTCTGAGGTGCAGTGGCCTTGTGCTGCACCCAGTGTCTGGGAAATGCTTCATTTGTTTCAGGTGTTTTGATTTCCTATTATTTTCACCTGGGGAAGTGCCTTTATAAGCATTGACTGACCGGCAATCAGCGCTTCTGTGTCAAACCTCTTTTACATAGAGCCGGTAAGGTATAGGTACTCGATGGACTCTGTGCAGAATTGTACTTGTGTGTGATTCCTTGTCCTCATTTAGAAGGCGTTCAATCTCTTTGCGCGGTGAGCGCATTCTGACGCCTTTGGGTATTTATACTTTTATTTTGAGCTCTTGTGAGCTGTTCGGTATTGGGACGCTGTCCCTGGTATTGTATTTTGTTTGTTTCATTCTGAGCTGAATCTCAGGTTTTCCTTTTCGCTGAGTATTTTGTAAATCGGTTGTCTTTATATTTTGAGACCAGTCTCAGGGTTTTATATCAGAGTTTCGTCTCTGTATCACTGGTTCCTTTCTTTTCTCCCTGGTTTGTAAAGGGTTGTTTTTGGTTTCTCGAGCCAGTTTTGTGGCTGGACAGGTTTGTCCTTCGGAGTTTGTTTTTACTCCATGTTTTCTTTTGGTGTCTGATCCTTTGTGTACGGGAGTTGCTCTCCCAAGGATCCCCACAGAATGCAAGACTGCTTTATTCATGTCAGTTTATGTGTGTAAGGAGTGTGCATTGTTCAGTTTGCTTGATGAATCCATGACCTAAATGAAAACATAGTCTCCAAAGTGTCATATCCAGATTAGGCTTCATCCCACAGAGCAGCGATTCTCCATGCTGTCCATAATCGAATCTAGATGATACTGACCCGATTTCTCTCAGCATCTCCAAGGGAGAGAGTGTTATAGTCAACAGGGACTCCCTGTACAATAACTCCTGCTCTGGTCGATTGAGTCGTCTGCAGTCTTCCAGCTGCTAACGAGCCATCCACTTGCAAACCGGCAGACCTGAGTGAACAGGCACATCAGCCAGCCATACTTCAGAGGACAACGGTGCCGACGTGCGGCAGCCCACGTTTTTGAAACGTTACAGCGACGATACATTCCTACAGTCAGGAGTGGTCGTTCTAGATTTGGAGGGAGCGAATGAAAAGGTCTTAAATGTGTTTTCTCAAAAGAACATCTATTCAGTCTGATATATGGTAGGTTATTCACAAAAAAGTCTTCTGTATTTTGCTATGAATCACCTGATGGGAAGTATTCTGTTCTGCGGGGAGAACTCCACCGAACAGAACTCTGCCTCAAGCCTGGGTTTCAGACTAGCTGAACGGTGAACTGCGTATATTACTAACTGAATATAAAGGCAACCATAAAGATTAATGACCCTTTCATCATCATTGCGCAAAACACTGTGAGCTGTTATATCAGGTCCAATTCCTCGCGCTTGGTAACAGCTTTACGATTCATAACTCCGAAGCCTTAGCCTCCGGGATGTCTGTGCCTAAATCAGCAGGTAAATGTCTGTCAGTGGGCATTATTTTAGCCACATCTCACATCAGGCAGAACACTGTACACTAATGTCCCATAGTAATTCTGTCTTTCATGTATTTAATCTCTCTCATTCTCTTTCCCTGCCTCTCTTTCTCTTTCTATCTCTCTCTCTCTCCCTCCCTCTCTCTCTTTCCCCCTTATCTTGTTCAAGCAGCTGAGAGCCGTAATCCCTACCTATTTCACTGAATGGTAATTAAGTTTCTCTGCGCACCAGGACGTCCGCTTAAAATACAACAGTAAATACAAATAAACAAAAGACAGAATGTAATGTGGAATTAATTGTATACTGTTGGCCTTTTTCTCTTGTTCATCATGTTTGTTTGCATTTTGAATTGGAAGTATATCTCCCTGTTCATCAAATTATTGGCGGGAACTGATTAAGAGCTGGCAGGCATTCATACGCCAGTGGCAACGTACCACGTGACCTCCGTGACCTCTGTGTCATGAGCCCCCACACTTCAGGGCCTTGAGCGGGGTGTGATGCTTGCATGCAACAAGGTGTAGAGCACAGGCTAGAGAACTGAAAAGCACCCTGGGGTGAGGAGAACGCTGAACCGTGGCAGACAATCTAGGCTGCAGTCCAAGACTCAAGAAAGCAGAACCAAAACAAATGCAACTGCTTAAAATTAAGTGGGAACAGTTTGAGTGGGAACACCTTGATATTCAGGATTTAGCTGCTGGACCAAAGTGCAGATAACTTTTGATAATATTCTAAAAATACATTTGGCGCCTAGCCATGTCCAATTCCCACCCCAATTTGGATCTAGTAACTGCTTGCAGCCGCAGCCACGTTCATGCGTGAACTTCGCTGCAGAGTCGGGAGGGTGTAGACATCCATGGTTCTCCTCCAAAACAGGTGGTGTTACATGTCTGCTTCTTTTCATACCCCAGACTGTAACCAAGCCTGCACAGTGTGTTTTGGGGGAAGACCTTTCATATGTAGGCTACGGGTGTCCGATCGACTTGCGGGGGTCATTAGATAGCAATGAAACATTGTCCCCCAATCGACTGTATACTCCCATATCCTGGGCAATGCAACCGGCAATTGTGCATTGCCCTTTGAAGCTACCGGCCAAAGTCCAGCACTGACGTGGTTCAGAATCTTTCACTCACCACAGTATAATGCCGTAACCGAATGAGCCACCCCTCAGCCATGTGTGATAATCTTCTGATGCATACGCATGCATTTAAGCACACAGTCCAGAGTCACTAACCAGTGATGATTTAATTTGCAAACGAAACCTACATTGACAGTAACGATAGAGGTTACCACTGACCACATCCCTCAAACTATAAAGATACTGTAGATATTGTAATCCAAAATTGAATGTATGTAGTCTCTGATATGCTCACTACAGTGGAACACTGATCTTGCTACAATAGCACTGTATGGACTCCTGTGGTGCCATTATTCACTTTGCAGTTACTGTGTGTGCAATGTCTTGTTGGTGCTATTTCAATACCTTTCACTGTCTGTTGGTGTTGCTGTCCTTAAATGTGTGCCATTGACTGTGAGAAGTTTTGGAAGCAGTTTCCTGTGCATGTATTTTTATACGTGTAAATGGTAATAATAATCTGAACTGAACTGGGTGAAATAAATGAGGCAGTTAGCAGGCATAAATCAGAAACTGGGTGCGAGGAGAGTACAAATTTAAAGTGCACAAGGGTCGCTGCATGTGCCCTTTACACTGTGGAGAAACTTTTATGTGTGGAGTGGGGCATTTTAAATAAATGATAGAGACTGAGTCGTTATATTTTGAGTCGGGTTTTTAAACAGGCAACAATGGGGGATCATGCGGCTGTCCTGGGTGGAGTGAACTCCGCATTTTCCAATAATCTGTCTCACCGTTTAGCCCTCAAATATCTGTGTGCTCTCTGTTCCACCATCTAAATACCATCCATCTCTCACAGTTACAATTCCTGTGACTGAGGCATTGTAGCTGGGAGAGATGAATGCTATTTAGTTTTCCAAAAGCGCTTTGTTTAGATCAGAGGCAGCCAAGCCAGATTCTGGAGAGCAGCAAAGTCTTCTGGTTTTTGTTACTCTGCAATTAATTGATTCATTAAAGCAGTTGATTACACTGTTAACTCACCTCACCTGTTTTCTTTGGTCTAAATGGTTGTTGTATTTCTGGCAAAAACAAAAGCCCACAGACCCTGCGGTTCCCCAGGACCAGGTTTGGCAACTCCTGGTTTGGCAACTGCTGTTAAGATGTTATTTTACATTGCAGGAACAACTAGCAAATATTATCCTTCCTCCTTTCTCTTTCTCCATCCCATTCGTACACTCATTACGTTTCTTCCTCCCTTCTTTATCTATCTCTTACTCATTCTCTTTTCTCTCACTCACTTTTCTCTTCTTTTGTTCCTTTCTCTCTCCCTTGCATGCAATCGTTCCCCCCTTTAGTGTCCTGAGGGATTGCGGCCAATGAAAGATGGCTCAGGTTGCTATGACTACTCGAAGGGCACGGACTGTTCCGATGGGTTCAACGGGGGCTGTGAGCAGCTGTGTCTCCAGCAGCTGGTGCCCCTCCCAGAGGACCCCACCTCCAGCAATGTGCTCATGCTCTGTGGGTGAGTGTCCCCTCCACTGCTTTATCCAATTCAAGAGTTTGATGACCCCGCCTCTATGTCTTAAACATAATGAATATCAGAGATGAGAAAGTCCATTCTTGCAAGTCCAGTCTGTACGTAGGTTTCTGTTTCCATTAATGAATTTGATTACCCTGGCTGAATGACCTAAATCAGCAGTATATACTAACGCTGGTTCACTAGTATATGATACCACAGTAAAACATGTCATATCTGTTAGATTAATATATTTATATGTCATATGTACATCAAGCGGCCAAAACCAGACTTCGTTTTTGAAGCTCATTTACTGGTCTTGTTGTTCCTGGTTACTCACTAGCGCCACTACGGTTGGCTCCAGTATAAGTGTTTTCATATCCGGTTTCCATGTAAGTCTACGGTACAAATGTCAATTTGTCACCAGTAGCCTACACATCTCTGATTGATTGACCCTAGTCGATGTTCTTCCCCTGTGGTTCATATTACTAATGCGTGAGCTAACCACGGATAGCCTACCTAGCTCACTGGCAAGCTGATATGTAGCTAAGCATATTTGTTTTGCTGAGAAACATAAATTGAAGATAACTGAACATAATTGTATTATTAATGTCATACATATAACGTGATTACATGAATTAAACTCCGTAAACATTTGATAATATATTTTAAAACATAACGGCAGACAGTCAGCTAGCCTCAAGTTCGTTCTGCAATCGTTAGTTCAGGTTGATGGGCTTTTCCGCACCGGACTGTCAATCACATTGTAAAATCACAGAACCGCTTAACACTGGTTTTGGCTCCAAATCGACAACATGTCCGCGCCCGCCATTGAGCTTCAAAATGTGTTTTAGAGACCCACGGAGAGTCAATGGGTGACGTCACAGTAGCTTTGTCCATATTTTTTACAGTCTTTGATGTACATATTGATTAGCATATCTATTTTTCTGTAAATAGAACATATTAGGTCAGCAGCAATGAACAGGACGTCTGAAGGCACATGTTGCTATCAAAATCTTCATTTTTCTTTGGTTGTATACTAAAAATAATTCCTTCAGTTAACAAGAAAGTAGCCTAAATATACAAGTCCTCTTTGGGCTTCTGGGTGGTGCGCCTTGCTGTGGTGAATGCATGAGCCCCACAGTCTTGGTTCAAATGCAGACGATGGCAGTGCCGAATGTGGCTGGTAGCTCCACAGCACATCACATAATTGCTTATTGTGTCACCCTGGGTACAATGGGGTTCATAATTCACTTGCAACCCCCGCTGGTTGATCAGGTACCCATGGACTGCATGCCAAAGCCGCACATGGAATGTCTTCCTTCAACTCCTGGCTGTGGGCTGCAGTGAGACAAAAAGGAGCCTGGTGACACCATGTTTCAGAGGAGAACCGTGGATGTGAATTGTCAGTTGAGATGAAATTCCAAATTTAAGGTGGGAATTGGACATACTCAGCCCCATGTTGAGCACCAAATAAAAAAAGACCCTAAATGTGGCAAAGTGTTTCCGTGCAACTAATTTTCCAGCGGTGTACTGTGGCTGCATGTGACTGTTCACCAGTGCGAGTATAACATATAGTTGGGCTGACCTGACCCTGCCATAGGCTAGACACAGCTCTAGATTTGGGGGGGGGGGGGGGGGGTGTAAGAGGAAAGGTATTTAAACCTTCAGAATGTAAAAATGGCCTGCTGACTGATGAGATACTGTTGAGGAAATACAGACCCAGCACTGGCTGATGAGACACTAGAGAAGATAACAGCAGGAGTTGGCCTATAAAAGATGAGGCTGCAATTTGAACCAATATCCAACACGTGACCAACCAGGTCACATTCCCAGTGTGCTGTTCAAGAGTATCCTCTCCACTGCACTTTTTCTCTGACTGAAAAAAAAATTCCTGCCCTCTTAAAATTAATTCACTGGCCTTGTAAATGCAACAATAATATATATTTTTTTTAATTACACCGTCTCAATAAAATGACTGAATAATACTGAAGTGATTATTTGAGTTGACCATACCTAAATAAATGGCTATAAGTCAGACAAACAATTTTGTCTGAAATGTACTTATATTATTGAAGTTTATTTCATGAAAAGAAATGAGAATTTGTCCAACAAATCACATCGCTTAATTATTGTTTGAATTTTGTTGGAAATTACTTAAATTATTAAAGGTCCAGGCAACTGGATTTAAATTGTGGTTATATTCCCCAGACAACTGATTATCTTCTTAATATTTCTAGTGGTAGTGTAGTGTAATGGGTATGGAATTGGTCTTGTAACCTAAAGGTCACAGGTTTGATTCCTGGGTTGTACACTGCCTTTGCACCCTTAAGTAAGGTATTTAACCTGCATTGCTTCAGTATAGATCCATTACGTTACATTACAGGCATTTGGCAGACGCTCTTATCCAGAGCGACATACAACAAAGTGTATAACCATAACCAGGAACAAGATTGTCGAAAACCTTAAAGAGAAGTTCCAAGTGCAGGGAACAACCGCATAGTTCAACTTGGACCCTGATTGATAAACTGATTAATACTAACACAAACGAGAACAGCAACAACGCAGTCTATGCAAAAATACAAGCAGTAGTTAAGACGAGTGCATTAACTAAGTCACCTACGAAACAGCTACCTAGTTACAACCCTAAGCTTACAGTCAATTTAGAGATTACAGGGAGGTAGGGAGGGATGGGGAGAGGTGCAGCCTGAAGAGGTGAGTCTTCAGTTGTCGCTTGAAGTGGGTCAGTGTCTCAGCTGTTCTGACCTCCACGGGGAGGTCATTCCACCATCGTGGAGCCAGGACAGACAGGAGACGTGTTCAGGAAGCGCAGGTGCGAAGAGGGGGAGGTGCCAGGTGTCCTGAGGTAGCGGATCGGAGGGTTCTGGCTGGAATGTAGGGTTTGAAGATCTTGTGGAGGTATGCTGGGGCTGATCCCTTGACTGCCAGCTGTTTATTGTAAATGGATGCAATGTAAATGCTATGTAAGAAGTCACTCTAGATGAGAGTGTCTGATAAATGCCTGTAATGTAATTTCTTTCAAGTTTTTAACCCAATTATAAACCATAAAATTGTAATAAACACAATTAGATTATTGTGACCTGTCCAGCAGACAAGGGCAGGGTTTGTGCTCATTAACATTCATATCCGTAAAACACTTCATATGTAAACCATTCCTCACCGCTAGCTATGTTAGAGTCTAGTAGAGCAGTGACCTTATACTACCAGACAAAACTAAAGAAAGCAACATAAACTAGGCTTTACCATTGTATAGTTAAACCTGGAGATCATTCAATGTGTAATAACATAGTAACACTGGGCATCTGTACACTATCATTAGAATCTGTAGCAGTCTCAAACTCCAGACATTGCCCCAGAATAAAGAAAGTCTTTGATTCCACATGTCTAAGCTTGAAAGCTATAAAATTGTTACTAGCTATCGGTTGGCCTACTTACCGATCCACTGTGTTCTACGACAAGTTCCAGGCGAAAATGTGTCAGCTGGAGTGGTTTAAAGCATACAGACATTGGAACAGTGAAAACATTCTCTGAAGTGATGAATCATGCTTCATTATCTTGCTGTCTGACGTACGAATCTGGGTTTTCTGGAATGCATAGTACCAACTGTACTGGACCGAATAGTGCCAACTGTAAAGTTTAGTGGATGAGGAATAATGGTCTGGGGCTGTTTTTCATGGTTTGGATTAGGCCCCTTAGTTCCAGTGAAGTGAAATCTTAATGCTACATCATACATTGACATTCTAGAGAATTGTGCACTTCCAATTTTGTGGCAACTGTTTTGACAAAGCTTTTTTCTGTTTCAACATGACAATGCCCTCATGCACAAAGCAAAGTCCATAAAAAATGGTTTGCTGATTTTGGTGAGGAAGAACTTGACTGTCCTGCACAGAGCCCTGACCTCTACTCCATCAGAAACCTTCAGGATGAATTGGAATTCCAACTGCAAGACAAGCCTTATGCCCAGCATCAGTGCTCAACCTCACTAACGCTCTTGTGGCTGAATGGAAGTGAATCCCTGCAGCCATATTCCAAAATCTACTGGAAAGCCTTTCCAAAAGAGTGGAGGCTGTTACAGCAGTGTGTGTGATGTTCAGGTGTCCACACACTTTTGGAAATGCCATGTATATGTAACATGATTTCAAAGTTCTAAAATTGACTCAAATTTTTTTTTTGTAAAAATGTTACAGAAATTAAATTTAGTAAATCGGGACAAAGTTTTAAAGAGTGTGGTAAATTACTTTCATTGGTTGCCTTTTTTCTTTTCCCCCTTTTTGCAAATAAAATCTCAAATTAAAAAATCAAATTAAATGCAAATGTAATCACGCAGTTGCCACAAGATGGTTATTATTAATTAAAAACAATTTTTCTTGCTTAATGGCACCTTAACATCATGTGTAGTAATGAGCTTTAAAAAATACATTTAGTCATGAGTATTAATGTGGCTCAATATATATTCTATTACCTAGGGTTTGAAACTTAAGTCTTAGGAGTGTAGTTCCCTAACGACTTATCATTGTTCATCTGCATCAGAGAAAATGTTTCATGTTTTAAAATGATGCATTTTTAACTGACAATTATTAAGACATACAGATTTCCATAACTTAATTCCACTTTAATTTCACTGTGAAACACTAATCACTTTATTTCTGATATTTTTATTCTCTTTGTCTATACTTCTGTTTTTTATATCACTCTTCTTAGTGAGAGATTTCACAAGGGAAATTATCTCTGCTTTACAATTTCAAGAGCATATCAGCACAGCTCAGAGTAGTTCTTGATTATGCTTAGCAACAGAGTCTTGATTACACCTGACAACAGAATCCTGTCAAAACCCCAATCAGGCCCCTGCTGTGAAATATCTGCCCTACATCTCAAAAATAACAGAAAGTCTGCTCAGAAATGCGGCACAGAAAAATGCTTCTGATCAACCCTCTCCTTCAATTTGTCTCACACATATTCAGTGCAGCCCTTCCATGCCCTCATTGTGACAATCATGCTGATAGGTCTTTGTATCATGATAAACAGATGAAAAGTTTGTTTTAAGCAAGAGGAGCACTGTTTATATTCTGACTGAAAAATAGCAAGCATGCGAACCTTTATATATAAATATTCCAACTGTAGTATAATCTCAACCCCTCCTTCCTGCCACCTTGCATTCTGTTCCATGTCTGCTGCTGAAACAGGCTGGCTAATGTGACTGCTAATGTGAAACAGGCTGGTGGTGCACAACTGGGACTCAGGTGTGTCCATGCTCTCTCAGGTTCATAGAGTGCAGACAGCAGATATGTTCTCTCTGATGTGTGGAGCACAGGTTTCAGGTGTGAGTGACACTCAGGAGTGTTCATACCCTTACGGAAAAAAAACATGAAATTTGCCTTTACACCAGGGGTCCTCAATCTTATCCAGAAAGGGCCGGTGTGGGTGCAGGCTTTTGTTCCAACTTGATAAGATTGACGACCCCTGCTTTACACAATGTCCCATGTGAACTAAATATTTTCACATGATTGGCTTTTCCTACATGTGAATGAAAATTTCCACACATGAAAAGAAAATAAGTTACAGAGTCATTTGCATCTTCACACTTTTACATGTCACCAACTTTTTAAAATGTGAGCTCTAATGTTCATGTGAAAACAAAATATGTGACTTGAAATTGGATTAGTTGCCTATCTCTGCTCTCATCTCACGATCGGGAGTATTTCTTATTGTACAGATATCTTCACATGTTGGGTGGTCACATGTGGTTTTTGAACATTAGATTTTTTCGTAAGAGTACCCTCTAAAGTGCTTCGAGTACAGACTGCCAACATGTTCTCTCTCTCTTGTGCAAAGCAGATATTGCAGACTTGAGAGACTCAGGTGTGTTCCTTCTCTCCCAGGAGTGTGAAGGAGTCTGGCTCTCAGTTATGTGTGAGACACAGGTGTGTCCTCTGCTTCTCAGATGCGTGGAGGAGTACAGGTTGGCTCCAGATGGCCGCACCTGTGTGTTACAGTCAGAGGTATGCGAGGGCCCGGCTTGTCAGCGACACAGTACCCGCTTCAACAACACACTCTTCGGAGAAATGCTTCATGGCTACAACAACAAGACCCAGCAGGTGCACCTGGGCCAAGTGTTCCAGATGACGTTCAGGTGAGTGCCATCTCCATGATCAATTATTCTTCATGTAGCTGACACAGGTGTATCTGCAGTGTCTGATCAGATTTATGACCAGAGTGACATAAAACTAAGCATGATTTATTGTTCTTTGTTTTAAAGTAAATTAAAATTAAAATCTAAAAACAAAAAAACTTATTTGAATGCTTTATGGTCTTGCTTTGAATCCCAGCGCTCATTATTTGCACTTAGGCATAGCAAGAGATGCAAATTGCCAATGCTTCAGTTCCAGATAGCTATGAAATACAACTCTGTACAACGGCTTTTGTGATGCATCATTGCTAATGTGCTAAATTTTGATGAATGCTTGCAAATACGTGTCCGAGCAGAGGAAATCACTGGAAACAGGAGCTAAGTGTGTTCTTAAGGGCACTATATGCTGAAAACAGAGTTTGAATTATAGAGGAGCCAGGGGGAGCTCAATCTTATCCCTTACAAAGGTCTTTTTTCTGGTCTCCAGTTTCATTGTACTCACTGTTTTAATACAATTAGAAACATATAATCAAAGAAAGAAGTTAAAAAATAATTTAGTGAACAGAGGAATCATACTCATCTTCTTGCAACATTTTAGGAAAACATCTTTTATTTTATGTAGTCCTGTCCCTGTTTTGCCTTTAATGTTGTGGCATACTGACATTTTCATGTATAATGAAGTGGAGGGAAAGGAATGTTGTAACCTAGTAACCTAGTTTTTTTTTTGTTTGTTTGTTTGTTTGATTTACCAGGTTACAGTATTCCCTAAAATAAATAACTTGGTGGGTATTTAGTGGTATTATGGCATGTTGAATGGTGATTAAGGGGTTAAACATTTTTGCTGACAGCACACATACAGTACATTTAATGTAGCTTGCCTCTGGTTGATACAATTAGCCAGTGTATTAACAAGCACTCTTTCGTGGCTTGTAGTGGCACATTATAAATATACTTTCTCCCCTAATGCAAGTTCCTCAGACAATTTTGGATATAGCATTAAAGCAAAGGAGGCAAGTCAGTAACCTTGGACTTGCAATTACTAGATAGTTGATATACAATTTAACATTAGTTTCTGTATAATAATGCAATAATATGACACCCTCAAGATGTGCTTTTTTCTTCCATTTGGAGGAACAAAATTAAGTAAATTCATCATCATAAAGCATTAAAAATATCTATCACAAGTTGTTTTTTTTTTTTGGTCAGAAATGTATTGATTAATGTACTTTACGTTTAGCCTTCAGTAACACAGAATAATTGCTCACATTAATGAACATTAGCATTCATCCATTGATAGCTTAACTCCTTATCATGCTTAATCATGCTTAGCTTCTTGACAAATAGTCTGGAGCATTCAGTTAGTTTGTGATGGGTTTTAAGCACAATAGTAATGAGAATTTTGGGATATCTTTGAATATAAACATGCACTTCATGATATTTTTAACAGTGATCTTAGAGCTACAAGAGTTTTGGGAAAAGATAACTAGCTAAAGATGATGATGATGATGATGATGATGATGATGATATCACTTCCACACAACATTATGAATAGTATGACATTACCATAGAAGGGCGAGAATTTGGGATTGAGATTTCACTCTGTCCACATAGAGTACAGTACATCACTGTTAGCCACAGGTAATATGACATAGTGACTCAGAGATATGACTTTCTCAAGATAGCTGTATCAGCATTGGCAGTAGATTGAAACTTGTATGTCATTTACTAGTGATTTAACACTAGCAGCTGCAGGGCCTGGAGGTTGCATTTGTAGGAGTGCAGAACTACAATGGCTTTGATCTGGCTGTGACAAATCTCAGATCAGTGTGGCCAAAAGGGGGATACACAGTACTTTACATCTTCTATGTCTCTTCCCTTTTCCCAAGACTGTTGCATCAGGCCTTTTAAAAACAAATTTCACAGCCATTGTTTCTGAACAAATTCCAGTAACCGCATGGCTTAGTGTTATATGCCTATTTTATCTGCTCTCTCATTGCCTTTACACAATCTCCTAATTCCAGTGCTATAAAGAGACACCCTTGAGGAGATTTGTAAGAGTTTTTAAATTGTAGTGAGTGTAACAAGGAGGCCAAGTCTATACTGTGGAACACCTGGGCCTGAAGATACAGAGAATCAGCAGTCAGGTTGATCTGGATTTTTTCCTGTGATATTATTTTGTACTGCTTCTGAAGAAACATGACAGATATGTGCACAACATATTAATTTACCTTAAAGAGTGGATTGTATTCATGAAATTGTACCTTTAAACTAGCAGGTGGATCATACTTAAAGGATAGCTCAGTGGCACTAGGACAATATATACAAATATGTGACATTCAAAACTTATTTTCAGTTCAAAAGTGTTTAAAACCTTTTATTGCCCAATTTTTGGAAAGGAACATGTCCTTATAGGTGCAGTGCATAAGTTTGGAGAAATGAGAAAGACAGCTTGATATTTAAAAAACAATGTTTAACTCCCTCCCACCCCCTCCCCTCAGCTCTCCTTCTAAAGCCCCTCCCCCCAAACACATGCAGGTACACTGGAGAGAGAGGACAAGAGTGTTGAAAAGTAGGGAGGGTAATGCAGCACATTATCTCGCATTCACAGGTAGAATAGAAAACACATAATGTCATAATGAACGTAAACAATGATCTTAGCTAAAGTTTTTATTTACAGCTAAAGCAGGCATATTATTGGCAAAAATTACTGTGTTTCATGCAGTATTGCTGGCTAGGTTGTGATAGAGTTAGTGGCTGGCTGTGGTAACAAACCAAAAAAAAGTAAGAAAGTTAGCGATATTTCACAGCCAAACATTGAATTTAATATTATTTTTTGTTACAGCACATTACATCCATTACATTTGTAAATAAAGCAGCTTCAAGTAACTAAGAATCTATATCAGCTACATGGTTTGGGGTCAACAAATTCCAGCAGAAATACAACAATAAAGAATATTACCTGTCCAGCTGAGCAAGCTTGGTAACACTTTTGAAGCTCTTCAAATCTTTGAGCTCTCGCCATCACTGAAGATCCAAACCGATGTTCACTCTTTTTGTGTCTTTTGCTTGCTTTAAATACTTTTTGGTTGGAATCTTTTCTTCTAAAGAATGACAGAAATTTTTTTTAAAAATGCCAAAATTACCAGTTCTGCCTTTGCCTACAATGGTCATCTTGGCAGATTTGTGTCTGTCATTCTTTTTTAGTTTTCTACCAGCTAGCTGTAGTATCTTTCTTCTGTTCTTATCTGTGTAGTCCCGCCCTGCCTGCTCTGACAGCACTGTGAATGTGCAACAGGATTGACAGGCAGGTAAGGAAGCCTCCTTGCAGAGAGCTGGATCGGTTGTTAAGATTAGGGTTCGAGTTATGTGGGAGCCAGTGGGAGCTGAGCTCCCATAAGGAGGGGTCTGAGCTCCCATGAAAGCAGTAAAATTATACATCTGTGGGGGTCGCTAATACATTACTGTGGTGTGGGGATGGCTGGTTTAAGCAGCCACACCTGCCCTGGGTCAAGCTAATTAGACCTGGCCAATTGGATAATTGGTTAAGAATTAGATAATTGGCCAGGCTAATTGGACCCAGGAACAGGAGTGGCTGCACCTGTGCGTAGTGAGGTAATCACTGCGCACAGGTTAAATCTGCCATCCCCACCCACACCAGGGAGCCGCTCTGTCATGACAGTGTTTTACATCTGCTCATTTGGCTGTAACATCTTGCCAAACCCTCGTAAATAAATGTGGACTATTTGAACATCTTCTCCCTGTGTCTCTGTGCTGGAGGGCCCCTTGGAATGCCACTTCGGTGGCCTGTGGCAGGCGTGTTTGCCACAATTACCAACAATCATTATCTTAATCACAAATAATGCATTTTCCAATGTAATGAGTATTATTTACATTAACAAGATAAATAGGCTAAAAGAAACATGTTCTCCAAAAGAACTAAACACACCATATTCTCTCGTGAATGACAGTATGGCTGCACTTCACCACCAAGCCACCATGGTGCGCAGTAGAATATTGCGCAAACTATGCCTGTTCCTGTTGAGAGCCTGCAAGCCGCAAGCGTTTGAACCCATTTGGAAGAAGAAGCCATTACATGTATCAGCCAACATTATCTTTGTAATATATTGAATAGAAAGTAGTAGTATAGACTAGCTACCATGCCGCCGGCAGCTCCCAGGATGCCCCACGCATGGGACACTTTATTGGGTTTGTGCGGGACTGTTGCCCTGTAAATGTTGTAAATAGCGTGATTATTGTCTTGTACAAACATGTCTGTGTTGTATGATTTGTGTTTTGTTGTCTTTGGTTGTTTGTGTGTTGTGCCACCGTGGGCGAGATGAAGGAGGAGTTTGAGGGGCTTCTCCCCTGTCCGCCATTGTGAATTAAACTGAGCGAATGTCTGATTTCCATATTGAATGTTCCGCAATAAAGCTTGATTGAATTTGAACTACTTTACGTGTCAGCTTTCATCATGCATCCTCGCCATGTTAAACCTAACGTTAGTTATTTTAGAGACCCCCACAAAGCTCAGATTATAACTCAAACCTTGGATAAGATGCAGGTGCTCTGAAGTTTGGAGTGGTGGATTTTAGAGACTGGGGCAATCGGAGAGACTGGATTTTTTTCTAAGAGCTTAATGTTTTAAAATGTGAAGGAAATGTAACCAAATATGAAGGATAAGTGTTCTAAAACAAACTTACTGCAGCTTTAGGGTAATGACATCAGATTGGTCTGAGTCTTTTGTGTGACAGTCTTATAAGCTGAATGCATTGTGTTTAGTTTCAGTTTTCACTGTGTATCAACAGTGGATAAAATGGAGAATGGTGGCCTTTCTGTGGTCAATAATTTTCTTTCATTTTGGGAAAATAAAAAAACATCATGAAAAAGCTTGAATGCTTCTATTAAATATACCTGGAAAGCTTGCACTAATGCAGAAACCTGAGCTAGGCCTGGCAGTATAGTCTAACAGTGAAGCCCCAGATCTTTCTGCTGTGGTCTCACTCCTAGTAATAACTTGTTCACTAATAAAGACAGATGAGGCCTTCAGGCCTATGTTTTCATCACAAGAAAGAATGAGACATTTTCTCTGTTTCCACACCTAATGGTTTCACATACCCTGCAATTGATTTATCTGATTATTTCAGCCCTAATGGACAGTTAATTTTGATTAATAATTTAGCAACTATGATTACAGATTGTTATTGTGGTAGGATTTTGTGTGCACTGGAGAGAAAGTGGAGTGCCATGCACTGGTTTGTACTGCATATGACTTTCTTAATGAAAACAATAGGAAACAGAAATGGTTTTTTAGCCATTGACACCACATACTGTATGCAATGCCCCAGATGCTGTTATGATAAGTACTTATGGGAGCCACTGAGCGAGTGTGTTAATGGGTGACTCTTTCAGTTTTAAACATATTCAAACTTTTAAAATAGCGAATTAAATAATATTTGTAACAAAGTATTCATTTATGAGTTATTATCTCAAAATGTATTTTAATAATATGTGGCAGCAATGATTAATTTATATGCTTCTGAGTAAAATATCCAACAGGTTCACACAATTTGCAGTTGTCACAAATCTTGTAATTCCGAAAAATCTTGATTCATGCAGTAAAACTGAAAACTTACTGGAGCAAACCAAGTTAAAAAATAGGTACTTTTGTAGTTTTTCAATGGCTCTGCAATCAAATGAAAGGCTGTGAAAGCAAATAGAAATCGGCAGGAAAAATCTCACACATTACTTTGCCTAGGGTAGTGTTAATTGGTAAGTGAGTGATTCAATCGAGAAGCTTGAGTGCTTATTCTTTGTAAAGACAGCCTGTAGGAAGTGGATGAACAGAGACTGTCAGTGGGTATCCACAGGTCTTACCCCTGTCCCTCTGTTTCTGCTGAATATGACGAATAGGTGTGTACCACCCTTTGAATAGGTTTAATTAAATGACATTAACATGACATATCGAATTACAAGCAGTATCACCGATTAAGGTGTGTAAATAAGAAATGGGTTTGATGTACTGTTGGCAAATGAGGAAAGAAAACCAGAAATGAGCAGGTTTACTGATTTGTTGCAGTGATTGTGTGTGTGTGTGCGTGGGTATGTGCTGTGTATATATATATATCAGTAAGTGTGTTTGTGTATGTGGGGAGGGGTGTTTTGGTATGTTGGTTCCTGGGTGTGTATATATATATATATATATATATATGTGGGTGTTGTTTCAGTTTGTGTGTTTCTGTGTGTGTGTGTGTGTACCTGGATCTGTGCACAGTCTGTAAGTACGTGTGGTAGCACCATGTGATCTGAGCCATCCGGGGGGGGGGGGGGGGGGGGGGTTAGGGGGGTTAAGTGACAACAGGCTATCCATCAGCCGGGGCATCTATTTTCCATCCCTGTCACTAAGCGCCCCTCCACCTCCCCAAACTCTCGTCTCCCCCAGGGTCCCCCTCAGAGACGATGGAGAGACAGAGCTCATCTGTAACAGTAGGCACTCAATCACATGTACCCTCCTAAAGAAAGGACACCAAAGAAAAGACAAAGCATAGCACCAGGGAATTGTGTCTTCTGAAAGAACTGGAGATGTATTCGTAGAGTTACATTTCACCAATTGTCTAAAATAGGGGGATAGGAAGCTGAGTGGCAAAGGAAGTGGCATTGGAAGCTGACTTGAATCAAGGAGGCTGAAGTTTTTGATATTGGAATGAAGGTCTGCTGGGGTCACTTCTAAAAAAAAAAATTAATAAAAAACTCTAATTGCTTGAATTCAACCGTGAGTCATTCCTGTGCTTTAGTCCTGTGCTTATGAGTCATAACTAAATGCATATGTATAAGTAAACTGTGATTCAAAATGAATGAAAATGTTGATTGAATCTAGACACGTTTTAAAGTAATGGTACATGATGGTAATTTTCCTACAAGAAAAATGTGGTGAGGGTGAAGAAATCGGGTAATTAGTCTGTCAGTAAATTGCTGGAATAGGATTTCATAGAAAAAGGAAAAAGGTAAAAAAAAATTCTTCATGACAGGGCTATTTTCAGGTTATATCGACCGCCTTCTGATGTCGGGGTCTTTAGCAACTTTAGCTCTCATGCTAACGGGCTCGCGTTTGCTAACAGGCTCAGAGGGCAAGAACTTGGCTGTCACGTTTCTCTCTCTGTAGCCATCACACAGCGTGGTCGAGATGGGGCCGTTATCATGTTTCATGCAGCTTGGGTCCCTGGGCCTGAGTAAATGAGAGAAAGTCATTAAAAGGGAGGGAGGCAAAGAGAAAAATTAAGTACCCCTAGAGCCTTCGTCCCTCCCTCCCATCAATATGCGCAGCACCGGTGTGTCTCGGAGGGGTCCCAGCTGCGCATCTGTTAAACAAAATTTTGCGGGCTAACGAGGCTCGGAGGGAAGAGCAAGCCGAGGCCAGGCTTTAGCAGGTGTGGGGGGTTGTGGAGGGCAGTTGTTCAGGCAGTATGCCTCGCTGCCCATGGGCGAAGCACACAAGCTCTGCTTGGTCCAGAAGGCGAGAGCACAGTAGAGCCGTACTCTCAGCTTACTGTGAATGCTCTCATTTCACGCATTTCAGTGCACCCGTTGCCGTAGCATCCCAAGGTGTGACGTCATACTGTTTGAGTTTTCGTTGGAAATCTTAACTACAAAAACACATCTTTAAATCGAAGATTTGGAGCTGTGAGAAGTTTGTCGTCTCATGCAATCTTCCTTATATTTCACTGGATATCTAACAAGTCCGGTTGAGTATTTCCTGTTAAGTGTATACTGATTTTCTCACTCGCAGTGAGACTCACCACTGGGCAGCAGTGTGATGTGGTGGTTCTGGAAATGGGAAACTTAATTGTTTCTGATTCGAATCCCAGGTGGGGCTCAGCGGTTGCACGCTTGAGCAAAGGTACTTAACCTTAATTGCTTCAGTCTAACCAAATGTATAAATGGATGCAAAGAAAACCTGTGAGAGGCTTGATAAAGGTGCTAGCTACAAATTAATGAAAGTAAACAGTCATATTAGGCCTTTGGGGACTGTCTGACCTACAGTCTCATGTGGGTAAATGGTCTTTGAGAGGACCACATGTGGCTCTCCCTCACTTCCCTGAGGCTGGCTGGGGTACAACTGATTGGATTTCTTTAGAATTCTTTTGAGCTTTTGTCAGATACCTTTGTCTTCCTTAAATTTTATTACATGTTTTATTACCTTTATTCATTATTGTTTTAAGTGTAAAATCAATTCCACGTCCCCCTCTGGGGGCTTATTTTATTACTTTGAGAGAATAAAAATGATTTTTAAATGAGTGGTGTTGCTGGCAGGCATTGTAACCCTCTCTAAGCTTTCTGACCCCCCACCCCCCCTTCCCTTCCCTTCCCAAAGAGTATAAGTCAACCTCCCTTATCCAGAGGGAGATTTAGGTTAGGTAATGACTAAAAGTTAGAGCTGAGCCAAGTTAATTGTAGGATATTTTGCTGAGGCGTGAGCATATTGACCACTGAACAGAGACTCTGGCCTTTCAACTGCCAGCTTCGATTCATCAGCAGTTCTCTAACAAGGCTGTCGGCACCAGAAGGTGGGGGTGGATAGGTTGAGGCTCCCGCCTCCCCAAAAAAGGGACAGAGAAGGAAGCTGTTATCAGCTTAAAGTGCAGCATTTTCCTTCCCCAGTCCTCTGTGACAACTTGTAGGCAACAGGGCAGAGTCAGCGCATTCTGGCCTCATTGTCCAGCCTCCTAAATAACCAAACCTAACCTTCCAGTGGTGACCGAACAGCTCAAACCCAAAATGCTTGATCAGCTGACACAAAACTTTTCCAGTGCCGAAGGTAACGGTTAGTTTCCCATTTGTCATGAGACATAACTTTATGATGAGAATGTTCTCTTTTAAACAGTCTTGGAGCATTTTTTTTATTTTAAATTACCTCTGTAAAGGTCACAGAAAATTCCCGGCATGTCAGGTAGAAACTTGCTGACAACATCCCCAAATGATTTTTTTTCTGTAAAACATTACTGAGAATTCATGTCAGAACCATTTTTAGAATGTTCTAAAAAGTGTTTCCATTATAGAACAGTAACACGAAGCTCACATTTTTGGATGCTACAATGCTCTTGCACTTGAATGAAGTACTCGATCTTAATTTATTCAGAAAATCCAACTGTTGACATCTGCAGCCTGGTAAGTACACAAAGGATATGATGTAACACTGTCCTGTCTGGTGTGAATGAGCTGTAATTCACATTCACAACACGCACATACAGTACACACATATGCACTTATGCACACATGCACACACACGCACACGCACACACTCGCACATGCTTTGCAACCTTCACCCCCACTCTGTTTGCAACCACTATCTATCTATATGTAAATAACTGTGAGCCTGCAGACAGCACTCAGTAAACCCTGACCTGATACGGCATGGAAAGGAGTGTGTAGAAATCATGCTGTCACTCCAGATAGTCAGCTGTGCGCTTTCACTCTGTATGGTGATAATAATAATAATAATAATAATAATAATAATAATGAAGAAGAAGAAGTCAAGTCTGATCCCTGGAGGGAGAAGTAAGAGAGAGAAGTAGTAAATTTTACTTTGCTGAGCTTCAATTTACAACTTTTCTGTAAAATCAGCACATTGCTGCCTCAGCATGGATTCAAACAATAAGCAGTTCTCCGGTCCAAAGCAGGTTCAGATACAGTTGAGGCCAAAAGTTTACATACACCTAGGCTGAAGATTTTCACAACTCCGCACATTTCATGCTACCATACATTTCTTTTGGCAAGTCAATTAGGGCATCTACTTTGTTCACATCAGAGGTAATTTTAAAACAATTGATTAGAGACTTATTTAATTCACTATATCAGAATTCCAGTGGTTCAAAAGTTTACATACACCAAGTTTACTGTCTCTTAAAACAATTTGGAAGATTCCAGAAAATGATGTAATGACATTTTAGAAGCTTCTGATTGGCCAATTGTCATAATTAGGAGTTACAGTTGAGGCCAACGTTTACATACACCTAGGCTAAAAACATTCAAACTCAATTTTTCACAACTCGACACATTTCATGCTACCATACATTTTCTGTGTAAAGTCAATTAGGGTATCTACTTTATTTACGTAAGAGGTAATTTCGAAATAATATCTGAGACAGATTTATTTCAGCTTTTATGTGCTATATCAGATTTTTAGTGGGTCAAAAGTTTACATACACTTTGTTAGTATTTGGTGGCATTGCTTTTTAATTGCTTAACTTGAATCAAACACTTGGGATAGCCTTCCACAAGCTGCTCACAATACTTTGCCGGAATTTTTGTCCATTTCTGACAGAACTGGTGTAACTCAATCAGGTTTGTGGGCCAAGTTAAGCAATGGAAAGGCAATGCCACCAAATACTAACAAACTGTATGTAAACTTTTGACCCACTGAAAATCTGATCTAGTGCATAAAAGCTGAATTAAATCTGTCACTTAGCTATTATTTTGAAATGACCTCTTATGGAAATATAGTAGATAACCTAATTGGCTTAACATAGGAAATGTATGGTACCATGAAATGTGTGGAGCTGTGAAAAATTGAGTTTGAATGTATGTAAACTTTTGGCCTCAACAGTAGGATGTAGGCAGTCATTCTCATAAGGTGATTCGCGCTATCTTCTGTGAATCTCTCGTATTAGAGTATAAGCATGGTGGGTATATTACATTATTCCACTAGTGTGTAAAAGCGTAGTGGGAATATTATGTTGTGTCAGGCGTCTTTAATAAAGGTCTACATTGTGCTGTTTCATGTACACAGGCACCCTCTGTGAGATGACTTTTGGCTCCATTGCGATTTCAAATCACTGCTCTCACCTCCCTCATCCTTCTCATCCCAGCCTGTGAAAACTCTGTGGTAATCCTGCAAACCATTGCCCTTCCACACCTGGGGGCTGCAACCGTTCCCCTACTGCTTCCGGCTACTTCCTTCTGCTTCCAATGCGAAAGGTTTAATAACACTTATATGAATGCAAGTTTGACTCCAGGCTAGGCTGTCTTAGCTGGCGGACTGGCGTTCCAGAACAGATGGTGGTTTTCACTGGCAATGAAAAAAATAGGGAATTCAGTGCACTGTACTATAGAAACTGTGTTCATGCTTGTGCACACGCACACACTCTCACACGTATGCACCCTCTCACCCCCATGGCTGTAGCGGGGGGGGGGGGGGGGGGGGGGGGGGGGAGCTCTCTCACAGTGTTCTGAGCATGTAGGACAGTCTGCCATTTTTTGTGAAAAACTTGGAAATACACAGCTCATTCAAAAGCAAACTTCATGACTGTGAGAGTAGTCATCATTCAGTAGTTTAGGTATGCGGATTGATGACTGCAAATAGTCATCATTCAGTATAGGTGTGCACTTTACATATTCTGCACTATAATAACAACAACAACAACAACAATAATAATAATAATAACAATAATAATAATAATAATAATACTATATGTTCCCTGCAGGCAACTATAATGATCTACCAAGATGGTCATTTTTTTCATTTATTATATATGGTGTATTTTTATTTTATTTGTTCTTATTTTATTCTATGAGGAAGTGTTTTTGTTTATTAGTTCATGAACATCAGTGGGATTTAACCAATCAGAGTGTGTTGCTTTGGAGATCAAATAAATTTGCTTTGCAGATACAAGTCAGTAGTTGACAGAGCACAGTAGCTCCACCCGTTATGAGAGTAACAAACCCGTTCCCTTCCCCATCAGTTTTTATTAACCAGAGCAGGAACGTCCAGGGGTCAGAAAGTAGAAGCCCTGCCATGTGTTTTTTTTTTTCATCCATTGACTCAGTCAGCTGATTTCACTCATTCATTCTATCTCCTGACTGAATAATTGTATTAATTAGTAATTCCAGGTGATTGGAACAATATAATGGGGAGGACTTCTACTTATGCAGCCTGGATTTTCAAGCTCTGATATTCATGATACATAGAGCCATGTGATTAAGCCATACCATTATAATTATTAACAGGAGCAAAGAGACAAGCCAGAATGGGCATTCTCTGCTGTTTATACGTTCATGAGTGGCTTCCTATTAGGCAAAAAAAAAAAAAACAGAAGATGCAGTACCTTTTACAGGCAAACATTGACATGGTATCATATGCTGAGAGTCTGTGCTGCCAGTCATGCCCCATTCAGACACTTAAATGAAGGGATTGTCTTATATGAATTACTACTCCAACCTTGTGCGTTGTAGTAACACTTAATAATTATGTGCTGACTGGATGATTGGTCGAATCGTATCCATTGCTATGTTATATGAAGAGCTTTCTTGAAACATTTGTAGTTATTAGGCTATATGTGTAACTTTTTTTTAGAAAAGTCATATTTTTGCTAAATGTATTGGCATCAAAGACACAACAGTGAGAACGTGAACGTCTGCTGCAGAAGGTGGCGCCACAGTGCGACTGCTTAAGGATATTGGAGAGCTTACCCTCCAGGCATTGATCCATCACAGAGCAGACGCTGAGCCGGGGGATGGGTAAATCAAGGTGATCAATGTTCCTCCTGATGAGTTCTGTCCTGCGACTTCAGGGGCCACAGCCAGGTCACTGCACACATTCACTCCCTGCCCTGCGCAGTCCATTATTCCTTTTCTTCAGAGTGACGGCGTGTGTTTTTGCTTTTCTTATTTATGTGTTATTTTCCTGTATTTTTTTCTCCTCCATCTTTTTATTGTGAATTGTGACAGTGAAAGACTTGAGTGAGTTCTTTTTTTCTTCTTCTTTTGTCTCTTTTAATTCATTGGAATTGCAATAGATGAGGTTTGGATCACCAGTGCTCTCTACTGGTCAAATTAATTATTGCACCCCATGTTATTATGACAGCCTTCCAATGAGGTTTTTTGAATGTATGATTTAAGTAGCCCATCTAGTGCTGTCTATTTATTTATTTACTTAGGTGACATAGAAATAAGAAAATATATATTTAAAATGTAAAATCAACATTTTAAAGAAAAAGGTATTGTGGGGCTTTAAAATTAAATTTACGGTTCAAGTTTACAGAGGGAAGGTGACACACAAACAAACATAAAATAGTGTAAAGCAGCATAACAGAAAATTCACTGTAAAGAGAGTTGATGCTTGGTCTGCCTTGGCCTTAAGGTGAGAATTTCTTTATGTATGAAATAAATACCTTGGTTGTATAGTGTATGAAATGTACATGAGGGCTTTCCATCCTCCTGTTTAGTTATCATCATGCCGTCTTTTGTAAACAAAAATGAAATCAGTGGTTTCTACACCAATAATTTCCGTTGTGGTTACTGGAAGTACAATTCAGAATTTCCTGTAACTGAAGAGTTTGCATTACTATGATGCCCTTGGATGCTTTCAGTTTAATGCTGCCAAGGACACAGTTGAATTTCCTGCAAATAAAAATGTCCTCTGTTCAGGGAAGACAGTTGAACTGTGGAATACACCCCCTCATTGAGGCCCCCTAATTACATAGAATAAATATGTTGTTGTATTCCCCCCAGGCTTATGGGGATTACTGTTTTCCAAATAAAAGCCCAGAAGTACATACTACAGCTTACATTTGCTGGGGTTGATAAAACAGCCCCATGTAGTAAAAAAAACCTGCTGTTTTTTTTTTGTTTTTGTTTTTTTTTTACATTCCAGATACTCTGACTCACATTATAATTGCTTATACCAGTTTTATACTTGGTGAGTGCTTAATCCTAAATGGCTCACTGATAGTTTGTGAACACTATATGGTTGTCACGGACTGGCGAGGGAATGGACCCAAATGCAGAGTTAAAAAAAACCCAAGAACTCCAAAAGGGGAATACAGACTTTAATTACAAAAACTCAAAAACAAAAAAACAGAAAATCCAAAGAGAAGCTAAACGGGCAGGGCAGAAACAGGTAGACAAAAACAGGCATGGGGAAACACAAGCGAAAACACAAGAAACCAGCACCCGAGTCAGGGAAGAAGAAGACTTAAATAGACTAGACCCTAACAAGACACAGGAGGGCACAATGCACAATCAGACCACAGAGGGAAGGGATAACTAGACACAACTGAAAAACAATAATAGAATATTTAGAACCAATAAAACAATTAAGCAGGGAAAAGGAACAAGACTAAAAAAGGAAAAAGAGAAACAAAAAGACAGAACCATGACAATGGTTGGTTATAGGTTGCCCTAATATGAACACACACACAAGCACCTGCATGTGTGCACACACAAACACATACACACACACACAAACACACACACACACACACACACACGCACGCACATCTTGTTCTTGTAAGTCAGAGAGAAAGCAGAGAATTGCAATCCCCTATCCTGCGTATTCTCTGAAAGAGGACTGTCCCCATGCCCTACAATGCTTTGAAAAGGAGGGTCAAATAGTAGGTGTGCAAAGGTACCCCTCAATTGAAGATCTAGAGCAATGGCCACAGGAGAGGAAATTATGTGTCTTCTCCTTGTACTTTTCTTAAAGGAACAGCAGGAACACTGGTGCAAAGTGCATGGCTTCTCATGGGGAAAAATCAATAGTTTCTTTTTTGAAATAAGTTGAAAACTCCCTCTGCTCTGCCCAGACAATTTGCTGTAGACATTGTGCACACACAAATCAAAGACCAAATACTAGGCAGACGTTGGACAGCAGCAGGAAATGCTCTCATTGTCGCATTTGTGGGACTTACCTGGCGAGACCAATTACCATGTGGCAGTCGTGCCAGTTCCCCTTTATTTAATCAAAGCTGGCTAATCACTGCTGGTTTAACAGGGCAGCTGCCACGACTGCACACTCTCCTAACGTCTTCAACCGTTTTGAGAATGGCTGCTTTTGATGTTTTGTGAAAAGGGCGATACTGAACAGTAAACTCCTTGTGCCTACCATCGCTCATTACTGTAATCTGTAAATTTGTGTTTAAATCCAGGGGTCAGAAAGTAAAAGCCCTGCCATGTGTTTCTTCCAACCATGAACTCAGCCAGCTTCAAGAAAATTAGCAAATCCAGGTGATTGGAGCTTCATACTGGGGAGAATTTTTACTTTCTGAACCTGGATTTTAAAGGGGAGCCAACAGTCCATCCTCCTAAAGTATTTTTGCACTTTATTCTGAGAGGGGGATAGCAGAGAGGGTTACAGATTGAGAGGGGATCATAGCACAGAGAGCATCAGAGCAGGGAATTTAACACCCCAGCCACACGGGGGGCATTTGTATATTGGTTGAGCGTCGGCCGCTATAAGGACTGCACCACATAGTCTTCTCCAAGAATATATGCTTACAAACTATGACACTTACTTTCAGTGGTGACATTGATGCTCCTTGCCTAACCTTTTTGAATTAATTTTCCCAGTCACTCTCCATAAGAGCCCCAAGCTAATGTAAATGCAAATGTAAATATAAATGATGACTTGCACAGCAAGGCACAACAATAAGCTAGGAATTAGTCTTTATACTTCGCAGGTCTATATGTGATAGCCCACACGCAGCAGTCACATCACTGTCCTCTCACAGAAGCACACACATAACACACACATCAAACAGCTGTCTTCTGAATGTTCTACAGAGACCTAAATGAGGCTTCATGACACACCAAGCACCACTGTCTGGAAGTAGTTTGGTGTAAATTAACATTTAAGGATAGTCGGCAAGCCGCATGTCCAATATTCCTTAGTGTCAAGAGACAGTGTAGTCTCATTCTCAACTTGGCATATATTGACCCTTGGACAGATCACTACATCAACACAGAAGAAGTCATTTGGCATCCATTCTGGATGCCCTAGGTATCTTGTAGACTTCAATAGAAACCATCAGCGTCCTATGTTACCTCCATGGCTAAATACGATGGGGGAAATGTATATCTTTTTAGTTTGTGAGAAGTAAATTGCAAGTAAACAATGTTTAACACCGAGTTTGCCTTTGTTTGCCTTTGTCAACATAAAGATGCTGAGGGTTTCTATTGATGGCTATGGGAATATCGGGAATTGATGCCAAATTGACGCCAAAGGACTCCTTCTGCTTCAGTATAGTGATGCCCAGGGCTTCTGCCCAAACATCAATATATGAAGAATTGGGAATTAATTCAGGCTGCACTCCAAAGGGTTGAGCATAGTTTACAGATCTCTGCTGCACTTGGGTCAACGGTGAGTTAGCTATTGCCAAAGAATCATGGGGCGTTTAAATTTTAAAGCAGCTTTTATTAAGCAGCGTTCTATTGACTTGACAATCGATTGTGCTTCAAAGCCCTTTAAGTTGATGAATCCCAGAAAGCGCTCTTTTACTGAGGCGGTTTGCGTAACGAGGTTCCATGTGCCAGGCGCCAAACACTTCCTGCCTCGGCCCCTTCCCACGTCCTCCTTCGGTGTGAACGAGGAGGCATCCGGTTCCCTCACCGAGCAGCCACTTCTTCCATTCAGCCAGCGGGGACGAGCGGTAAAGCCGCTAGAAGCGCGCAAGGCAGCTTTGAGAGGGTCCTTTGAAGCCGGGAAAACAGGTTGAATTCCAAGAGCAAGCTCAGCGAAGGAAGCTCACTCTGAGAGACTCACTCACATGTAAATTCGGCCTCCATTGCTCCGAATAGCCCTCTGACTGTTCTTGGAACGACAGCAGCTTGTATGCGGAGTGTGGGATCCTAGCTTTCAGGAAAGTCTGGAGTAAAAAGATGAAACATTTTTGTCCTCAGCTGCATCACACATTCCTTTAAGGAAGGGTGTCTGATCTGATCCAAAAACGGCCGATGTGGGTACAGGTTTTTGTTTTAGCCCAGCTCTAAAACACCTGATTCTACTTATCAAGGTCTTGTTTGAAGACCATGATTGGTTAATTAGTTCAAACAGGTATTGCAGTGCTGGGATAAAATGAAAACCTCCACCCACACCAGCCCTTTTCAGATAAGACTGGATACCCCTGCTCTAAGATGTACGACTTCAGTCCCTTTGACCACACCACCACAGCCATTGCACAACAGAATGCCTGACCATCCATTTGAGGATGACATACATGCGTCATACATGAGTATACATGCCCACCTTTAGTTCAGTTGACCTGTAAAAATTAATGGCAGCACTTGTCACGCACAATGATGTTGTCACGCACAATGATGTTATAGCACGCTCCACATGTAGTAACATTGCTATAAAGACATTACCTTGCCATTTATTCCTCATTTGTCTTGTGCAGCATTCCTATCTACCCTTCTGGAGATTTCCAATGCAGTGGTGCTAAAATAGCACTAACCTTTTGCTGATCCTGAGAGAGGTAACTGAGGAGATAGCTGTGTATGCAATGGACCATATTCTGTTTGTCTGCATCATTGTTTCACCATTCAGACTCAGTCACAAATGGATATTCCAGCAATACAGTGATCCCAAGCAAAGTTTCACATCAACCAAGAAATGGTTGCTTAACTGACCACAAAATTACCATTTCTAGACTCTCAGTTTCCAGACTCGACCCCCATCAAAATGTTTGCGGTTTGAATCGAAGAAGGTGTTCCATAAGCGTAGGCTGAAGGTCTTGAAAGGTTATATATAGATGAATGGTCAAAGATCCCCCAGTATTATCAATCTGATAAAATACTGTAGATGACTCAACTATTCTTGTGAAGGGAAGTGAAGTGCTATTCTTGTAAATTTTGACATGTAACTGGAAAGAAGAAATTCTCCAAGTAATTTCATTTGTATGAAAGAATAGTTTTCCCATTTTACATACAACATAACTCATATTTTTATGTTGTATAGCCTTCTTTGGTCATCTTTATCAGTGTAAATAATTTTGGAGGGCACTGTGCAACAGCCCTAAGTTCAACTGCATGTAAATGAATGGGCACATTTGAATAATGGGTGTCTTTTCAATCAGTTTTTATGTTATATATTATTGAAATTTTAATTAATTCATGAAACTATGAAAAAACAGTACATATATAATAGAAGCACAGTACTCGTAGTAAGTTACAAGTGTTAAGCCTATCCTTGCTGCTATCATTTGATTGGTTCAAGCAATTGCTATTCCCTGGTCATCTGGCTCTCCTACAGCAATAAGGCTTTAATTCCTCCTGGTGTCATGTTTGTTTTTCATTTATGAGTGTTATATATTATTAGAACAGCACTGTGTTGGTGACAGTGTTCATTTCCTAGACTCTGTCCCTATCACTTTTGCCAGATACAGTCATAAAGCTAACAGATATGAATTATTATTGTTTACTGCAGTAAGCTCATTCACATCACGATCCCATTAAAGCACATGCGGCATGTGATAGGCTGGGTCCAATGACCCAGCCACAGAGAATCATGCATCCCCTTTTTAAAATTTGAGCAATTTATTTCTGCTTATTTACGTATGTCTTTTTTTATTTTTATTTACGCGGTAAATTGGTTGTGTGTTTGCGCTGAGCCTCGCCTGTACCCTCACACACCTGTAGTTTCAAACACCTGGGTTACTGTTTGTTTCCATAAAAAAGCAAGCTTCACAGAGTAAAGCCGCGTTTCCACCGCAGGAACTAGGGTCTAAATTTAGGCTAGTTCCTGGGGCTTTATTTTACCCCCCAAAAAGTTCCTGCTCGGGGGGTAGTACTTTCCGAAAGTACAGGAACCTTTTGGGTGGAACTTGCAGCGCTGAACATTTCTGATTGGTCGAGTACTCGCAGCATTTTTTTGTATTTATTTTCCGCCATTAACCGCCATGTTTGAAAATATGCAGCCGCAAACCAATTTATTTTCATAATAACTTCAAATCAAACTTGTATGTTATGCGGCGCAGTAGCCTAGTTTTTGTTATAGTCTGTCAACGTCTTGGAATTATAACGTGTGCTCTTCTGTTCTTTTCTTGCTTTAGTATTCGTTTTATAAAATGCTAAGCATTCGTGCTGGGACAGCATATTACGTACCAAAACATTCAAACGGATTAATTTGGTTGCTGAATATTTTCTTCCGGATTTTCTTTGTTAGCCCGTTGTAATTGACTCAAAACGTTTGATACAGTTATGTGAGGTATGCGGTAGTTCTGCGTAATTCACATTGGTGATACAATAAAAGCCAACTGGAAATCACCTTCCGCACTTTTTGTCAGGGTAAAATAACAGGTTAATTCTAGTAATCATCCCTTTAGCTTTTTCAGACTGACATAATTTTACTCCATTTTACTGCCATTCTTCAATTCCACGAAAAGACCAGGACTAATTTGACTATGGACTAATTTATGGTGCATGGTTCGCATCTGGAGGGCACACTTCACTGCTCGGCTAGCAGTAACTTCGAAGGAAAGCAAACGGTGGCTGTACCACTACTAATTTAAATGGTCACGCAAGTCCGAGTTTTCGTTCTATTCTTGTCATTTTGCGATTAGCCGATATGGAATTGACGATGAGAAAGTAATCAAACAGCAAATTGTTTACAACGTGTGCATGTTTTCTGCTGTTGTTGCCAGTTATATTGGAAATGTGAATGCATTCTGTCGCTTCGGATGTCAAGACATGAAAGCGAATGTTCGCATAAAAACATAATGAATGTGTTTGAGAGGATATATAAAACAGTTACAATCTGACTATTGGCCTGTTATATCCTGTTTGTTGCATAACAACGGTCCAAGTTCAACTACCAACGACATTTTTGCTTGACAACGGTAAAATATGCCCAAACGGCAAGAATATTTCAATTCCAGGTGATTAAATCGATAAAAATCAATAAATACAAAAGTAACCATATACAGTCATTGTTGGTAGCCCGTTGTATATAAGTGGAATAAACCCCTCCGGGCTGTCCCGGTTATTAGAAAATAATGTAGGCTACTTCGGTGGTAGTATGGGGTTACAGAAGAAATCATAGGACAGATGGACGGACGACAACGTCGCTTTTTCATATGTCAGTGGGCTAATATGCCTAATCTTCGCGGGACTTTAGACCGCGGTGGAAACGCAGACAACCATGGGCTGAAGGAACCTTTTAGTTCCTTGAAAAGTAGTTCCTGGGACTAAAAGTTCCGGGTAATTTTGGTGGAAACGCGGCTTAATTCTGTCCTCTCTTTCTAGTGAAAACAGAAAGCCACTGCTGGGCTTGTTTGTGTGTTATTTCATTGGCTCTTATGTGCTCAAATAATCCCATAATTCACTTACATTATTACATTATTCTTACATCCTTCTTCTTCTTCTTCTTCTTCTTCTTCTTGAGTACATCACAGCTAAGAGTACCAGTGAAGGATTCACTGCTGGATGTCAGCTGGACAGAAGCAGAAATAGGTCTGGGTAATCATGTTTGTGTGGCTGGCGATGGCAGCTCATAAAATAGATAGAACACTGCCTGAAAATCTTTCAGACCTTGAACAGACTCCCAGGCTGTGTGAAGTGGGGATTTTGGGGAATCCACTTTGGATATCCTGTGATCTACCAGAAGATGCAGTTCCTGTTGCAAAACCACCAATGAATTACCTGCTGTGATTCCTATCCTGTCTGCTTGAATTTAAAAGAAATGGCATTCAATCAAATTTAGTTCGGTTGAAAGACTGGAATAGAAGCAGGAATTGAATATTTTTAGGGTCTGTTGATCTTATTCTGATTTTTTATTTATTTAATGAAAAGATTATATGTTCCACCGGCTATGGTAACATGTTGAATTATTTTATTTAATTAAGCTTTTATTGTGCAAACCAATATCCACGATAGCCAGCCGATTGCCCTCAGAGGGTATGGTCTTCATCAAAAAATTTGTAATACAAAAAAATAAAAAATAAGCAGGTAACTTGTCTTCCATAGACATGAGTGGGGGTTAGCTTCCGTTTCTGAAATGGTTTTACCACGATCTGACTGGAGACATTGGGAGCCAGAAGCCTGCCTGTTTGTGTTAGAGGTGCACAACTCCGGTCCTGGAGGGCACGTTTGTGCGTTGGTTTTCCCAGGGTACACACACCATTCACTCACCATTCACTCATACCTATGGGCAATTTAGTGTCTCCAATTAGCCTACCTGCATATCTTTGGACTGTGGGAGGAACCCAGAATACCCAGAGGAAACCCATGAGGACACAGGGAGAATATGCGAACTCCACACAGAGAGGCCCAGGCCATGATTCGAACCTAGTTCACTAAAAATCCTGCAACAGATCGACCCTTTCTGTTCACCTCTGTGCACGGTCATGCCTTCCATGCTGCATCATGGCATCATGGAATGTTTTTTTTTTGGATGCTGTTGACCCAAACTCCAAACGCGATTAGTCTCCTGCAGGCATGGCGCATCACTGCCTATCACAAATCAGATAACATCACTGCAGGGCTCAAAGCCAGCGTTGGGAAGTTATCATACTGCTGCCAGCAGGAAGAAGCAACTCAGCGGCACCAACTGCGGCGATTGCGCGCCGTCCAATGCAGCTACTGGCCACAGTCAGCACTGGTGCGATCCAGATTCAAGCAGAGACTGGGGTAATGCTCTTCTGATTTAATGGCTGTGCCACTCAGCTTGAGTAGGCTACTACTGCACAGCCAAACAAAGCAAAAGATGTTTGTGTGCGCTCTCCCGAAACGATTTTACAGTGATGGGACTTAAAAAAAGAAAATGAGATTTTTTTAAAGTGGTTGAGAAGAGAAACTGTTTCACCGGTCCAGGAAGTCGTGATTTTGTTTGCAGGACATCTCAGTGCTTCCTTGTGAATCACAGGAGGTTTACAAAAGCTGTGCTTGCCCCAGTTGATTCCGTGGAAACAGAAGCGCTGGCATTGTTCTGCTGCACATAGAAATGTAAAATACATTACAAAATACACAGCGTTTTTGTACCCGCACCCCAAACCCATCTCCTGGCTTAATTCTGGAACCAAAACGTTATGCATCCTCAAAAAAGAAGACCATGTTGGCAATCTGCCTGCACCGCTTGACGTGAAGATACCAGTCATGGTATAGCTAGTTCTATTCTATTACACAGTATAGCAATAATTACAATGACCACAATCCATTGCGCTACAGACCCGCAAGTAACATTACAGTTAACACACAGAACCCAGTTCTCAGAGGATACAAACAAATGTTTAAAGGACAAAGTGATAATAATTTATCCAAGTGATGTCCTGTAATATGCAGCCACAACATTGAACCCTTTGAAAAGAGACTGAAGGTTTTAAAGCTCGTTTTTTAAAAAGTTAGTGTTTAGAATTACAAAAAATATTCGAAAAGAATTTCTATTGTCATTATTCCATGGTCCACCCATAATAAAAAAATTAATAAATTTTAAAAAATGTTATCGAAAACGAATTATCCAAAAACCAATCAAAACCCAACTGAACCCAAAAAACAGTAATTGCTCAGAACTAATGGGAACCCTCCCGACAGTGTCAGGTCAGGTCAAGAGATGCTGTAGCTAACTAACTTCAAGGAGGTGGGGATATATAAATATCATGCTATTCTAATCCAGTAAAGATAATAAAACTTTTACTGTAACATTAAATTGATTATGCAATAAATTTCATGATAACTAGGATGGTAAAACAGTTCACCACCGAACTCACCTGTATGCTTCTGGAAATTGTTTTCTACCCCCGCACACACAGAACATTCAGAACATACCCGCCCCGCCCGCTCCGTTCCTGTTTTGAACCTAAAAACCGAACGGGTTTCATACATTTTTATCCAAAAATAGCTGTATTTTTGTTGGTTATCCTAGGGTATTGAGGTGATGTCTGAACAGATGCAGGACTCCCATTAATATAGTCTACAAAGCTTTGCTTTGCTGGATGGGCAGACCTGCCTCTATGAAACCTACGTAAGGACCGAATTGTATTAAATAGAAGTAAGTAAGTAATATAAAGCACCCATGTATTATACAACAATTGAGTGTGTAAGTAGAGCCTTGCACCTTATGGAAAATTGGAAAATTGCTTGTGTGAAGGACAAATGGAGGAGCAGGAAAATTGCTGGGGGAGGGGTTCACAAAATAGTCATTTTGTGAAATGAAAATATCTATCATAAACCTTTACAAATTATATGTCTCATTACCTGATAATCGATGTGGCTCTTCAAGGTGACAATGAGAAAAAATATCTGTGTCAAGTTTTTTCCCCCACATATTTTGTACAATGAGCGGTGCTTGAGACTCAGCAACATACTGTGTTTGACCAAACCACAGAATAAGAACCACTGGCACACCGGGCATTGCAGCCTTTGCAATGTGGTATGCAATGGGTTACTCTCTGCATGTCAAAAACAAATTGGCCATATCTGAGTTAAAGTTTGAGTTTCTATGCCCACCATATGGCTGTTGGGGGAAAAAACTGAACAAGAAGAGCTAAGACATAATTAAAGAATTAAAAGATCCCTACTTAGCTAAAATAAAAACCTGCATATAAATATACATATGAATAAAACCCATTCTTCTCTCATTGGTGAAAGCCAAAGGGGAGAAAAGATTGTAATATAAGCTCTTGGGGTTTGAAACACCTGCTTTTGCGGTAGTTATGAGCATGAAAAAAATGCAGCAAATAGGTTTTGATTCCTGTGAGACAGGCAGAATCTGTAATGAGTTTCAGGCTACTGGAAAGAAAATACACTTTTTTTGGTAACAGAGCATGTTTTGCATGGTAAACATGTGGTTGCCTGAGGTGGATTATGCTGCAGGTAGTGGTGGTTATTATGAGAATCAGAGCTTGTGCAATCGAAAACATGAAGAGAACAAATGGGAAAGTGTTTATTTATGAGTTCGCGGGGAGGGCTGAGTGTTTCTTAAATGTTTTTCCCTCTTGACAAATAACAAGCCATTTGCTGTAAAACTCTTTTGTTAAGTAATCTCTCACAATTTTTATATTTCTCTATCTCATTTTCTGGTTTTATGTGGTCATACAGTAGCTTACATCGCACAGACAGCATTTGTAAGGGTCTAACATTTTAAGCAGAATTTGACAATAGGGGAGAACTGATTTTGCATTAACAGTAATAACAGGCTTTGTGTGAATTTGCAGACATACACGCACAAACATGCTTAAGCATGTGTACATGAGCTCCCACATAATATATGCATGCACTCACGCGCACAGGGATGCACGCTGTCCAACATACGTGCGCGTAAACGTTCCTGATGCACATGCACGCGCTCGTGCAGGTGAGCGATCGTGATGAATGTGAGCTGTTATTATTCCCAACGGTCTTGGCGTGGATATCAAAGAAAGGGGTAGATAGTCTCACTGTAGATTCATATTTCTTACTTGTTCTAATTAATGCAAATGTACACTTTCTGGCTCGGGCTGCTATTTTGAGGGTGAAATACTCAGCAGTACCTCCATCTGTTTTTATAACCACGGTGTTGCATGGAGAGTCACTGTATTCAGGGGCTGCAATTGGTTGACTCAGCATGAGAGGAAGGGCAGTCTATTACATGGAACTCTAGGATGACTTCTTGCCTTGGGTCTCCTATCCCTCGTCCCGGAAGGCCGCAGCGTCTGCTGTGTCTCATTCTAATTCAGCCATAAATCGATACGTTAAATAAGTTGATTACACAGTTATCTCACCTGATCGCATTTATTGGGTCTGAACTGGTTGCTGGACCACTGTTTTTGACCCCTGATTTAGAGAGGAGAGGCACGGAAGGCAACACATCAAATCCCACACAGAGACAGCTCAAGGAGAACAGGCTAGCCCCACGCGAAATCGCCATCAAAATTTGTCTCGTAGACCCACTTCGTAATTGCAAGTGTACGCGTAGCTCATTCTCTGTTAGCCATTACCTTTCTTAGCCAAATAACATCAATTTAATGGCTGCTGAGAATCACCACCTGGCTATTTGTGAAGACATTGTTAATAAAGCACACTTAAACCCTTTTTCATTTGTTTATTTTCTTGCATAAATACATATCTTGTAATCAAAACGTACCAATATAGCCAAAAAACTGTTTTTTTATAAAGTATTCAGTACTCAAGTACTTCAATAACTAAAACCTGTACATGCATTTCATGTTTTGCATCCCTGGACATAATTTGAATTTATTTTTTAAACAATTCTCAAAATATGACTTGTCCTGTCATATCTCATTTCATCCAAATCAAAACAAAAATATCACAACTTCAATACTTTTATACTTTCAAAACAATTTATTTCGAGGGATTTAAAAAAACTACAGATGTTCGATTGAATAGCATTAATGCATTCACAGGGTTTTGAGTGTTTAAGGTTCACTTCTGAAGTTTTTAATCACAGAACACAGAAGATACTCATTTTTTATTCACTGAACAGTGTAACCTCTTTTAATGTTTAATTACTAGCTAATGTAGCCATCATGACAGTTTTTAATGGATTGATACAGTCACTTCTGTTCTTACGCAATGAACAAAATTATTTTAAAGATTTATTTTTCAAAAGTGCACTTGAAGTGAATTAGAAGTGGCCTAGGCCTTTGAGCACTGTGCCATCAGAACATTTATATGATGAAAGCTCATATAATCTTATTCTTCCCTCTCCGTAAATGCTCACCCTACCTGCATTCTCTCTGGTCCAATTTTCAGGGCAGGGATGTTATTCTGTTTTGTGAATTCAAATGCCAGTTGAGGACACTTCACAGCACAAACCATGAAACTCATCGGGCAAGTTCTTTATGCGGTCTGCAAGTTCTTTTTCCATTTCCTCAATGAAGACTCGATTCTGTGATGTGGTGCTCTGTCTTCTTTATTTCATCTTCATTCTGTCTATCCTTATTTCCTTTGCCACCTTGCATATGGCCCTCCATTTATTTACCTCATCTGCACTTTGAAAATCTGAAAGGGGAGTTGAACCACGGTTTGTTTTGTGCTTGTCAACTCATGGAACAATGATTTTTTACATCAATTTTTTGCTCTGTAATGTCAAAAATATCATATATTTGTTCATTTTTATCCTAAATTCTGATAATACAAGAATGCAAATTACCCCAGGCTGTATTGCTCATTTTACCACATAGGCACCACTTTAATAACCTTCAACTCACACAGCATGCTGGAGCCAGTTCCAAGCTAACCATTTCAGCTTATACTGAAGCTTTATAAAGCATCAACACATTAAATATCAAATGTATCTACGTTTGCTCTGGCACAGCAATCATAACTCAGTGAACATCAAAACGTCACTTGGAACAGCAAAAAAAAAAAAAAGTTTTTCATGTTGAAACTGAAATGACTTATTTTAAGTGACACTTATGTCTTGTATTTCAAACCATCATGGTTCAACTGAAATGATAAAAAAAAATTGGCATCATGACCAATTAGTTTGCGGTTTCTCAGGACTACTTTTTACTACTAACTTCTTTCAATATTATACAATTTCTAATGAATGACAATTTATAGTGACATTAAGAAACGTAGGTTTTCACTTTCTTATTTGTAGCATCGGATTGTCCAGAAAGGGTGTCATTGAAGGGAGAGTGAAAATCAATGTAGAGTGATGATGGCAATAACATGTTACAGAAATTTTTGTGCTATACAGGTTGCATTTATGAAGCACAATTGTGATTTCTTTGTGAAACTGCTTTCCATAAACAGAGGGGTAAATTGTCTCCACTCAGAACTTAGCTTGTATGCCTCAGGTTTCATGAGATGAGACCTTGGTTTTGAATTAGTGCCCATCCAAAACATTGCTTGGTCTTCAAGGGTTGGGGCTTCCTCTGGTGGCTGCTGGCTGCCCTGGAAAAAAATTATTGGAAAACTGGTATTCTTGTGCCTTGCATTACTACTTGTTTTTAATTTATTTTATTTTTACCAGTATTTGTTGGCCACATTCTTTGCTGAATTTAATTTTTTTATGTATTCGTCCCTTACTGTTATTAATTATATGTTGGAAATCTAATTACAGTGAGTCAGAACCTCTGTTGACATCAATCTGAATGGCAGCATCTCATATAGGGCAGAATCCTTGTCATTGGTTTGTGCTCTTGGTTTCTATCGCTTGGTCTGGAAGAAAAACTACCCCTTACTGGCCAACCAGGAGCAGTTCTATCAGCAAAATGGTGACCAACAATCTCCTGTGCAAGAGCACTACGAGCTTCTCCCCTTTAGGTCAGCTTCTGATAGGAGCAGTGCAGATATATTGCAGATTGCATTTCATCTTTGGTGGATGGGAAGATGTTGCAGTTGTTTACAGTTATAATTGTGCATTCCAAATTGAATAGAAAAGAACATGAGATTTAAAAAGCATTTTCAAGTTGTTCCGGAATAAGACATTTTTAGTGTTGATTGTCTAATGTTTATTTCTTCATTTATTTATTTGTTACAACATAGAGGACACTGGCTCAAAGTCTGCTATTGCCAAAGCATGTCAAGGTGGTTGTTTGTGTATTGACTTACTGATTAAAAGAAGTGTGAATACACACATTGCTTATTTTGAAAACCTCTTCTCTCCAACCTACTTTGTACAGTCCACTTGATCCAGGGAGCTCACCTAATACACACACACACACACACACACACACACACACGCACGTACACGCACACACACACACACACACACACACTTGCACACGCACGTACACGCACACACACACACACACACACACTTGCACACGCACACACAGACACAGTGTGTGCCTAAATATACACATGCAGTATATAAATCATTGGCTCTGGTGCTAACAGTAATAAGATGTCCTTGCTCATTGATTTAACTCAAGTGCTTGTTTTCCTGAGAGATGAAAAACACAAACAGGGGCTTTAGTGAGTGCTGGCGATGAGAGACAAGGGATCAGAAAAGCTGGATAGAAACAGAGGGTTTAAGCTGTCAGATAGAGGTCACAGTCTGCATGTGAAAACAAGCCAGTCACATTTTCTACCAGTTTACATTGCATGCTATGAAGCTTCTTTTACATTCTTTACATTATAATCAACATTTCCACAAACAGGACACATTAGATTCCTGTCTATCACGTGACATGGTGAAAGAGATGCTTTTGTATGAAATTTTGAATTCTTTAGCTTGATATTTTTATCGGTCTGTCACTGATTCTGACCCCTCTTCAAAACTAGTTTGGCTGGGAAAAAATATGTGCAGTCACATAGTAGTCCCTGTGGCAATGCAAGTTGATCATGTGTTCAGTCTTTTCATTATAGTTGTGTACAACTATACCCCCATTTGAGGAAACTTAATAAATATCTATATCTAAAAAATAAATATCTTAACAAATGAATGTACTAAATATGTATTAATTTGCCACATCAGTACTTTCTGGTACTGCAGTACAGAGACTTTACATTGCAACTGGACATTGAGCACAATGCACAATAAAGGCTAGAAAATGATCAGAATTTATTTTTATTTTCCATGAGCACTGCAGAATCTGTGCATATCAGATGAATGAATCTTTACTCAGTCAGTGTACCCTTGAGTTGCAGTACACATTAGGAAGAGTATATTTATCCAGAAGTTAAAATAAATTGTGGACATAAGAAATACTGAAAAATTGGAAAATCATATATAAAGCATATAAAGAAAAAAAATATATATATAGAAAATATAAAGAAAATCATTCAGTCACAAAATAGCAGAACATATTGGCATTGATTATTCAGCTAACTGATTAATTTTAAAGGGAAGTAAAGGTTCAAGGTAAGGTTTCCACCAGGTGGCA